>NC_092048.1:104672275-105272275 GCF_003086295.3 Arachis hypogaea
ACATCGAAGGAATGCTAGTTGACAACCGTATCTACTTTCTTTTGCACCGCCAAATTGTTTGCCTCGTTCCTGTCACCGTTCTCGTCATTGACTTCGTAGTTGGCTTTGAATTCCTCTTCATTATTGTGATTTTCTTCTTCCCAAGCTAGTCCCTCATTTCATCCATATTCAACTCCTCGTCATCTGCGTCCTGACACATGTTGTTCAAACTCAACGTAACTCTATCATCGGCACGTGAAACCATGTTTGGTGAAAAATATAAAACATTTGTTGCATACATGCGTCGTCAGTAATAGCCATTATTTGAAACTATATTAATCTACCAAAAAATGACAACAGAATTTCTGTATAAATATTGCTCAGCCTCTTTAAAATGTAACTTTGTATGCTATTACAACGACTATTTTGTAACTCCGCAAAACTCATGGTGCATGGAATATAGCAAAAGAAAATGGAGATTTACACAAAAAAGGCACTCCCTCGTATATGTGTGTGGTATGATCTCATCGTTATAATAAACATACAAATTTGCAATATCTTTCATAGCTTCAATCTCACATCACTCAATTTTTTTGACACTACTATTTATCACAAAAAAAAATCACTAACATAGATGAGATAAATAACAATGATATTTATAGAAAATACTCTAGAATTAAAATATTTTAATTATACAAAACACAATCTCCGTTTTATCATTAAAAAAAATAAAACACAACCTGTATTTTACAAGTTTAAAATAAAAAAAAAAGTCAATGCAAACCTGTATTTAGATTTTAAATTAAAAAAAATCAAATCGTAAACTGTACTTTATAGGTTTTAAATTAAAAAAATAAATAAATTATTATCTATATTTTATTCTGATATTATATCAATATAATTATTTCATGTATATCTATTTTAACTCTACTTTTCTTTTCGTATTAAAAAAATCAGCCCATTTTTTTTATGTACATATAACTCATATTTGATATATATACTAACACACACGAAAAAAGTAAGAGCATAATAAGAAAAGAAGAAAAAGTGATATACTCGACCCTGAATTAGTATTCCCCGCCTGAGAAAAAACACATGATTGACTGTCATCCCATGAAATTTATTTATTATTTTTTTATTTTTTAAGGAGACATTGATCAGACAATGCACGGTTGGTCGGATCATATTATACAAAACAAAATTACTGCATACCATTAATTATGAAGCGGAATTGAATTATGGTATCCGTACATATTGGCTTTAGAGCCATTTTAGTTAATTAGGATTAGGAAAACTTGTTGCAGCTTTGTCGGATACTACCCACTAATGAGAACCAAATTAAAACAACAAAACAGGCACATCCCCTACACATTTTATTCTTGAAGCTATTATTAGAGTATTAGAAGAGAGAGTATGTGAAGATCTAAACTCATTAATCATCACTTCAAAACAACTTGCTCAATTATATAGAGTACTGTATATATGTTCCTTGGGGTTCCCAATTGTAGATTAAGATTACTGAATCAGTGAATATATATACATGGAATTATGCACTACAGCCATTTAATGCATTTATATTACTATATTTTTATTTTCTTGGGGTGGGGGTGGTGGGTGTTTTGACCGGGTGATTTGGGTGGGTTTGGAAAATAATAATACTTTATTTAATCAATCAATTATATTAATTGTATATTAAAATTACAGATGTCAATTACATAATATTGCTGTTAAATTTAATTATTAAAATATAAAATACACATTAAAAATAAATTAAATAATATATATTTTTAATAAAATTAAAAAAAATAAAAACTAATAAATTTAAACAATTTAAATTTATCTTATTTAAAATTTATTTATTCAAAAATAAAATCAAAATAATAAATTTTAACCGTTTTTAAGTAATATTTTGTTAGTAAACATTTTTATATTTTTATTTAATTTGTTTAGATGTTACTGATGAAATTAAATTTATACTAACTTAAATACTGTAGATTATTACATTTTCTCTTCAAATTGAATTAAAGAAAACCGCAAATACCTTACTGAAAAGTCATTAATATATAAATTAGCACAACTCAGAAATGAATCTCCTCGTAGTCCTAGTTGCATGGATGCCAATGGTATGAAGCGCAGCTGAAACGACAAGGAAGCTTCCATGCTTGATATTTCTTGAAGTTAAGCGCACTCCAATGAATGCTCTTCTCTTTTAATTTAGTAATACTAATTTTACTGGACTGTGGAAGTTGAAGTCAATGCTGGGCGCTGTGCCCAATATGTCGCTACGTACATTGTTCAAACATATAGAGCGTTACCTTGTTAACTTATTATATATATATATATAATAATTAAATAATCATAAGTGTAAAAAATAGGGATGCCGACCAATTCATCCTCATATAGTGCTAACTTAGGTGGTGATTAGATTAGTCTAATTACAGATTAGAGATTGGGAGGCCTGGTTTTCAGCTACCTGCTTGGCACGGTTCCTGTAGTAGCGGAATAGAACATAATGGGGCATATACCAAGGTCGGTGGGAAATTACAGCATCTTATCAATTTATAAAATGGATTATTAAGACTGTATTAGTTTAACTTGATTTTTTAATATAGCTGGTAAAAACAATAATTTTTTTTTAATCGAAAATCTTAAAACTATTTTTGCTTATTCAAGTTTTGATTATCAACTAAAAGTGTAGCACCCGCCAATGCACTAGTCTTAATTATTCTTTGTGAGCATAACATGTTTGAAAAGTAATATATTTGATATTTCATACGTATATAAACTTTAAATAAATAATTTTAAAAAAATAAGAGGGAGCCTTAATTATATACGTGCCTAGAAGGAGATTGGGGGTACTGATATGAGTACAAAAGGACTTAACAGAAAGAATCAGTGCGGAAGCATGTGCCAGTTTCATATTCCAGCTTGCATGCACTTCAACTTGTAATATGTGATTTAGCACTTTTCTTTCGTCAAAATTTTGTCATGAAAGCCAAACCTCTTTTAATTTCTCTCTTTAATCGAATTTAAATTAGTGGGTTATTAGTTAAGATGAATAGCATATGTGTGTGTTTGTTGTTACTAATTTAATTAGCTTTAATTTAGGTCTTCCTTAAAATTGTAGCAGTGTAGCACCAATCTTGTCCATTCCCCCACGTTTAGGTCAGACAAATATTGAAAGCTTTCACATGACTCACTGCACTCAATCTATTTCTATCTTTTTTAATTTTCTTAAACTATAATACTACTATTAACAATAGATTTTTATTGTAATAAATAAAATAAATATAATAATTATCAAAATAAATAATTTAAAAAATATTTACCGAAATAATATCATTTTTTATCTCGTTTACATTGTTAAGGAGATAATTTTGCATGTTGTAAACGAGATAGATGTTATCTCGTTTATACTGTAAACGAGATATATGCATTTATAAATAATTTAATATAATTTTTGAAAATAATAAAAAATATTAATGCTTTTAATTTGACCAAACTCTTAAAAATGGAATGTTTTAAATAATAGAAAAGATGGACTGTCCATTTAAAATAAGCACGTTAACAGGTTCATAAGTGCACAATTAAACTGTCAACTATTAACACGGTTATCTTGGATTCCAACCAATTAATCTATCTACATTGAGTTCTTTCTAAATTATATTTTAAATTTGTGCTTTGTCATGTATCATGTCAGAGAGACCGTTTACATGTAGATCTCATTTAACCACCTCATTGGATGGTCTTCTTAGGTCTTCCTCTGCTTTTCACCCCTTGTCCATCTTCCATCTCATCCACTCTCGTGACCGGGTATTTTGTCGGTCTTCTTCTCACATGTCCAAACCACGTGAGACGCAATTCAACCATATTTTTCACAATAGGTGCTACTCCAACTCTCTCCCTTATATCTTCGTTCCTTATTTTATCCAATCGCGTATGACAACTCATCCATCTCAACATCTTTATCTCTGTCATACTCAACTTATGTTCATGCTCCCCTTTGGCCGCCCAACACCCGTAACATAAAGCATAGCCGGTCTTATAGCAGTGCGATAGAATTTACCTTTAAGAAAATTGAAAAACTACATATATCTCGTATACACTGTAAACAAGATACATGCAAAATTATCTCGTTTATAGTGTAAATGAGATAAGAGACGGTAAATGTTTATTAAACTATTTATTTCGGTAATTATTATATTTATTTAATTTATTAAAATAAAAAATCCATTAACAGTATAGCAGGATAATATTATTTTTAATTAAAATTCATCTTCACCTAGGGGTATTTATGGATCGGATAAAATCGAATTTGTCCTGATTTAAACCGAACTCTACATATATACCGGGTCTATTTTTTAAACCATAATCCAATCCTAAACCCGATTAAATCTAAACATTTTCGGGCCACAACTATACCGGATCTAAATTGGGTGAAAACCGAGTTTTAAACAATTTAACAATAATTTATAAAAAAATTAATTTATGATTCACTTATTTATAAAGAAAAAACTTGTTACCAAAAAGTTAATATTCATATTTGAACTTGAATTTGTCCATAAATTCTAATTTGATGCTTCTTTGATCTATTTTCTAATTCAACAAGTATGATTAAAAATAAAACAATAAACTTATAATTAATATAACATAATATTAAAATTAATTTAAAATATATTTTTTTAATTCTCTTAGAGTGCACATGAGTTGGGTGAAGCCGGATTCGTCTTAACTCAGATTCGACCCGAAATAATGAACGGATCTATTTTTGAGATACTTATCCAACCCTAAATCCAATAAAATTATATCAAATTAGCCCTTAAAATGTTTAGAATCGGGTCGAATTTTTGGACCAGACCAGACCATGAACACCCTTATCTTCACCTGTAAGGTAATAGGATTGTTTGAGTGATAGGTAAATTCATTCTCCTAAGCTTTTATCAGTTTCAAGGCAGATTTTTTAGGTATTAAAGAATATATATATTCTAAGAAAAATAATCATAATTTTTACTAATACTAATAACAAAGAACGAAAATACATGAAGGTAGGTTTCTTCTTTCTAATATATATGACCTCATTTATTAGTATGTCTCAATCATTCAATAACATAGTAGATACCGTGTCCTATTGTTACTATCTTGAGCATCAATGTCCATCTTTAGAAGTAACAGCATTTAAATTTCCTCCTTTTAATACTCCAAAAGCCTTAGATATAAATATGGGCAGAGAGAGAGAGAGAGAGATGGTGTGGCAATAGCATCATCAACTCTTTTGAGGGGGGCCAATGCTTAAACTTTAAATTACAAAAGCTGAGTAGAGAGTAGCTGGTGGAAACATTTAAAAAGCTAAGCAATGGCACTTCAATAAGTTAGGCAAAGAAATCTAATTGGCTCTGCGGGTTAGATTTTTCTTATGACTATAGTAATAAATGGAAAACTGAACGCATGGCTGCATCTACCAAATGACTGTGTCTGTTTTTGCTAGAGAAACTCTATCCACATTTAAGACGATATTTGCCTAGTAGCGTAGTATATTTTTCATTTCTTTCTTCATGACAGTTCGGATTCCTCTACTGGATGTTAAACCAAAACAAGAAGTTGGAATTATTAACACACATGCACTGCACAATTTTCAACTTTTTTGTATGCATACTTCTTAATTTGTGTATATTAAGTTTACCCATCCCTCATTAATTCCTTTTTCGGGTATATCAAGTAGTAAAGATGACAAAATATGTGATACCAAGGAATTTGATGGATTGAATATCTATTTAAAACCAACAACTAAATTTTAATTCTATAGAAATTACTTTCTAGTGAAATATGAGCTAATTACAAAACCAGCTGCGTTACACCAGCCCCAAAATCTTATTTCTGTTCTTTTATAGTTTACTCATTTTCTTTGTTTTTTGTTTTCGTTCTCCTGGTCAATGTTTACTCCTTTCTAGTTCTCCATCAAATGGGCCATTTGCTACAATCCAAAATTTTGTATTCCGAGGTCTCCTTTTACAAAATTTTCTATTCCGTAGTCAGGGCTCACAGCTGGAAGAAAGAGGAGGAGGGAGGGATAGAGAAAAAGCCTTTCTCATTTTTTGGGTTTTGGGACACCGTTACTTCTGAGCAAAAAAAATTATATAGGGGAAAATTTGAATAATATTCTAAAATATTAGGACTTTTTCCTGATTTTCTAATACATGGGGATTAAGAAAACTGAAAATGCAGGGAGAATTGCATTTTTTTTTAATTTATGAAAAGTAAATACTCCGAAGACAATTTGCATCATTTTATTTTATTTATTCTAATTTTGTTCAGGGAAAATTGTAATTTTTTTAAAAATTAAAAAGGATTTTGCCGAAGGTAAATTGTTCTGCTAGAAAAAAAAATATATAAATAGAATACACCGGCCAAGAATGATGAGAAGTTAATATGCTGGGTGAATTTTAGACATCACTATATTTACACAATTCACATATTTACATCCTTTTTTATAAAACACAATTTAAAATTATATCAAAATTAAAAAGTACAATTAAAATTTAAATTTTTAACACTTATTTAAAGAGGTTATTAAACTAAATTCTCAATCAACTTAAGTTAGTATATTAAGATATTCTGTTAATATATAACTTGGATTAAAAAAGTATAAATATACTTTTCATTTTAATTAGTTAAACTTAATATTTTAATTTTCCTAGTATTAGTGAGAATGCTCAAGCTTCACACTCTTTGATCATAATTTATTGATTCATGTTAAAATTAATATATAGGATATTTTAGTATGTCTATGTTATAAAAGTGATGGTAGTTATGATATTTTAAAAAATAGCATTAATATTAAAATAGTATTTTTTTTATTATTCAGCAATACTTTTTTAAAATATTATTGTTAAAAAATATTACTAAAATATAAAAAAATAATATATATTAAGTTGAATTTTAGTATGTTTCTATTTATAGTAGTTATAGTGACTATAAAATATTGTTAAAATCAAAGTTACAAACTAATTTAGATTGGTCGAGTGATCAACTCATTCATTTGCTTAACCAAGTGTCAGGAGTTTGAATCTCGCATTGACCAGTAACAAACCTTTAAATAGATCTTAGATCCACGACAAATTAATTCATAACTTGTCGGGTTGAGAGATATCGTGAACAACAATAAAAATATGACTGGAATTAACTCAGTGTATTAAGAAAGTGCCAGATCATCCTATGTTTGCTGAATCAACATCGAAAAGGATCCGTGAACCATTATAGTATCCGGAGCTTATTCTCAGAAGTTATTATAGTGCAATTAAAATTTAAGAGATCAAATTAGTGAAAAATCATAAATATGAAAGACTATTACAGAGATTTAGTTTTGGTCGTGTTTGACAAGAATTGTCCTAGTAATTTTTTTTTGGGCTTGGATTGTCCTAGTAGTTTATGATTTGTTAAGGCCAGGAGAACATATTTTTGGCAGAGAGCCCAGGGTTGGACTATTATTTATTTAAGGGTTACACGCTTGAAAGCCCAGATTGATCTTATGTTCCTGTATAAGAGACCCGGTACGATCCAAAAACGATATAAAGTTTCTCCAGTAAGACGTAAATTTGTAATTCTCATCCAAGAGTGAAACATAAATTTGTCTTGTCGGAAAAAATAAAAATAAAAATTTGTCAATATACACAAAAAATTAGTTATTAAAATATTTATTATATATTTTTGTATAAATATATGTTATTTAATTTATTTTTAATATATATTTTATATTAATAATTAATTTGATGTCTGCTTTTTTATGTATATATAATATAATTATAAATTTGTAATTTGGTCCTTTAATATATTAATTGTTGTTGTTGTTATTGTTATTATTATTATTATTATTATTAAACTCACATAGTTACACTAAAATTTCGGAGCCCTATCAAGTTTCAAGAAAAAGATTTGTCTAGTATCATTTTAGTTGTAAATAAATGATGGAGAACTACAACTACCAATTACCAAGTGTCAAGACTAGATTCTATCAGTTGTCTATGGTAAACATAACAAAGCAAAGATAATTAAAAGGCATCGTTATTAAGTAGTAAAACTAAAACTATACACAGTGCACCTAGAGAAGACAAGTCACTATTGTTTAAATGGGAAAAATAATACGGGGTAGGTGCCACATGAGGAGTTGTGAGTTGTGACCATACTCCTCATCAATGACAATGTCATAAAGAAGCAGCAATCTAACCTAACATAGTAACATGCAACAAAAAGACAAAATTAAATAACTACAGAGATGGGTCTGCTAAAGAAAGGCTGAAACCCCACCTTACGTGCAAATAGCGACATGCATGTTGCAAATTCCGGTAGCCACAACCTACCCTGTTGTTGGTCGAAGATTGGATTAATCAGGGACGTCGAATTAAGAAGATGAAAATTGATACCGAATGTCTCGATTCACTTAAGATTGTCGAAGAGTGAAGTTTACAAGTCGAAATAAGTTATAGTTCCGCAACTCTTATTGTAACGACGTATTGACTCCGCCGATTTATGATTATAAATGACCTTTATTCAGTAACGTCGGAAAGGAGATTTATTTCTCTTGAATGCCAGAAAACGGTCGTTTTCGTCTCCTAGTTATAAAAGGAAACGATCAGAGTTTTAAAGGTATGTGACTTTCTAAGATAATAGCTCCTATTATAATTTTCATCTGCTGACTTGAGCGTCGGAGTACTTTTTGCAGGTACTCTCCTCCTCGTTTCATCTGCGGCTGACGTATATCGTGACCTAGCCAAGAAGTTCATTAACTCCCTCCAGAGGACGAATTATACTTCAGCTAACCAGGCAAGAACATTTGGCGCCCATCGTGAGGCCGAAAATTTAGAATACCTCTCTTTATAGGCCTCAAATATCTCTGCATCCGTTCATGGCTGATGCACCTCTCCCCACTCCGTCCGACCTTCTTCGGATGGTAACCGAGCTTCAGCAAGCAAACCAACGCATAGCTGAGGCAAATCAACGCATGGCGGAGGAGAATAAAAGGATGCAATACCAAATTGCGCAATTAGCTAATGCTCGCCTTGAACAAAATAATGACCATCAGGAGCGACACGCAAATGACGAGCGTCAGTCGGAGCCAACCCATGTCTCTGAAACACCTCGGAATGATGATGACAGAGGTCCTCGGAATGACAGAGCTCCACCTGAAACCGAGGACGATGAACCCGACAACTCTGGAGGGCCGTTTACGGCTGACATCATGAATTTTCAACTTCCTAGACAATTTACCCTTCTGACGACTCTTCACTGGTTTTGCTCTTTACCTACAGATTCTATTTCACACTTTCAGGAGTTGGCGAAGCATTTCGAAGACCACTTTGTAGCATCGGCAATATACTTGCATAATTCCGATTATTTGACTACCATCAAGCAAGGTCCGTAGGAGAGCCTGAAGGATTACATTACTCGTTTTACGAAAGTAGCTATGAGAATTTCTGATCTTCACCCCGAAGTCCACTTGCATGCTATCAAAAGTGGCCTTTGCCCAGGTAAATTTCAGGAGGCCATTGCAGTAGCCAAACTGAAGACTTTAGCCGAGTTTCGTGATAAGGCCAAGGGACAGATAGACATTGAAGAGCTCTGTCAGGCACGAAAGGCCGAAAAGTCGGCAACGACCAAGGACGACAATAAAACTCGGGATAGTAAGAGGACCTTCAAACCTGTGCCTCGTTACGAGTCATACACCCAGTTCAACACAAAGAGGGATGACATTATTAAGGAAATACTAAATTCCAAGCTGATTAAAACCCCCCCTGTAAGGTTGGCAATTATTCTGAACCAAAGAACACGGACAAGTCTAAATATTGCACTTTTCATTAGAAGTACTGCCACACAACCAACGAATGTGTGATTGCTAAAGATCTCCTAGAACGCTTAGCAAGACAAGGACATTGATAAACCACTATTTTATGGTTTAACTTGTGTTTAATTGAATGGTTTCATCAAGTATTCACCCACTTATTCATACTAATTGCATGATTTTATAACTCCTTCCTAATATTGTTTTATGATTGAAAACTTGCTTCCTAAAGATCTTTAATTAGTATATTTTAATTCTCCTTTATACCATTCGATGCCGTGATCCGTGTGTTAAGTGTTTCAGGCTTCATAGGCAGGAATGACTTAGAAAATGGAGAGGAAGCTTGCAAAAATGGAAGGAACACAAGAAACTAAGGAGATGACCAGCAAACACCGACACGCGCGCATGGCTCACGCGAACGCATGGAATGGAAAAATCGTAGCGACGCGAGCGCGTGCCTGACGCAAACGCGTGGATTGGAGTCTGCACGAATGACATGAACGCGTGGACAACGCGTACGCGTGACAAGGAAAATCGTTGAATAACGCGAACGCGTGGACGACGCGTACGCGTGACCTGCGCAATCTGCAGAATTAACAGAAAACACTGGGGGCGATTTCGGGCCGCGTTTTAACTCAGTTTTTGGCCCAAAAACACAGAACAAAGCCAGAGAACATACAGAGACTCAAGACACATCTTAGACATAATAGACATACAGTTTTAGATACATTAGGATAGATTTTAGGTTTCTAGATCTGAATTTAGAGAGGATTACTTTCCCTCTAGGTTCACTTTACATTCATTGTTTCATGCTTTTGGATACTGAAGAGTCGTTACCTCCGTTGAAGACATTATTCTAGTTTGTTTACTTTGTCCCTTATTCTTCCATATCCTTATTTATTTTATTTAGAGTTCTAATTGGATTATTTTCATGAATTGTTGATAAAGAGGATTACCTTTATTTTTAATTAATTTTCAGTCTCTATTTTATTTGAATTAATTTATTATGTCTTCTTATATTTTTCTGAGTATTATATTCATGTCAATAGAGTAGATTTCCCAAACTTGACATGGGGGTTGATTAAGAGGAGACACTTGAGTTGGAAGGCTTAAGTGTTGGTTAAGGTAGAAGTTGTTGGCTTGTTCTGTATTTACTAACGCTAGACATTCCCAAGGGAGAGGACTAGGATTTGCGAATAAGGATTAGCTCAATCACTTGACTTTCCTTTATTTAGTAAGGGTTAACTAAGTGAAAACAAAAACCTTTTTGATACTACACTTAAGAGATCGCAACAAGGATAGAACTTCCAATTAATCATTCCCCCAGTCAAGACTTTTTATTAGAATATTAATAATCATTCTTAGTTTTATTGCTTAAATTTATAATTATTTAATTGCTCATTACCCAAACTCAAACTCTCTTGAAAATTTCTGATTAATAAGTTAACACCCTTTCCTGCAACTCGTTGGGAGACGACCTGGGACTCATACTCCCGGTATTTTTATTTCTAAATTTCTTGACAACTTTTCTAAATTGACAATGCAGATCTTAGCTGGTTAAGAACTATACTCTCAACGCATTCTCTATATTGATTTCTTAATTAGCCGACTTTTGCCCCCACGTCAGACATCTCGACAAATTTATTGTAGGGCATATCCAGAAGAGGACAATTCCTACCTCTGACCCATCTACAGCAGGTCCATCATCAAAAGACAAAGACAAGGCTCCTGCTCAACCTAGGGGCGTGATCAACTGTATCTCGGGCGGTTATGCTGGGGGCGGACATACAAGCGTACTTACAGGGCCATGTTGGCAGTTGGGGACACTGCCAACAATCCTCAACCAGTTCAGGACATTCCAGAAATGACCTTCCACCCGACTGAGTTTAATTGCAGCGACACCAACTTGGACGACCCTATGGTCATCTCCATCCAGTTGGGAGACCTAATAGTTCGGAAAGTTTTGCTGGATCCGGGGAGCAGCGCTGATGTGTTATTTTTTGCCACATTTGAAAAGATGAAGCTGAGCATTAACATTTTACAGCCATCTATCAGAGACTTGGTCGGATTTTTAGAAGAGCGGGTCCCCGTTCTGGGTTCAGTGTGGTTGCAAACCACACTCGGTGAGCAGCCACTATCTAAGATACAAGATATTCAATATCTTGTAGTCGACTGTTTTAGCCCATATAATCTCATTTTAGGTAGACCTTTTTTAAATATATTTGCTGCAATTGTATCCACAATTCATCTTTGTGTCAAGTTTCCTGTGCATGACAATGTAGTGGCCACGGTTCACAGTGATCTTCAAGAAGCTCGGAATTGTTATAACACAAGCTTGAAGCCTATTGATGCCAAGGCATCTTAGGCTAGTTTCACTAGCATTTTTTTGATAGTTTTAGTTGTTTTATGCATTTTCTTGAGCTTAAAGTAACCAAGAATGATTAAAAGAAGAACAAAGCAATGAACCATCCAAACAGTATGATTTTGATGCAAATTCTATGAGTTTTTAGTTATATTACTTGAATGCTATGAATGGAAGATTTCTCATGAAATTTTGCAAGACTTTGATGCAATTGTTTGGATGATTTCAGGGAAGAAGAGGCTAGGCAAGGAAGCAACAAAGTCAATAAAGGAAGCTTGAATATCACATGTGGAGTTTAAGTTCCAGTTTAAGCCTAAACTGGAGCTTAAACGCCAGAATCATGAAGGCTAAGAAATGCTGAAACTGAAGTTTAACCTCCAGTTTAACCTTAAACTGGAGGTTAAACGCCAGAATGAAAATGCCAATCAGGAAGCATTTCCACGTTTAACCTTAAACTGGAGGTTAAACGCCAGAAATGGGAAGTGCACCAGGGAGCCATTTCCACGTTTAAGCTCCAGTTTAACCTTAAACTGGAGCTTAAACGTGTTCGACCAAGTTTTCTCCTCCAGGTTTGCTTTCTCCATTTCCACGTTTAAGCTCCAGTTTAACCTTAAACTGGAGCTTAAACGTGTTCGACACCTCCAGGGCTACCTTTCTCAGCTTCCACGTTTAAGCTCCAGTTTAACCTTAAACTGGAGCTTAAACGTGTTCGACCTCCAGGATGCCTTCTTCCATTTCCACGTTTAAGCTCCAGTTTAACCTTAACTGGAGCTTAAACGTGTTCGACCTCCAGGGCTGCCTTTTCTATCTCCACGTTTAAGCTTCAGTTTAACCTTAAACTGAAGCTTAAACGTGTTCGACTAAGTTACCCTCCAGGGCTGCCTTCTTCCATTTCCACGTTTAAGCTTCAGTTTAACCTTAAACTGAAGCTTAAACGTGCTTCCACAAAAGGCATCACTGGAAGTGTCTGGCGTTTAAGCTACAGTTTAAGCATAAACTGCAACTTAAACGCCACTCTTGGAAAAGGTTTCTGGGCCAACAATATTGCGGTTTAAGTTAGTATTTGAGCACAAACATTAACTTAAACTTACTCTGGTATGAAACCCAATTGAATATCATGGTTTATGGGATTGGGCCTGAAGGATTGATGAGTCTGAAATTTCAATTTATTGAGTCATGTGTCATTATTTGATTATCACTAAGTTGGCTCAATGAATGTTACAGAATTTGGATCAACAGCCTCATCAAGATTATGGATCATAAACCCAAGGCAAAAGGAAAGCAGGGAGAGGCCTCAAAGCCCAAGAAACACAACAGAAGCTCAATATAGAAAGTGTATAAATAGGATAGAATTTAAGTTAGGGGGGACTTTTACTTTTTCATTTAGCTAGTTTTCATATCTTTGTAATTGAATTCAGAGCTATGACTCACTAAACCCCCTTTCATTGGGTTAGGGAGCTCTATTGTAATTCAATGAATCAATAATAGTTTATCTTCTTCTTCAATCTTTTCTCTTGAATTTTGTTAGAAAGCTTCTCGATCTAATTCCATTGGGTAGTTGTCTTGGGAAAGAAACTACCCATAATTGGAATCCTTCGGAACCTTGGGAAAGGAATGGAGGATTCATGCTAGAGAAGCTTTCTCACAGTGAATTGGATTGGGGTTTGGATGGATATTGTGACATGTAATCCTACCAAATTGTGGTTCATGAAACTGTGTGGTATAATCAGTGATCGAGCATCATCTCTTCTTATGAACATTTAAACCAAGGGATTGGGAATTTGTTTGTATTTAGAGAGAATTGGTGAGCCAAGGGATTGGGATCCAATCATATAAGATTGCCAAGCAAAATTCAATGAACGCATTGGTTGAGGAAGAGATAAACATGTTTTGATTCGGAGATCTCAATATCTCCTATAACCCAATGAATTCCCCATTTCTGATTTCCACTTTCTCTTTACATTCTGCAACTAAATTCATGCAATCACCCCCATTCCCTTTTAATTTCAGCAATTTAGCTTATGCTCTTTAATTCATGCAATTTAAGATTCCGCCATTCCAATTTCTTGTCATTTACTTTTCCCGCCAATTTTACATTCCGCAATTCTCATCTAAATCTTGATTCCGCTCAACTAGAACACACTTCTAATCTGAATTGCTCACTCAACCAATCCTTGTGGGATTCGACCTCACTCTATTGTGAGTTTTTACTTGACGATAACCGGTGCACTTGCCGGAAGGAATTTTGCCGATCGTGCAATTTCCTAAATCGTAGCATAACAAGTTTATGCGCATCACCTATCAAAAGAAACAGCGAAGGACGAATCAATTCCATACATGCTGAACAGCCAGCACTAGACGAGCTAGATCCTAGGGCTGATTTTCAAGACCGCCCTCTGCCAAATGAAGTGCTAACAAAGGTCATTTTGACTGAGGATTTGACGAAGTTTACCTTTGTAGGAACATCCACCAAACATGAGGACAAGGAACAGCTCGTCAATTTTTTACGCCAGAACGCCAACCTATTTGCCTGGACTTCGGGTGATATGCCGGGGATAGATCCATCTCTGATCAGACATAAATTGGCGATAAGTCCGGCAGTCCGACCAGTATCTCAAAAGAAACGAAACCTCAGAAGCGAGAAACGGCTTGCGTCCATGGCATAGGCCAAGAAGCTCATTGACGCAAACTTTATCCGAGAGATCAGGTTCACAACCTACCTAGCCAATGTTGTCATGGTAAAGAAGAGTAATGGTGAATGGCGTATGTGCGTCGACTTTACTGACCTAAATAAGGCTTGCCCTAAAGATGCTTATCCTTTACCCTGCATTGATACTTTAGTTGATAACTCTTGTGGTTATGGCACTTTGAGTTTCATGGATGCATACCCTGGTTATAACCAGATCCTTATGCATCCATCATACCAAGAAAAAACAGCCTTTATAACCGAATATGGTAATTACTGTTATAATGTTATGCCTTTTGGTCTAAAGAACGCAGGTGCAACATACCAGAGACTCATGAACATGATCTTCGAACGACAAATAGGTCAGAATCTTGAGGTGTACGTCGATGACATGGTCGCCAAAACAAAGGTCGGCAATTCTCATATCGACGACCTTGCTGAAATTTTTGGACAGATCCGAGCATATAACATGAGGCTGATCCCTGAAAAGTGCGCCTTTGGTGTCCGCGGAGGAAAATTCCTCGACTTCATCCTAACCAGCCGAGGCATTGAGGCAAACCCTGAAAAATATCAAGCAATACTCGACATGCACAGTCCTACAATAGTAAAGAAAGTTCAGCGTTTAACAGGGAGATTAGCAGCATTGTCCTGATTTCTGCCATGTTTAGCATCTAAATCCTTTCACTTTTTCAGTGTTTGCGGAAAAACATAAAATTTCAATGGGATGAAACCTGTGAGGCTGCATTCACAAGTTTAAAGCAATTTCTTTCAAAACCACCTATTTTACAAAAACCTAAGCTCGGAGAGCCATTATATTTGTATTTATCTATTACTGATACAGCAATCAGCACTGTTCTTGTTGCAGAAAATGACAAAATTCAACAGCCGGTTTATTTTGTGAGTAAGTCATTGCAAAACACCGAGCTTCGCTACCCAAGTTTGGAAAAGCTCACCTTTGCACTAGTCTTCTCCGCATGACGGCTCCAACTTTATTTTCGGAGCCACACAATAAATGTCAGAAGTGGACAACCCCTTCGACAAATACTCGCCAAGCCCGAGCTAGCAGGAAGGCTAATCAAGTGGTCTATCGAACTATCAGAATTTGATATTCAGTACCAACCAGAGGGTCTATCAAATCACAATATTTGGCTGACTTTGTTGCCAAATTCACAGGACCAAATCCAGATGCAGGAAGTTCAGAATGGCTTTTGTTTGTTAACGGAGCTTCAAAGCCTCAAGGATCGGGAGCAGGGATACTCCTGGAAAATCTCGAAGGAATTGTCCTCGAACATTCTCTTCGGTTTTCGTTTAAAGTCAGTAACAATCAGGCCGAATACGAAGCCCTAATTGCTGGGCTCAGGTTAGCAATTGAATTGCATATTACTGCCCTAAAAGTTTACTGTGATTCCTTGTTAGTTGTTTAGCAAGTAAATCAATGTTTTCAAACGAAAGATCCAATTCTGTTAAAATACCTAGATATTATTAAGCACCTTGTGGATAGTTTTTCTAAGATTAAAATTAATCACATACCTAGGGATCGAAATCACCGAGCAGATATACTTTCCAAACTAGCAACTACCGAATCATACTCTACCACACTTTTGCAGTCAACACTAGATAAGCGGAGTATACAAAATCGGCATTTTTAATATCATCGACGAAAGTAGTTGGCAGCAGCCCTATATATATTTCCTCAGAAACGAGGATATTCCAGAAGGAATTGAAGATCAGAAAAAATTTAAGAGACAAGCATCTTTCTTTATGCTATTGAATAACACTTTGTATAGGCGAGGTTATTCTCGACCTCTTTTGAAATGTTTAGATAGATTGGAGGTCGACCTTGTTATGGACGAGGCTCACGAAGGAATTTGCAGAATACACTCTGAAGCAAGAAGCCTGGCACAAAAGATACTTCGAGCAGGCTTCTATTAGCCGACAATATGGGAGGACATCCGAAAAATGGTCAGAACTTGTGATAGCTGTCAGAAGCATGCTCGGATTATCAACATACCAGCCGAAAACCTGCATCATTCAGTGGTAAGCTGGCCATTTAATCAATGGGGAATCAACATCCTCGGACCTTTTCCCACTGCTCTGAGACAGGTGAAATATTTAGTTGTGGCAATTGATTATTTTTCTAAATGGATTGAAGCTCAACCTTTAGCAAAAATTACATGAACTCAAATGATATCCTTTGTTTGGAAAAACATAATTTGTAGATTCGGTATACCCCGTCATATCATCACAGACAACGGTCGCCAGTTTATCGACCATAATTTCAAAACTTTTTTGCAGAATTTACAGATAAAGTAACACTTTTCATCAGTAGAACATCCAGAATCCAATGGATTAACGGAGGCTGCAAATAAGGTACTCTTACAACCCTTAAGGAAAAAAATTGACGATGCCAAGGGCTTATGGGCCGAGCTTATTCCAGAAATATTGTGGGGATATAACACTACGGTGTATTCGACAACTAAGGAAATGCCCTTTCGTTTGGTATATGGCTCGGAAGCAATGATACAATTGAAATCTCACATGGTTCCTTCAGAACACAAGCCGACGATCATGAACAAGCTCGGCAAGCCGAGCTTGATTTAGTTTAAGAGGTGCGAAGCGTGGCGGCAGTTTGTCATGAAGCATTGCAGCAACGAATAGGCCGACAACATGTCAAGAAGGTGCAACCAAGATCTTTTCATGTGGGCAACTTAGTACTGAGGAAGACTGAGGAAGCCCGAAGACCCCCTCCCATGGAAAGCTCGCCGCAACATGGGATGGACCTTACAGAATACATGGAGTCCTCGACAGAGGAGCTTATCAACTGGAACGATTGGACGGCACAAAACTACCCAATACTTGGAATATTAATTCCTTAAAGCAATATTATAGTTAGCAACAGCAGCATGCTAGTACTCTTTTTCCTATCCCGAGATTTTTTTCCAAAAAAGGATTTTGCTGAGGAGGTTTTAAGGAGGCTAGCTTACCTGGTTCAATCTGTATAGGTACTGCATTAAATAAATGTTTATATTCCTATTTTCCAAATCCTTACACAATAATTTGCTTGCTATACGATTTAAGGGCTTAACAGATAATGCCCATTCCTGTCCGACTACAACAACATTGTTAATTCAACGAAAGGTTATTTCCTCGGACTAAAAGTCGCATTAGATATCGAATGTGCAAAAACTATGCTAAGCATTGCTTAAGCAGTATAGTATAATAATCAGACCCTATTTTCTCAGAGGCACGAACAAAAATTAGGAACAAACATGGCCTAATTTGACAGATATAAACTCCAAACGCGATCAGCAATAGTTAGATACATAAAAAGTCTAAAATATCAGTTCTTACAAGGCTTTCATATGCCTTGTTTCAAAACAAGTCTTCCAAAGACAACCCAAAGCAAAACATTTAAGTAAACAGATTTTTTCTAATCAGCTAAATTATCGTCGCCTTCCTCTGTGACCTCTTCATCATCCACTAAACGACCTTCCTGAACTACCTTGCACGGATCCATGGCAGTAAGATCTCCATCTGGAACCAAGAACTTTGCTTGAGTGATGCCACATTCAAAACCCTCGGCAAACGCATCCAATATCTCAGCCTCTCGACCAGTTTCCATCTTTTTCATCTTCAGTGTAACCTCAACCATCTGCTCACTCATAGTGGAAAAATCATTTTCCTTTTTTCTCATCATTTCAACATCTTTCTCATGGTTTTCTTTTTCCAATCTTAATTCTTCTTTGGTATTAGAAAGCTCCTTTCTAAGCTCGGCTAGGGCAGTCTCTTTGGATTCCAACTGCTCTTTTAGGCCAACACTCTCTACAGTGGTTTGTAGCATTTTTTTGTGCTTTTTTCCTGACTCCGGCCTATGCTAGCCAGCCGAAATCCTAACACCTGGAACACAGGTACAATTCGTAGTCAGTATCATAAACTCTTCTTTATACCTCTAAGTAAGATGTAAGACAGAAGAGTTACCTGCATGAATTGATCAATACCAACGTCCCCAACATCACCAATGCAAGATACATCTGAGGCAGATTGAACAACTTTGTCCGCCACAACATTAAAAGGAAACTTCCTATCCCATACCGACGAGTCGTCCCCCTCGTCCTCAAAGGTTTGAAGTCTTTCTTTCTTAACAGTAAAACTCAACAGTTCATTAAGTTGAATCCCTTTATCTCTTTGTTCTTCATCCACATTAACTACGTCAGACTTCCTCTTTTTGAAAATAATGCCTTCCTTTCTCGGTGGTAGCTGGTTAACCTCAGTCCCACCCTCCATTTTTTCTGGGTTTGAAGAAGACCCTTCGAAATTCTTAGCCCAAAAGCGGGCCTTCAAACTCGATGCTGAAACTCTAGGATATTTACCAGCTGTAAAAGCAAAAATAAGTCAGTACGCTAAAGCTAGCTTACTATCAAACTAGATAAAAATAGTTCATAACCTCTCACCAAAATAATTTATGACTGATGCTCTATCTTCCTCCTAGGAAAGCAACTCTGAAACAGATATTAAACCACCTCTGTCGACCATTTCCATAAGGAAAAGTTATTATGCACTCATTCTGTGGAGTTATAAGCTTAGGACCTAATATGTGCTGTGGCTGACAACACCAATAGCTCGGGAATTTTTCACCCAAGTGTTCGTCTAGGTAAAATGGAAACTCCTCATCCACCGACTTTACCTTAAGAAAAATTTCTTTAAAATCTTTGAAAGAAGATTTGTATATCTTGAAAACAGAAAACCCAGGGGTACTGTTCAAGTTAACCCAGAGACCTTTCCAGACCCCCTTAGCTTGTAAAAGAGAAAAGAAAAGTTCTAATTTTGGTTCAATATCAAGAAATTGCATCAGAACCTGAAAGCATTTTAAAAATGCCCATTCATTAGGATGAACCTGGGAAGGGGCACAGTTCATCTATTTTAATAAGTCACATTCAAAATTTGTGAAAGGCAATTTTACAAAGAGTTCCTCAAGAACACAGCTATACATAAAAAAGTTTTCAAAATCTTTCTTTCTATGGAAAACACGATCCATTCGGTTTCATGGCAACAATTCAATCCGAAACCCAGGCCTAACTACCCTCGACAAATTCACCTTGCTAACATTCTCCTTATCAGCAAACAAAGAAGCCCTTATCTTAACATCCCCATCAACCCAATCATAAGACTCATCATCCTCAACCTTAGGCAAAGCCTTCGCTTTCTTCTCAACCATTTTTTCAGAAATCAGAAAATAGCTAAAGAGTCAGGGAGTGTTCTTACTAACCTCTTTTACTCATTCTCTTCGTGTTTTTGAAGCTCACACCAGTTAAAGCAGCGACCCCTCGCTTCAGTAAGTGTAACTCGAAATAAATTTTACCACATTCATTAATAAACCCTTCAGTTCCACAATAAATCCTAACCACTCAATACAAATCACTCCCAACGGCTACAACACCACTTAGGAAATTGCACCCCATTTTGAAAAGCACCATTAGCATTAATTTGTAATTATCACGCCTTTTCCAGTTATTAAAAAAAACTTACTTACTTTCTTTAATATATCAATGAGACACGTTGACCTAGGGGCTCCCGATGCCAAGCTATAACTCAGATAAATAAGTTCAAAAGCTCAACCTGCCTCATTTAAGACCAGGCTAAGCTTAGGGGCTGTGATATTACCGTTATATATCACTTATAAGTTATAGCTTGGCAAATCTTATTGTAACCGACGTATTGACTCCACCGATTTATGATTATAAATGACCTTTTATTCAGTAACGTCGGAAAGGATATTTATTTCTCTTGAATGCCAGAAAATGGTCGTTCTCGTCTCCTAGTTATAAAAGAAAACGATCAGAGTTTTGAAGGTATGTGATCTTTCTAAGATAATAGCTCCTATTATAATTTCCATTTGCTGACTTGAGCGTCAGAGTACTCTTTGCAGGTACTCTCCTCCTCATTTCATCTGCGGTCGACGTATATCGTGACCTAGCTGAGAAGTTCATTAACTCCATCCAGAACACGAATTATACTTCCGCTAACCAGGCAAGAATAGGAGCAATTACTTAGATTTGTATTTGGCAGGAACAACTACTTTTTGAATCTTTAGAAGTGTGACACATGGAAAAATAGAATTGGTTGGGTTGCTCTATAAATTAAGAAGGTTTAGTAGCATCATGGGATTGAAATTCGTTCTCAAAAAAACACTCTTGCACACTCACATCCCAGTGACTTTCTAAGTCTGCCTCGAGTTTCTTTTCTGTAGGATTCCTTCTATGCTTTTATTTTTCATTTTAAATTTCTTGTAATTTAGTTTTCTGCAATTTACTTTTCTTTCGCAAATCTTTTCTTTTCTTCTTTCAAAATTTCTGCATTTTCTTTTGAATTAAAGGTCCTTCGACTGTGTTGGAGGCATTTTATTGCTTTCTTTTAATTTGAAGTCATTTATTTCGCTTTCAGTAATTTCGATTTCAAGCAATTTAATTTCAATTTACTTTTCAAAGTTTTTTTTGTCTTTTCTTTACTTGTGCAAATAGAGTCTTTGGTGCAATTTTGGGAATTGGTATCCATAGAAGAGGAGTAGGTTTTGCTCCTAGGCCATAGATATCGAACCAACCCAAATTTGCTAAAAATCTGCATAACAAATTGGCATGTGTTGGTAGGACCTGTCAAAGATTTTTTATTGTGATTTTGATTTAGTGCACGCAACTTCGGAGTGGAAGAATAATTAATATGGCTGAAGAAGTTTCTAACAGTAATCTAGAGTCTTCAAATAATAATGTTCATGTTGTTGTAGGCTAAACTTCTGCAAGTTTAATAACACATGCAAAAGGAGTTATTCAAAATTCTATTTTTGGAAAAAATACTACATTTAATAATGTAACTATTAGAGGGAATGAGCGTAGTCCACATCCTAGAATTTCTCCAACTCCTGTACAACTGTCAGTAACTGTAGGATGGCCTCCTTTTGGTCTTTCTCTAGGTTATACTCCTTCGATGAGTAATTTTGCACCCCTAGTCCGATTTGGGAATGTGTCAAATAGGGTTAATGTTCAGCCTGATTTTTCTCATTCAGAAGTGAATCGAGAGTATCATGCTGGGTCGACTTCAAACAATTCGAGGTCTATGGCTGTTTTTCGATAATATATCGATGAGAGCCATCATGACCTAGTCAAATTTATTAACTCGACAAATGATTGCCATTTTGAATCCAATAATGGCCGATAATGAAACTAAGTATGAGCGTTTGGCTAGACAAGTCGAACGAATTGCTCAAATTGTTGACTATACTGAGGGTTAACCACATAATCAGAATTTCGGGATGAATCCTGAATATTTGGGTTTCGACCAAGGGGATTTACATGTTAATCGCAATGATGATGAAGCTATGCCTTATATTGTTCGACGTAATCAGAATGTTGACGAGGTGTTGAATAGGGTACGTGCTAATCAACATGGAGATCATTATCAAATGACTAGAATTGTCAAGAATGTGCTTAATTGTGTAGGAATCAACGTGGGATTTATTAATCGACCTTATTTTATGTCAGCTTTTTCATAAACCACAATTTTATGGTTTATTTTGGATTGAAATGAGTGAATTTTATCAACTTATCTTGCATTTATTTACCGAAATAGCATGGTTTTGTGGATTCCTCCTAATTGTGTTTAATGATTAAAAGAATGCTTTTTAGGCCCTTAAATTGCTAAATTTAATTCAGTTTAATTCTACTCGATGCCTTGATATGTTTGTTAACGTGAATTAAGGTTTAGAAGGCAAGGATGACTTGAAGAAGTGAAGAAAAAAAGCATGCAAAAGTGGAGCACCTTATGGTTGTATGCGTACGCATGACTGCCAGCACGTGATTTCACTTATGTGAACACGTGGGTCATGATTTCAGGGCTTTCTTGGGCCCAATCCAACTCATTTCTAAAGTATTTCAAGCCAAACTCAAGAAGGATCAAAGGGAGAGCAATTAGAATACTTTTTGCCATGTTTTAGGTTAGATTTCTAGAGAAAGAAGCTCTCTATTGTCTCTAGAATTTAGGGTTTTAGGTTTAGTTCTTTCCCTAAATTTAGGTTTTAATTCTTGTTTTGATTTAGTTTTCCTTATTTTTTATTGTTCTTGCATCCTAATTCTTGTAGTTTTACTTGCTTTTTCCTTTATTTTGTTACTCTCGTGTTTATGAATTCTTGTTGGATTTTGATTTCCTTTAATACAATTTATGTTTTCTTACTTTCTTGATGTTTTATTAAGTTATTGTTATTGTTATCTTGTATTTGGTAGTTTTAGATTTTATTATTATTGTAATTTTACCATGTTTTACTTTTTTTCCTTCCAAGTATTTGTGAAAATGCTTCTCTTAGTTTTAGGGTAGATTTTTACACTCTTGGCTTGGAATTGAGCAATTAAAGTAACCTTGAGTCACTAATGTTCAAATTGATTGACAATTTAGAGATTTTAATTAATCTCGTTTCCATTAACGAGTAAGACCTATGGATTGAGATGATTAAGCCCATTAGAGGTTGACCAGTGGGTTTGCTCTTATAATTGTCATGTCGTGGTTAGTAACACAAGTCATTGATGTCTAATATTGATTGGTGATTTAGGGTTGTTAGTTATTCTTGTTTCCATTGACGAGTAAGACCTATGGATTAAGACTGACTATGCCTATTTAACTTTTTCTCGATGTTTGGAGATGATGAAATGAGATTAACTCTAGGTAATTGCCATGTTTGTGGTCAATGACTTGGATAGGAAGTTTTAACTCTTGATCCTTGCCAGGAGTGTCTTTTAGCATTTATATTCCCTTTAGTTTTTAGCTTAACTTCCTTGCAATTTATTTTCTTATCTGTTTATCTGTAGACCCCCTCATTCTCATGATTGATAATATGTACACTTTACTGCAATTCTTTTGAGAGACGACCCGAGATCTAATACTCTCAATTTTTATTGGTTTGTATTCATGACAAATAAATTAAACTTTGATTGAGAGTTAATTGTTGGTTTAGACTATGCTTGCAACAAAATTATATTAAAAAATTCTAGACCGACATTAACCTTCCATCACTTTTCCTGTTGAGGTACAAACGACAGAAGTATCGAGAGGTGTAAAAAATCCTAAGATTGTTACTAAGTTTGTTAGGAAAGTAGGAGAATCGACTATTGAGCATATTGCTCGATATATGGTCGAAATAGGAAAATTCGAAAATGATAAAAATTTGAAAATAAAGTTTTCCCTTCTTCTCTCACAAAGAATGCCTTCACTTGGTTTTCGAACCTAAGGCCAAATTCGATTTTAATATGGGCACAATTAGAGAATGCTTTCCATGCACAGTTTTATAGGGGAGAATTAAATGTCACTATAATTGATTTGGTTGCTATCAAACATGATGTAAATGAGTTGATGGATGATTTCATGATTTGATTCAAAAATACACGTAATCGATGCTATGTGTCATTATCTGAGAGTGAGGTAGTCAAAATTGCAACCATGGTTTAGGTTTTTATATGCGTCAAAAATTGTTGAATGTTCATATCCCCGATTTAGCTCATTTGGCTGAGAGGGTCTGACAAGTTGAGTTACTTAAAAAGGAAAAAGAAGCATTCAAAAATGAAAAGAAATTTAAGAATTATAAATCTCTTCTTGCTCGAAAAAAAAAAGTTTCTTAAGTGGATATGGAGGTTTCGAGTGATGATTCTGAAAATGAATACTTTGATGTCGATTTGGCTGAACTGAAAAAAGGGCCACCTTATATGTGTTCCTCATTGAAGAAAGTTTCGAATATTGATAAAGTTAATGAAATAAAACATAAGGGTGGCAAAAAGTATAGTTTCAATATTTCAAAATCGAAACAAACTTTTGATGTGTTACTTAAAGACTTTGAATTTCACTAAGCCTCAACTTTTTGGAGTGAATATGGCTGGTTTCACTTCTTTTGAATTTGACACCACTTTGGGTGATTTCGAGGCTAATGTCCAATAGGTTTACCCTAGAGTAGGGGATGGCTTGTTAGATTTCTTGATGCACCAGAAGATGAAAGATAGGGATGTATCCTTATGTCCCAGGTGCAATAATATTTTCGATACAGAGGCTGTTGCAATATTTGAAAAAGAAAGAATAAAAAAGGAGTTAGCTCATAAAGAATAGCAAGTCTGTCAGCGGTAACCTTCTCGATGTCAAGGGGGCAAAGTTCTTAAAATTCTCTAGATAATTACTCCCCTTCATTTAATCACTCTCAAGCACTTGGAGCTCAATAGATTAAGAATTGTCATGAGTTTCGTGATCGAGAAGTACAATAGTATCAACAGCCCCTGGCTCAAATAGATTATTGAGGATTTAATCAGGGTCGTTACCCATATCCTCGAGGAAGGACAAGAGGAAATCGAGGTGGAAGATACTTCCAACAAGTTGCCTCAGAGAAGCCATCATCTTTTGCGGATAGGGGGCAAAACCTTCTGTCTATACAAGGATGGTTTTTTCATCAGATAGGAAAACTTATCCAAAAGGAATGCCATATCCAGTAAAAGTTGGTAAAGGTAAAGCTGTGGAAGCTGATCTTGTTAAACCCAATGAAAAAGATGCTGATCTCGATGAAGAATATTTTGAGGAAGGAGACAATGAAATGGTGGGAACAGTTTTGATCATCCCATCATAATTTTTAGGGAGTTATTAAGGGAGTCTTCTTGACAATTATGAAGATGAATTCGAGAATAAGACTTCTTTTGCTTTCGTTTGTGAACATGAAGTTAGTTGCTTTAATAAGCCCAATGATATTCAAAAAGAACACTTGCGCCCATTGCATATCAAGACTAAAATGGATAATATTGCTGTTAATAAGGTTTTGGTTGATGGTGGTGCAACGATAAGTCTTCTTCCAGAAAAATGCTGGTTAAGGTTGGGAAATGTGTTGATGATTTAGTCTTAATCAACATTGTTGTTACTGATTACAATGGGGTTTCGACTCCAGCAAAGGGGCTAGTTAATCTTCGAGTTTAGGTTGGTTCTATCATTCAAACCAATGCTTTCATTGTAGTAGCTTCAAAAGCTAGTTATAATGCTTTGTTGGGTCGGGACTGGGTTCATGATGTAGGAGCGATACCTTCGACGGTGCACCAAAAACTGCTTCTTTGGACAAGTGGAGAGAAGACTGAGGTGATTGAGGCTGATGATAGTCTTTATGCTGAGTAGATGCATGTCGATTTCCAAGTCTACAATAATAAGCTGAAACCTTTGGATGTTGACAGAAATCTGACTTCTGCAAATTGTGAAGGTTGTTTCTTGACTAAAGAAGGTCTCAACATAAAGCTTAAGGTCCCGATACCGGAATATACTCCTCTTTTTTGGGAGTAAATTTATCTTTTTAAGGACAATAATAATTCGATAGTTTCTATATTCGAGATGACTGATGAAGATGTGTCAAATTATTTATTGTCTTTAAAACGTTATGTGGATAGTTTTTCTTTTGTAGATTTTTTTCTTTTTCTAGGAATGATTCTTCTGATGAAGTCAAATCAAATAGGAAATTCAATTCAGAAAAATGTATTTCATTTCCTAGGGCATCTTCAATTCCTAAAATCGATTCTAATAATACTTTGTTTTATGCAACATGTTTTTCCAATTCTAGGTCTAGTATTGTTGGCCAGTCCAGTGTCAATGTATCTTAAGATCTTTGTGTTGTAAAAGATTCGACAGCTGATTTGGCTAATAATCTTAATAAAATTTGTATTTCCTCACTTGATTCAATTAATCTTTCTTTCGATTGTATTTATGATCTCGAATCTTTCGGTTTTGAAAATTTTTCAGTTAATGATGATCATATCGAAAAGGGATTTGAATCCAAAGATCCACTTGAAAAAATTAATTTAGGACTTAATGGTGATTTAAGACCTACTTATATTTGCAAAAATATTAGTGAGGGATTTCGAACAAGTTTGATTAATCTTTTGACTGAATACAAAGATTGTTTTCCTGGAATTATGATGACATGCCTGGTCTTGATCGATCTCTAGTAGAACATCGATTATTGTTGAAGCCTGTTTCTCGACCAGTGAAATAGGCACCTTGACGCTTTGCCCCCTGGTGCACGAATTGTGAATCACACTTTTCACAACGCGTACCACTAACCAGCAAGTGCACTGGGTCGTCCAAGTAATACCTTATGTGAGTAAGGGTCGAATCCCACGGAGATTGTTGGTTTGAAGCAATCTATGGTTATCTTGTAAATCTTAGTCAGGAAGTCAATTATGTTTATCAGTTGAATTGTGAATAACCAAGAGAGCATAAATTAAAGGTTACTTGTTGTGCAGTAATGGAGAACATGTTGGAGTTTTGGAGATGCTTTGTCTTCTGAATCTCTGCTTTCCTCTGTCTTCTGATTCACGCACGCACGTCCTCCTATGGCAAGCTGTGTGTTGGTGGATCACCGTTGTCAATGGCTACCTTCCATCCTTCCAGTGAAAACTACGCTCACGCGCTCTGTCACAGCACGGCTAATCACCGGTTGGTTCTCGATCCGGTTGGAATAGGATTTACTATCCTTTTGCGTCTGTCACTAACGCCCAACCTTCAGGAGTTTGAAGCTCGTCACAGTCATTCAATCCTTGAATCCTACTCGAAATACCACAGACAAGGTTTAGACTTTTCGGATTCTCATGAATGCTGCCATCAATTCTAGCTTATACCACGGAGATTCTGATTAAGGAATCTAAGAGATACTCATTCAATCGTATATAGAACGGAGGTGGTTGTCAGGCACACGTTCATGGTTTGAGGAAGGTGATGAATGTCACTGATCATCACCTTCATCACAGTTAAGCGCGAATGAACATCTTAGATAGGAACAAGCGTGTTTGAATAGAAAACAGAAATACTTGCATTAATTCATCGAGACACAGCAGAGCTCCTCACCCCCAACAATGGGGTTTAGAGACTCATGCCGTCAGGGAATACAAAGTTTAGATCTGAAATGTCATGAGATACAAAATAAGTCTCTAAAAGTTGTTTAAATACTAAACTAGTAGCCTAGGTTTACAAAAATTGGATAAACTATGATGGATGATGCAGAGATCCACTTCTGGGGCCCACTTGGTGTGTGTTGGGGCCCACTTGGTGTGTGCTGGGGCTGAGACTTAAGCAATTCACGTGCAGAGGCCATTTGTGGATTTGAACGCCAGTTTTTATGCCAGTTTGGGCGTTCAACTCCAGCTTTTGATCCTTTTCTGGCGCTGGACGCCAGAATTGGGCAGAGGACTGGCGTTGAACGCCAGTTTACGTAGTCTATTCTTGTGCAAAGTATGGACTATTATATATTGCTGGAAAGCCCTGGATGTCTACTTTCCAATGCACTTAGAAGCATGCCATTTCGAGTTCTGTAGCTCCAGAAAATCCACTTTGAGTGCAGGGAGGTCAGAATCCAACAGCATCAGCAGTCCTTTTTCAGCCTGAATCAGATTTTTGCTCAGCTCCTTCAATTTCAGCCAGAAAAATACCTGAAATTACAGAAAAACACACAACTCATAGTAAAGTCCAGAAATATGAATTTTTCCTAAAAACTTATAGAAATAGACTAAAAACTAACTAAAACATACTCAAAACTATATGAAATTATCCCCAAAAAGCGTATAAAATATCCGCTCATCACAACACCAAACTTAAACTGTTGCTTGTCCTCAAGCAACTAAACAAATAAAATAGAAGACTAATAGGTTGAGAAGCAATAATATCTCAGAGTTTTTGATTGAAGCTCAGATCCTAATTAGATGAGCGGGACTAGTAGCTTTTTGCTTCTGAACAGTTTTGGCATCTCACTTTATCCATTGAAGCTCAGAGTGATTGGCATCTATAGGAACTCAGAATTCAGATAGTGTTATTGATTCTCTTAGTTCAGTGTGATGATTCTTGAACACAGCTTCTTTATGAGTCTTGGCCGTGGCCCTAAGCACTTTGTTTTCCAGTATTACTACCGGATACATAAATGCCACAGACACATAACTGGGTGAACCTTTTCAGATTGTGACTCAGCTTTGCTAAAGTCCCCAATTAGAGGTGTCCAGAGTTCTTAAGCACACTCTTCTTTTTGCTTTGGACCTTGACTTTAACTGCTCAGTCTCAAGTTTTCACTTGACACCTGCACGCCACAAGCACATGGTTAGGGACAGCTTGGTTTAGCCGCTTAGACCAGGATTTTAGTCCTTTAGGCCCTCCTATCCACTGATGCTCAAAGCCTTGGGATCCTTTTTATTTGCCCTTGCCTTTTGGTTTTAAGAGCTTTTGGCTTTTTCTGCTTGCTTTTTTTTTTTTTTGCAAGCTTTGTTCTTTGCTGCTTTTTCTTGCTTCAAGAATCATTTTTATGATTTTCAGATTATCAATAACATGTCTCATGTTCATCATTCTTTCAAGAGCCAACATATTTAACAGTTTTAAACAACAAATTCAAAAGACATATGCACTGTTCAAGCATTCATTCAGAAGACAGAAAGCATTGCCACCACATTTAACCAATTAGAATTTCTTTTATTAAACTTGAAATTTTATTGCTTCTTATTCAAAAGATCTACTATTTTATTCATGTTTAATGATGATGAGAAAAATAAACTATAGCTTAATTGGAGATAAAATCAAATAGATACTAATTACTATTATATGACTTCTAAGGTAGACTTTTTATAAGGACACTGTCACAGAGTTAAGGCAGAAATTGGAAATTAACAACCTTTATTCTGGGGGTATGGGGGTTCCTCTGATCCTTGGGAGGCTTGGTATTACAGAAGACTTTTGGCGCTTCAGTTCCCTTAAGTCACGTCCCTGCTCCTCTTGTTCTTTAAACATATGGGTCAGCATTTGACTGTGTTCCTTCTGTTGTTTTATTATTTGCTCCATAGCTTCCTGTATCTTGGTGACAGACATCTCAAGATATTCCCAATATTCCGCTTGAGGAATCTCTGGGAGGAATTCCTGTGCTCTCTTCTTGATAAGATCCTCCTGTGCTTGTTGTCTCTCCATTGATGCTTTGGTGATTGACTTTTCAATTAGGATATATTCAGTTATTCCCATCTTGACTCCAGCGTCCTTGCAGAGCAGAGAAATCACGCTTGGATAAGCCAACCTGGCCTCTTTTGAATTTTTGTTAGCAATCTTATAGAGCTCAGTTGAAATCAGCTGATGAACCTCCACTTCCTTTCCCATCATGATGCAATGAATCATCACTGCTCTTTTAACTGTGACTTCAGAACGGTTGCTAGTGGGCAACAGAGAACGCCCAATGAAGTCCAGCCATCCTCTGGCAACTGGTTTGAGATCCTCCCTCTTGAGTTGATTTGGGACGCCTTTTGTGTTGGTGGTCCACCTGGCTCCAGGGATTCATATGTCCTCTAGAATCTTATCCAGGCCAATGTCTGCTCTCATCATCCTCCTGTTGAAGGAGTCTGGATCATCCTTTAGCTGAGGTAGCTTTAATATTTCTCTGATCTTGTCAGGGGTGGTATGAACAATCTTTCCCCTGACCATGGTCCGAAATTCGTAGCAGGCAGTTCCAGATAGTCTTTGCTTGTCAGTCTGCCACATATTAGCATAGAACTCCTGGACCATGTTCCTTCCTATTTTCGTTTCAGGATTAGCTAGGACTTCCCAGTTCCTGATTCGAATTTGCTCCTGGATCTCCGGATATTCGTCTTCTTTCAGATCGAATCTAACTTCCGGGATTACTGATCTCAGACCCATTACTTTAAGATAATGGTCTGAATGTTCTTTAGATAAGAACTTCCCTTGATTCCAAAGTGGTTTTGGAACGCTCTCTTTCTTGCCTCTTGGAGTGGATTGTTTTCCTTTGGGAGCCATGATCTTAGTGATCTCGGAAAAACACACCAAACTTAGAGGTTTGCTTGTCCTCAAGCAAAAGAAAAGAAAGGAGAGGGATAGAAGGAGATCGAGGTGCACTTGTTGATGGAGGAGGGGGGAGGCCGAACCCAATTTTAAAGGGGTGGGAGGGTGGATTTTCGAAAAAAATGGAAGAGATAAGATGAAAAGATTGAGTTGAAAAAGATAAGATAGAAGATAGAGTTTAATTTTGAAAAGATATGATAGATTTTTGAAAAAGATAACTCTGAATTTTGAAAAAGATAATATGGATATTTGAAAAAGATATGGATTAGTTGAAAAGATTTTTGAGTAAAAAAGATAGATTTGTTTTCAGAGAAGATTTGAAAAGAGTTGGATTGAATTTGCAAAGAGGGTGTGTGCTTATGAATTAAGATACATTTGATATTTTGAAAGTAGGATTTTTAGAAATCAGGGTTCTTGACATGTTTATGTAAATAAAATCATGTATTGAATCATAAAATTTTAAATTAGAATGGAAATACGTGTGGGATAAATGGATTTGGCTCCTCCCTGTCTTCCTGGCGTTTGAACGCCCAAACACTGCTTGTTTTGGGCGTTCAACGCCCAAATGCTGATCTCCTGGGCGTTCAGCGCCCAGTTGCTGCCATTACTGGCGTTCAACGCCCAGTGGGTGGCCATTTCTGGCGTTGAACGCCCAGATTGCTACCATTACTGGCGTTCAGCGCCCAGTGGATGCCCATTTTGGGCGCTGAACGCCCAAAATGCTCCTTTACTGGCGTTTTCTTGCCATTGAGTTCTTTTACTCTGTTTTGTGTGCCGATTCCTTCTGTAACCCTGTAAACTTATACAAATGATTCTGTACCTTAGTGTCAGTGAACTTTATATAAACAAATAAAAATAAAAAAAATAGGGCAAAAATGCTTAGAGGATTGATGCCCCATGGCTGGGTTGCCTCCCAGCAAGCGCTTCTTTATTGTCTTTAGCTGGACCTTGCTGAGCTTTTAATCTAGCTTCAGCCTTGAGCAGTCTTGCTCAATGTTGCCTTCAAGATAATGCTTGATTCTCTGTCCATTGACAATGAACTTCTTATCAGAATCAATATCTTGAAGCTCCACAAAACCATATGGTGACACACTTGTAATCACGTATGGTCCCCTCCACCGGGATTTCAGTTTCCCGGGGAATAGCCTGAGTCTAGAGTTAAACAACAGGACCTTCTGTCCTGGTTCAAAGATTCTAGATGACAGCTTTCTGTCATGCCATTTTTTTGATTTTTCTTTATAAAGCTTGGCATTTTCGAAAGCTGTGAATCTGAATTCCTCTAGCTCATTTAGCTGGAGCAATCATTTTTCTCCTGCTAATTTGGCATCAAAGTTTAGGAATCTGGTTGCCCAGTAGGCCTTATGTTCCAGTTCCACGGGCAAGTGGCATGCCTTACCATACACGAGTTGGTATGGAGAGGTCCCTATAGGGGTCTTGAATGCTGTTCTGTAAGCCCACAGAGCATCATCCAAGCTCCTTGCCCAATCCTTTCTACGGGTATTTACTGTCCGTTCTAGGATTCTCTTTAATTCTCTGTTAGAGACTTCAGCTTGCCCATTGGTTTGTGGATGATATGGTGTGGCCACTTTGTGGTGAATTCCATACCGAACCATGGCAGAGTAAAGCTGTTTATTGCAGAAGTGAGTGCCCCCATCACTGATTAACACTCTAGGGACACCAAACCTGCTAAAGATATGTTTCTGGAGGAACTTCAGCACTGTTTTAGTATCATTGGTGGGTGTGGCAATAGCCTCAACCCATTTTGATACATAGTCAACTGCCACCAGAATATAAGTGTTTGAATATGATGGTGGAAAAGGTCCCATGAAGTCGATTCCCCATACGTCAAACAACTCAATCTCCAGGATTCCTTGTTGAGGCATGGCGTAACCATGAGGCAGATTGCCAGCTCTTTGGCAACTGTCATAGTTACGTACAAACTCTCGGGAATCTTTATAGAGTGTGGGCCAATAGAAGCCACATTGGAGGACCTTGGTGGCTGTTCGCTCACCTCCGAAATGGCCTCCATATTGAGATCCGTGGCAATGCCACAGGATCCTCTGTGCTTCTTCTCTAGGCACACACCTACGGATAATTCCGTCTGCACATCTCTTAAAGAGATAAGGTTCATCCCACAAGTAGTACTTCGCATCAGTAATTAATTTCTTCTTTTGTATCCTGTTGTACTCCTTGGGTATGAACCTTGCAGCTTTATAGTTTGCAATATCGGCAAACCATGGTGCTTCCTGAATGGCGAATAAATGCTCATCAGGAAACGTCTCAGAGATCTCAAGAAAGGGGAGGGACGTCCCTTCCACTGGCTCTATCCGGGACAGATGATCAGCCACTTGGTTCTCTGTCCCTTTTCTGTCTCTTATTTCTATATCAAACTCTTGCAGAAGCAATACCCATCTGATGAGCCTGGGTTTTGAATCCTGCTTTGTGAGTAGATATTTAAGAGCAGCATGGTCAGTATACACAATCACTTTTGATCCTACTAAGTATGATCTGAACTTGTCAATGGCGTAAACCACTGCAAGTAGTTCTTTTTCTGTGGTTGTGTAATTTTTCTGGGCATCATTTAGAACACGACTGGCATAATAAATGACATGCAGAAGCTTGTCATGCCTCTGTCCCAATACTGCACCAATGGCATGATCACTGGCATCACACATTAACTCAAATGGCAATGTCCAGTCTGGTGCAGAAATGACTGGTGCTGTGACCAGCTTAGCTTTCATCGTTTCAAACGCTTGCAGGCATGCTGTGTCACACACAAATGGCGTGTCAGCAGCTAGCAGATTGCTTAGAGGTTTTGCAATTTTTGAAAAATCCTTTATAAACCTCCTATAGAATCCTGCATGCCCCAGAAAGCTTCTGATTGCCTTAACATTGGCAGGTGGTGGTAATTTTTCAATTACCTCTATTTTTGCTTGATCCACCTCTATTCCCTTGTTTGAGATTTTATGCCCAAGAACAATTCCTTCAGTCACCATGAAGTGACACTTTTCCCAGTTTAAAACTAGGTTGGTTTCTTGGCATCTTTTTAGAACAAGTTTCAGGTGATCAAGACAGGAGCTGAATGAGTCTCCATATACTGAGAAGTCATCCATGAAGACTTCCAGAAATTTTTCCACCATATCAGAGAAAATAGAGAGCATGCATCTCTGGAAGGTTGCAGGCGCATTACATAGCCCAAATGGCATCCTTTTATAAGCAAACACTCCAGATGGACATGTGAATGCTGTTTTCTCTTGATCCTGGGGATCCACTGCAATCTGGTTATAGCCTGAATAGCCATCCAAAAAGCAGTAATAATCATGACCTGCTAGTCTCTCTAGCATCTGGTCTATGAATGGTAAAGGAAAATGATCCTTTCTGGTGGCTGTATTGAGCCTTCTGTAGTCAATACACATGCGCCACCCTGTAACTGTTCTTGTGGGAACCAGTTCATTTTTTTCATTATGAATCACTGTCATGCCTCCCTTTTTTGGGACGACTTGAACAGGGCTCACCCAGGGGCTATCAGAAATGGGATAAATAATCCCAGCCTCTAGTAATTTGGTGACCTCTTTCTGCACCACTTCCTTCATGGCTGGATTTAGCCGCCTCTGTGGTTGAACCACTGGTTTGGCATTATCCTCCAATAGGATTTTGTGCATGCATCTAGCTGGGCTTATGCCCTTAAGGTCACCTATGGACCACCCAAGAGCTGTCTTGTGTGTCCTAAGCACTTGAATAAGTGCTTCCTCTTCCTGTGAATTTAAAGCAGAGCTTATGATCACTGAAAAAGTGTCACCTTCTCCCAGAAATGCATATTTCAAGGATGGTGGTAGTGGCTTGAGCTCGGGTTTAGGAGGTTTTTCCTCTTTCAGAAGAAAGTTCAGAGGCTCTTTCATGTCCTCTGAATCCTCCAAATCAGGCTGAACATCTTTAAAGATGTCTTCCAACTCTGATTCGAGACTCTCAGCCATGTTGATCTCTTCTACCAAAGAGTCAATGAGATCAACTTTCATGCAGTCTGTTGATGTGTCTGGATGCTGCATGGCTTTGACAGCGTTCAACTTAAACTCATCATCATTGACTCTCAGGGTTATTTCCCCCTGTTGGACATCAATGAGGGATCGTCCAGTTGCTAGGAAGGGTCTTCCTAGAATGAGAGTAGCACTCTTGTGCTCCTCCATTTCCAGCACAACAAAGTCAGTGGGAAAGGCGAATGGCCCAACTCTGATAATCATGTCCTCAATCACGCCTGATGGGTATTTAGTGGAACCATCAGCAAGTTGGAGACATATCCGGGTTGGTTTAACTTCTTCAGTTAAGCCAAGCTTCCTGATAGTGGATGCAGGTATCAGGTTGATGCTTGCCCCAAGATCGCATAAAGCTGTCTTGGTGCAATCACCTTCTAATATGCATGGTATCAGAAAACTCCCAGGGTCTTTAAGCTTTTCAGGAAAACTTTTCAGAATGACTGCACTGCATTCTTTAGTGAGGAGAACTCTTTCTGTTTCTCTCCACTCCTTTTTATGACTCAAGATCTCTTTCATGAACTTGGCATAAGAAGGTATTTGCTCAAGTGCTTCTGCAAGTGGAATCTTTATTTCCAGAGTCCTTAGATAATCTGCAAAGCGAGCAAATTGCTTATCCTGCTCCTCTTTCTGGAGTTTTTGAGGATAAGGTATCTTGGCTTTATATTCCTCAACCTTAGTGGTTAAAGAAGCCTTTTTAGAGGGGTTGTTATCAGCACTTGTGTGTGTCTGATCCCTCATTGGCAATTGAGTGCCAGAGTCAGAAGCTGGAGTGACGTTAGACGCCAGCTCACTGTCTGTTCCTGGCGCCTGAACGCCAGAAATGTACCCATTTTGGGCGTTCAACGCTGGATTCTGCCTCAATTGGGCGTTCAATGCCAGATTCTTGCCCATTTCTGGCGTTGAACGCCAATCCTGCCTTGTTTCTGGCGCTGAACGCCAGTTTTGGGCATGGTCTGGGCGTTCAGCGCCAGCCTTCCACCCATTTTCTGGTGTTTTAGTGCCAGAATTATTTTTCCCTGGGCTCTTACTGTCCTCAGGTGAATCTTTGGTGGGTCGCTCATTTCTTGAATTTTTGATGCCTTGAGGTGGGGTATTTAATGTTTTCCCACTTCTTAATTGAACTGCTTGGCATTCTTCTGCTATTTGCCTTGATAGCTGCTACTTTGTTTGCTTAAACTGTTCGTCCATATGTATATTAGCTATCCTTGTCTCCTGTAGCCTGTCCTTGAATTCAGCTAGCTGCTTTGTTAGAAAATCTAATTGCTGATTGAATTCAGCAGCTTGTTTTACAGTACTGAATTCAGCAGTTACTGTTTTAACCTCTTCATTCATGGAAGGGTTGCTGCTTAGATACAGATGCTGATTCCTGGCAACTGTATCAATGAGCTCTTGAGCTTCTTCAATTGTCTTTCTCATATGGATAGATCCACCAGCTGAGTAATCTAGAGACATCTGAGCTCCTTCTGCAAGCCCATAGTAGAAGATGTCTAACTGAACCCACTCTGAAAACATTTCAGAGGGGCATTTTCGTAGCATCTCTCTGTATCTCTCCCAGGCATCATAAAGAGATTCATTATCTCCTTGTTTAAAGCCTTGGATGTCCAGCCTTAGCTGTGTCATCCTTTTTGGAGGAAAATACTAATTCAGGAATTTTTCTGTCAGCTGTTTCCATGTTCTTATGCTGGCCTTAGGTTGGTTATTTAACCACCTCTTAGCTTGATCTTTTACAGCAAATGGAAACAGTAATAGTCTGTAGACATCCTGATCTATTTCCTTATCATGTACTATGTTAGCAATTTGTAAAAATTGTGCCAGAAACTCTGTAGGTTCTTCCTGTGGAAGACCGGAATACTGGCAACTTTGCTGCACCATGATAATGAGCTGAGGATTCAACTCAAAGCTACTAACTCCAATGGAGGGTATGCATATGCTACTCCCATATGAAGCAGTAGAGGGGTTAGAATATGACCCCAGAGTCCTCCTGGACTGTTCATTTCCACTTATGTCCATGATGGATATATGGATATAACTTGGACTGATTTATCTTTTTATTTATTTTATTTTATAAGAAGTAAATACTTAAATAAAATAAAATAACTAAAAAGAATTTGAATTTTGAAAAATTTTTTTTATAAAAAAATAAAAATTAATTAGTTAATAAAAAGAAATTTTTGAAAAAGAGGGAAGATATTTTCGAAAATTAGAGAGAGAGAGAGTTAGTTAGGTAGTTTTGAAAAAGTTAAGAAACAAACAAAAAGTTAGTTGGTTAGTTGAAACAAATTTTGAAAAGATAAGAAGTTAGGAAGTTAGAAGAGATATTTTGAAAAGATTTTTTTGAATTTAGTGAGGAGAGAGAAAAACAATAAGATAGTACAAGGTTTAAAATTTTTAGATCTAATGCTCCTTGTTTTTGAAAATTTTGGAGGGAAAACACCAAGGAACACCAAACTTAAAAATTTTAAGATCAAGACACAAGGAAAACTCAAGAACACTTTGAAGATTCACAAGAATACAAGAACATGAAGAAAGAATACCAAACTTAAAATTTTTAGAAAACCAAACCAAAATTTTCGAAAACCAAAGGGAAATCAACAAGAAAACACCAAACTTAAAGTTTGGCACAGGATTTAATAGAAAAATTATTTTTGAAAAGGTTTTTCTTTTTTTAAAAAATGTGATAGCCAATTATCATGAACATAAACACCACGTTCTAATTAACTGAGCTATAAATTTAAAGTGTTTTAACAAGGGATAAATAATAAAAGACTCTAAACCAAAAAGAGAAAATTTTTCCTAATCTAAGCAACAAAATAAACCGTTAGTTGTCCAAACACGAACAATCCCCGGCAACGGCGCCAAAAACTTGGTGCACGAATTGTGAATCACACTTTTCACAACGCGTACCACTAACCAGCAAGTGCACTGGGTCGTCCAAGTAATACCTTACGTGAGTAAGGGTCGAATCCCACGGAGATTGTTGGTTTGAAGCAATCTATGGTTATCTTGTAAATCTTAGTCAGGAAGTCAATTATGTTTATCAGTTGAATTGTGAATAACCAAGAGAGCATAAATTAAAGGTTACTTGTTGTGCAGTAATGGAGAACATGTTGGAGTTTTGGAGATGCTTTGTCTTCTGAATCTCTGCTTTCCTCTGTCTTCTGATTCACGCACGCACGTCCTCCTATGGCAAGCTGTGTGTTGGTGGATCACCGTTGTCAATGGCTACCTTCCATCCTTCCAGTGAAAACTACGCTCACGCGCTCTGTCACAGCACGGCTAATCACCGGTTGGTTCTCGATCCGGTTGGAATAGGATTTACTATCCTTTTGCGTCTGTCACTAACGCCCAGCCTTCAGGAGTTTGAAGCTCGTCACAGTCATTCAATCCTTGAATCCTACTCGGAATACCACAGACAAGGTTTAGACTTTCCGAATTCTCATGAATGCTGCCATCAATTCTAGCTTATACCACGGAGATTCTGATTAAGGAATCTAAGAGATACTCATTCAATCGTATATAGAACGGAGGTGGTTGTCAGGCACACGTTCATGGTTTGAGGAAGGTGATGAATGTCACTGATCATCACCTTCATCACAGTTAAGCGCGAATGAACATCTTAGATAGGAACAAGCGTGTTTGAATAGAAAACAGAAATACTTGCATTAATTCATCGAGACACAGCAGAGCTCCTCACCCCCAACAATGGGGTTTAGAGACTCATGCCGTCAGGGAATACAAAGTTTAGATCTGAAATGTCATGAGATACAAAATAAGTCTCTAAAAGTTGTTTAAATACTAAACTAGTAGCCTAGGTTTACAAAAATTGGATAAACTATGATGGATGATGCAGAGATCCACTTCTGGGGCCCACTTGGTGTGTGCTGGGGCCCACTTGGTGTGTGCTGGGGCTGAAACTTAAGCAATTCACGTGCAGAGGCCATTTGTGGAGTTGAACGCCAGTTTTTATGCCAGTTTGGGCGTTCAACTCCAGCTTTTGATCCTTTTCTGGCGCTGGACGCCAGAATTGGGCAGAGGACTGGCGTTGAACGCCAGTTTACGTCATCTATTCTTGTGCAAAGTATGGACTATTATATATTGCTGGAAAGCCCTGGATGTCTACTTTCCAATACAATTGGAAGCATTCCATTTCGAGTTCTGTAGCTCCAGAAAATCCACTTTGAGTGCAGGGAGGTCAGAATCCAACAGCATCAGCAGTACTTTTTCAGCCTGAATCAGATTTTTGCTCAGCTCCTTCAATTTCAGCCAGAAAAATACCTGAAATTACAGAAAAACACACAACTCATAGTAAAGTCCAGAAATATGAATTTTTCCTAAAAACTTATAGAAATAGACTAAAAACTAACTAAAACATACTCAAAACTATATGAAATTATCCCCAAAAAGCGTATAAAATATCCGCTCATCACCCCCTGAAATAAATCTCAAATAAAAAAAGAGATTGAACGATTAATCAAAGCTAAATTTATTCAGACAGCCCGATATGTGAAATAGAAAATTGCGTGTATGCATTGATTTTCGAGATTTGAACAATGCCACTCCTAAGGATGAGTATTTCATGCCTGTGACAGATATGTTAATCAATTCAGCAGCTGGTAGTAAAATCTTAAGTTCCATGGATGGTTATTCTGGTTACAATCAAATTTTTATTGTAGAAGAAGATGTATCGACTTTTTGTTGTCCTAGTGCTTTGGGCATCTATGAATGGGTTACGATGCCTTTTGGTTTGAAAAATGTCGGAGCAACATATCAACGTACTATAAATTCTATTTTCCATGTGCATATTGGAAAATTTATGGAGGTTTATATCGATGATGTGATGGTTAAGTCGATTTTGCTTCATCAACATCTTGATTATTTACGTCAAGCTTTTAATACAATGTGTAGGAAGGGGTTAAAGATGAATCCATTAAAGTGTGCTTTTGGAGTGTCTACAAAAAATTTTTTAGGATTTGTGGTTCAAAAGAAAGGAATTCTATCGATCGAAATAAAGCTAAAGCAATTTTAGAATTACCACATCTGACGTCGAAAAAAGAAGTTCAGTCTTTCTTAGGAAAAGACAATTTCTTGCGACGGTCTATTTCGAATTTGTCTCGTCAAACCAGAATTTTTTTCTCCTTTGGTCAAACTTAAAAATGAATCACAATATGTGTGGACTAAGAAACATCAAGTAGCATTTGATTCTATCAACAATTATTTATTCAAGACACAGATAATGGCTATAATTTATCCCTTGGAACCTTTAAAATTATATGTTGTGGCCTCAACAAACACTATTGGGTGTACATTAGCATAAGACAATGAAATGGGGGCATGAAAGAGCCATTTATTACCTTAGTCAAGTGTTGTCCGATATCAAGATGAGATATTCTCCTATCGAAAAATTGTGCCTTTCTCTTTATTATGCTTGTATGAAGCTAAAGTGTTATATGTTTGCAAAAACTATTAAGGTAATTGCACAAACATACCTTGTAAAATATACGTTATCTTATCTGATATTACGAGGTCGAATAAGGAAATGGATGCTTGCTGACAGAATTTGACTTGCAATATGTTCCAGCCAAGGCAGTGAAAAGACAGGTCATTACAAATTTTCTGGTTGATCGACTGAATAATCTTAATGACCATGGGGCAAATATTGTCGATGTTGAGCCTTAGAAATCATATTTTGATGGATCGAAGCATAAAGATGGTGTTGGTGTTGGTATTTTGATCATATCTCCGAAATGGATTCTATCAAAATTTTATTTGAATTAAAATATCCATATTCGAATAATGTAGCCAAATATGAGGCTTTAATATTGGGGTTAGAAATATTGATCAATAAGTGGCCATTAGATGTCTAAATCTTAGGAGATTTTCAATTAGTTTTAAAGCAGTTATCGAAAGAATTTAAGTGTACAAGTGAGAGATTGCAAAAGTATTTGTCGATAGCATGGGACTTATTAGTCTTATTTTGAAAAGTATCATTAATTCATATTCCAAAAGTTCGAAATGAGATGGCAAATGAGTTAACTCAAGTTGCTTCGAGATATAAGGTTTTTCCTAGAACTTTATAAAAGTTGGCAAAGGTACAATAGATCCTTGTGCCCATCGAAGAAAGAAAAATTTTGGAAATTGATGAGTGGGATGATAATGATTGGAGAAAAGTAATTGCTGAGTATTTAAAGAATCCCAATGTTTAGGTCGATCGAAAAATAAGATCAAGAGCAATGCACTTCATAGTAATAGGTGATGCGTTGTATAAAAAAGGTGTTGAAGGAAGTCTTATGAGATTTTTGAGCAAACCTAAACAAGTAATTGCTCTTGGTGAAGTTCATGAAGGTATTTGTGGAGCTCATCAGGCAGGAGAAAGAGTGAAATGGGTACTTCAACGTGATCGAGTGTTTTGGCCGACAATGGTCAAAGATTGTATTGAATATGCAAAAGCGTGTCAAGAATATTAGAAACATGGTATAATACAACAAATAACTACTTCTGAATTACATTCAATTATAAAACCTTGACTATTTAGAGGTTGGACTTTGGACTTGATTGGAATGATTCATCCTCCATCATAAAAAAATCATAAGTTCATCTTGGGAGCGATCGATTATTTTATAAAGTGGGTTGAAGCTGTTCCTTTAATAGAAGTTGGTCAAAATGAAATTACTAACTTCATCGAGGAGCATATAATTCATCATTTTAGAATTTCTCAAACTTTAAGTACTGATCAAGGTACCATATTTACTGGCCAACGTATTAAAAATTTTTGCAGCATCGAGGAATATAACTATGGTGACTTCGACACCATACTATGCGCAAGCAAATGGCCAAGTTGAGGTTGCGAATAAAATTTTAATTAATTTAATTAAGAATATATTGGTAAGAAACCTCATACTTGGCATGAGACTTTAAGCCAAGTTTTATGGGCTTATCGAAGTTCACCAAGAGGCTCGACAAATACCTCTCCTTATAAATTGGTTTATGGCCATGACGCGATGTTACCTTTGGAAATTAATCTTAATACTATGAGAGTTATATGGAAAGATGAATTGCCAATCGAGGGTTGTTGGAATGCAGTATTTGATGAATTAAATAATTTAGATAGTGAGCATATATCGGCACTTGATAATCTTATTCGCCAAAAAGAGAATATAGCTCATATTTATAATCGACGAGTAAAAAAAAAGTGTTTTGTATTGGTGAGTTAGTTCTGAAAGCTATTTTACCATTAGATAAGAAGTCAAAAATTTATGGAAAGTGGTCTCCTAATTGGAAAGGACCTTATCAAGTGATTAATTTGTATTCAGGAAATGCATATAAAATTAAACATGTGGATACTAGTGTTGAAATAAAGTTAGTCAATGGAAAATATCTAAAATAATATCGACATCTAGAAAGATAATATTTGAAACAAAAGTCAAAGTGTCGACAATATAAAGACAACAAATGTAAAGGAAAATAAATAAGCTAAGACACGTCTTGCTTCATAGATAAGGTTCCAGAAGTTCTTCAAAATCGAACCTGAGACGTACTCTTTCTTCATCAATAGAGCTGAAAACGAGAATTTCTTTATGTTTTTCAAGTTGTAACTTCTTGTATTTTTTTTAAAGTTCAGCTTGAATACTTTTCATTTTGCACAGTTCTTGATTATGATCATTCTTCCTCTTATCAGCTTTAAGGAAAGGATCTTATAGTAGAGCTACATCTGCACAAACTTGAGCAAGTTATTTTCCAAGTTCTTCTCCCCGACGGAACAGTTGCTCGAGAGTTCTAGCTGCATGAGCAACGTTTGTTTCAAATTTTTTATAAGTTTTTTTTTTTTGTGAAGATGCATATGATGAAACATCAGGTTGCTCAAATTCTGTTTCAATGTCCGTCGTCCTCTTTTTGTAGTCAGTAAGTGATGCGTGCGCATCATGTTGTGTTTTTCTATACTTTTTCATATAAGAAATAAATGCATAATGCTTAATTATAAAGATTTTTGGTGCTCAAATTGGATATTGCTTTGATCCTTTTGGTTTCATGATTCTTGTAAGGAATTGTTAGAAAAAGAAGCAAAAGAATAAGGAGGAACCATGAATTAAAGACAAGTGCAAAGAGAATTCATAGATGCTGTCAATCCTGACCTCTTCACACTCCAACGAGCATAACCTGAGCTACAGAGATTCAATTGACTCGGTTTTAATGGCATTGGAAAGCCAACTTTCAGAGCTTTCCAAAGATATATAATAGTATACCCTTTTCTTCCATTTTGTACGGCCAAAGTGGCGCCTAACTTGGAATTTCCCAAGTTAGGTGATGCGTGAGCATCTTTCCTATCTTTTTCTAGTGAATTGCATATAATTTGTTGAGTTTAATAAAGAATTAATTATCTTTTAGCCAATATGGATGCTACTTTGAGTCTTTTACAAATTTTTTTTATTTTAGGTAGCATTCGGCTAGATTTGATGGAGTTTCTGCAGCATAAGAACCAAAGGAGATGGCAGCGAGGAGCGACGCGTACGTGTTACTGACGCGTGCATGTGATTTGCAGATTTGCTCAGCAACGCGTACGCCTGACTGACACGTGCGCGTGACACACGAAGAAGACCATCGACGCGTACGCGTGACTGACGCGTACGCGTGACATGCGCCACGTGCAGAAAACGCAGAAAAACGCTGGGGGCGATTTTTAGGCTGTTTTGACTCAGTTTTCAGCCCAGAAAACACAGATTAGAAGTTGCAGAATGGACAAAACGAGTGGTCCCCACCCATCAACTGAAGACTTGTTAATTAATTCTAATTTAAATTCAAATAGTATTTTTAGGAAAAGATATTATTTTAGTTTTAGATAATAGATTTTAAAGGAATTAGGATTTGATATAAAAGGGAAAATAAACTTCTTTTTTAGGGATCCCCATTCCAGACTACCAAAATACATTTTTATCAGAATCCTTATTTTCTTCTCTAAACCATGAGCAACTAAACCTTTATTGTTAAGGTTAGGAGCTCTGTCTATTTGTATGGATTGATTTTACTGATTTTTCTATTTTAATTCATGTATGGATTTATAATTTAAGAATTATTTTCGCTCTTTATCTTATGAATTTGAGTGGAACGGAAGTATGACTGATGATCGGATTTTTGACGGTTTAGAATTTCCTCAAATGAATGAAATCTCGTTGTAAAGTATAGTTTCTAAACTAATCACTAATCCTTTCATACAAAAAGTTGTTTGTCACTAGTACAAACCCCTAAAATTTATAAACCGAAGTATTGGACCTCGGGTCGTTCTCCCTAGGAATTACAATAAAGTGTCTTGTTATTGGTTGTGAGTTATTTTGGGGTTTTGGATAAGAAGCATGAAAAGTAAATGGCAATGAAAATAAACTAACAACTATAAAAGCTCTTGGCAAGGTATGAAAATTAGAAGTCCTATCCTAGTTATCCTTCTCAATTGTGATGAGAATTGTTCATTGCTCCCACTTAGTTAACCTCTAACCATGGAGGAAAGTCAAGTGGATGAATCAATTTGATTCCTCAAGTCCTAATTAACTCCTAAAGGAGAGACTAGCTTTAGAGGCATTCAAATCAATTAGCAATCTCTAATTATCAATCAACAAAGGAATTAAATAACTCAAGAGTCACTAATCACTCTACCTAGGCCAAGAGGAACAAAATCTATACAAAAATCCAACCAAGCATTTAATCAAACACTTGGAAGGCACAAAAGAAAAGTATAGTCAATCACAACAAGAGTAAATTCTAACTACAATTGAATGTAAAGAATTAACAACAACAATCAAGGAAATCACAATTATCATGAATTACCTCAAATTGCATTATTAAAAGGGAATAAAAGAAACAACAATCTATCCAAAACAAAGTGAAGAATTACAAGAATTAAAGTACATAACTAAAGAGAGGGAGAGGAGAAGATTAAGAATTGGCAAAGGAGAATTGAATTAAGGCATGAATTAACCCTAGATCTAAGAAGAGATATTAACCTAAACCTAATCCTAATCCTAGAGAGAAGTGAGAGCTTCTCTCTTTAAAACTACTTTTAAACTAAAGCTATCACTAACTTCCTCTCCAATTGTTATGTCTCCCCTTTAGGCCTTGATCTTTTTATTCCTTTCTATCAGCAATTGGCGCCAAAAATGGGTTCAGAAACCCCTCAAAATCGCCAGGCACGTGTTGCCTTAATGAAGTCATGTGCAGACATCGACGCGTGTGCGCACGGTACGCGTGCGCGTCCCTGGCTGATTCCGCAATGTGCGCGCGAGCGCCTTGTGCGCGTGCGCGTGCTTGGCCGTAATCAATTCTTTGGCTTTTTGTGATTCTCTCCACTTGCATGCTTCCTTCCTTGCTTCCTTTGATCCATGCCTGGCCTATTTCAATCCTGGAATTACTAGCAAACACATCAAGGCCTCTTATGGAATCAAGGAGAAATCAAAATTCATCAAAATAAGGCCTAAAAAGCATGTTTTTACACCTAAGCACAAATACGGGAGAGATAACAAAACCATGCTAATTCATAGGTTAAATGCGAGAAAAGGCCATCAAAATACTCTAAATTCAATACAAGATAAACCCTAAAAATGGGGTTTATCAACCTCCCCACACTTAAACCTTAGCATGTCCTCATGCTAAGATAAGAAGGAACTAAGGGGTATGGCATTTATTAAATGCAACTAAACTATATGAGTCCTATCTAAATGCAACTACCTAGTGTGAGTGCAAATGCTTAGTTCAAACAAATCAATTCCCAAGAGACATGTATAGGCACAATAGCTAAGGCAATAGGAGTTAAGTCCAATCCACAATTGTATTGAATTATCAAAAAGAGTTCAAACTTGCAAGAATATAAATAATATGGGTGAGCATATGTACTTGAACTTTTGAACCCTCATCGGATGTGTATCCGCTCTATTCACTCAAGTGTTTAAGGGTTAATTCACTCAATTTTCTTCTAATCATGCTTTCCAAAATTTGATTTTCTTCTAACAATCAACACCTATCAAATGCATGCATACATTCATCATGAGGTCTTTCATTTAGGTTGTAATAGGGTTAGGGTCAAGGTAGGATCATTTATGGTTAAGTGGACTAGAGTTTAGATCTTTGATTAGCATAGACTTTCCCACCTAACCTATGTAATGATCTATACACATTCAAACTATTCTAACTACTCATTCTTTAATTTTTTTTTTATCATGTACATGCATCTTATTTCTTGATTCATAACACTTATGCATTGATTTCCTTTTGTTGAACTTTACCTTGGGGCATTTTGTCCCCTTTTATTATTTTTCTTCTCTTTTCATTTTCTGTATTCCCCTTTTTTTTTCTTTCCTTTTTTTTCTCTTTTTTTTCTTTGTATAATGACATCAATTGCATAAGGTCTTATACATTCAATCAATACATGAGTATGTTCCCAATTCCTGAATATGGAAGTGTACTACCCTTTTTTTATCCCATCCAATATTCCCAAGCCTCACCAACTTTGAGTAATAGACACTCTCACTAGCCTAGGCTAATCAAAGATCCAAACAAGGACTTTTCATTGGTTTTTCGCCTTGGGCTTGTAATGTGCTAAAATGAGAGTAAGTCGGTTAAGCATAGGCTCAAAATTGGCTAACAATGGAGAGTAAAAGGTAGGCTATTTGGGTAAGTGGGCTAATGAAATAATGGCCTCAATCATACAAATGCATGAATACCAGAAATAATTGGACATATAGAATCAAGCAAATCAAGGATCACAATCATAGAAAGAGAACAATTGCACACAAAAATGGAAAATAAGCGGTTATAAAAATGTAACCACACCATAAGGCTCAAGTCTCACAAGCTTGTGTTCTTAGTTCAATACATGCTTCACAAAGTATGAATTCAAGCAAGTTTCACCAAAAATTTTCTTCAATCAATTGGGTTGGTGTCCTATGTTCTATAATTAAAGTTCTTGGAAAATCTCAATATTTGACTAAACATTGTTGTGATTGAAAAATTCAAAAATTATTTTCCTTAGTTTACCCTTTTCTTTTTCACTTAAACCGATTTCTTATGTAAGAAGGGTGACTAAGTTTTCACTTAAAACATTATTTCTAATCACAACCACAAACTAAAACGAAAGATATACAAAAGAAGATATGCAAAAATGTATAAAGAAAAATCCAACTAAAATATGGAATCTATCATCTAAAACATCTAAAGATATCCAAAAGTATCAAAATATCTAAAATCCAAAATAAGCAGTAAAGGTATCCAAAATGGCAAGAGTATCCAAAATAAACTCTAGATGCATCAAATATATACAAGAGTTATGCAAATTAAGGTAACTCAGAAGGTAGCCAAAATGTTCACCGGTCCTCTAATGATGCTACCGGTGACCTCCCCACACTTAAGACCAAGCATCGTCCTCGATGCTAAACCGGAGGATCAGTGGAAGGTACAACGGTAGCTGCTGAATCTGTCTGAGACTGTGGAATCGGCTCCTCATGGGTCTGTGGGATCTCTGTAGTGTCAGGAGCAGCTGGAGGTGCATCCCGCTGAAGCGGCTCATCCGCATCCTTCTCCTGATGATCCTGCTCATCGGATGTCGGAGAGTCTGGAAGTGGAGGTAACTCAGCGCCAAGGGAGAGGAGTGCCTGATCCATCCGATCCAGTCGACGTCTAACATGGAGCCTCTCGCGCTCCAAGAACCGAAACAGACGCTGAACCAGTAGGTAAGTGGGCTCGGGTGCTGAAGGAGGTGGGGCTGCTGTCGAAGAAGACGGTATAGCTGCCTCGACTGCCGCTCTAGCTCGAGAACGGCGGCTAGTCGGGGGCCTCTCGTGCACCCATACACCCCAGAGAATAGTAACTTCCTTGTCGTCGTCATCTGGAGGTAGTGGTGTCACGTCATTGTCCTCCCACGGGACATCAGCTCGCTCAGCTAAGCTAGTAACCAGTGTCGGAAACGGTAACAAGCCGCGAATATGAGCTCTCCACATGCTATGCCTAATCAGTCGGGGAAAATATACTTCCTTCCCCTCCATGACACACCCAATCAAGACTAGCATATCCATTGGAATCTCTGAAAAGTGAGTGGTAGGGAAGACATAGTGGGCAAATATTTGTTGCCAAGTCCTAGCCTCCCTAGTCAGATATGCAAATAGCATGCCTTTGGGCTTTGTGTTGCTCGAATCCATTACCCAAGAAGCATCTGGTGTAGCAATCACGCGCCTAAGCGCCTCATACTTGAAAGTCATGGAGAGGAGAGCTACCTCTGCCTGCTGGTAGGCACAAGTCTCAGGAGTACTGATGACAAGTCATCTTAGCCTAGTTTCACTAGCCTTTTTCTTTTGTTTTCAATTGAATTATGCACTTTCTTGAGCCATAAGCAAGCCAATTGGGTAGATTTTCATGTTTCCTTTGACTTAATCAACCATGTATGAATTCATGCTATTTCATGAGGTTTTATGCTATAATTGTCACATATTATGAAAGAATGAATATCTCATGATTTTGAGCATAGCTTTGATGTGTTTGGTTGATTAATGATAGGTGAAGAAAGCTTGGAGAAAGGTTGAAGCAAGAAGGAATGGCTAGGAGGAAGAGAGGACAAAAAGTTTGAGCAAAAGTTTGCCTCAAACTTTAGCTCAAACTTTTGGATTAATTGAAAATGAACCAGGGAGCAAAAAGCTGGACCAAAAGTTAGCCTCAAACTTTTGTGCAAACTTTTGGGCAAAAAGCTGGAGCAAAAGTTAGCCTCAAACTTTTTGGCTAACTTTTGGCATCACAAATCAACACCCTGGAGAGCAAAAGTTTGCGCCAACGTTAGCCCCTAACTTTTTGGCTAACGTTGGCGCATGAAAAACACACCCTGGAGAGCAAAAGTTTGCGCCAACGTTAGCCCCTAACTTTTTGGCTAACGTTGGCGCCATGAGTATGCAAGGGGAGGCCAACGTTGGAGCAAAAGTTTGACCCCTAACTTTTGTCCCAACGTTGGTATCAGCAAAGAAGGGTGGCTGATGTGAAAAGTTGGAGTAAAAGTTAGCCTCCAACTTTTACTCCAACTTTTACTCAAGCTTTCATGATTCCAACCCGGTTCAATTCGGTTCTTCTCCAAACTCCAAGAGCAATCAACCAAGGCCTCTATCAACCCAATTCCATCAAGAGCAAAGGCCCAATTGAAGGCTTGAAGACCATTTGAAGAAAGTGTATAAATAGCATAGGATTTAAGTTTTTCGGAGAGCTTCCTTTTTAGAATTTTTCAATACTTGCAGCAGAGAGCTCATTTTACATTCTAGCACTGTTATTTTAATTCAAGAGAATTGGGGAGGAGAATTGATCTCTCTTCTTCCTTGTTCTTGCTCAGCACTCTTTAATTTTCTTGCTTCGGATCTTGGGTGGAGAATTGAAGAACTTCTGTTTCAATCTCACCTTGGGATCTTGTTTAATTTTCTGCTTAATTGAATTTCAGTTTCGGTTAATTGCTTTTCATCTACTTTCTTTGCAATCTACATTTTCTTTGCAATTGTTCTTGTTGGATCTAGGAAGGCATTGAGATCTAGACTTGGTTTTCTAGTCTCTTGGGTCCTGAGATCCGGATTTCCCATTTCCCATTTTCTGTTTACTGTTTTCATGCTCATTTACAATTCTGTTTTAAGATCCGGTTCGATTCAAGACATCCTTTACTTCTCTGTTTGTTGCAATTTACTTTTCCATGTTTAATTTCTGCAAATCCAACTCCCAATTCCCTTTATAATTCAAGCCATTTACATTTCTTGCACTTTAAGATTCTGCAATCTACATTTCTTGCGTTCTAAGTTTCTGCCATTTAATTTCTTGCTCTTTAAGATTCAGCACTTTAAATTCCAGTTCTCTTTAATTTCATGTAATTCACCCATTTCCTTTATTTTCTATGCAATTTAAATTCTGCAAATCACAAATCTCTCAACCAAATCTTGATTCGCTTGACTAAATCAACCACTAAACTAAAATTGCTCAATCCTTCAATCCCTGTGGGATCGACCTCACTCCCGTGAGTTATTATTACTTGATGCGACCCGGTGCACTTGCCGGTTAGATTTGGGTGTTTTGGAGAAATTCGTTTTTCCACAAAAATATCCTATCAAGTACCAACTCTGCAGAGCAGTGCATCCCTCAAGGCATCCTCAGTGATCATAATCTCTCTACCCCTCAAGTATACTGAATCCAAGCTTGGTTGAAAGAAATTGCAGTAAAATTCCTTGACCCACGAGATGTTAATCCGTCCCAAGTCCCTATCGATGAAATCCAAGCCCAGCTCAGAAATACGGGCGTTTATGGCACGCCTCACATCATTGGGAAGATTCAGCTTCTTCTCAATATTCAGATTTTTCTTTGCATAGCGGGAAAGGCGTAGCTCGCAGTAGAGATTTGGAAATTTGGTTGGATTAGTGGACGGGAGTAACTGATTTTCTTTCTCCTCCTCATTCAGCGGATTCCTCGCATAGTTAGCAGATGGTGAGGGTGTAGAGGTCTTGGAGCGCTTCCTTTTTTTGGAAGCAGTGGCTATAGCTTTTCCTTTATCCGACATCCTAAAAACATAGATAATATAACATAAGCCTATAGCCAAGTAGATACAAAGCGCTCAAAGCAAAGCATATTCATGAAGTGAATAAAGGAAGAAGGTTTCTTGGAATGCAAGCAACAGAATACAAAATTCAAATCGAACTTCAAACCAAGAATGCAAACCATGTCTTGCACACTATTCATTAATTGAGTTCAGAAAGCACCATATCCAAAAGAATGACATAAAGAGTTAGGTGGAAAACCAAAAGGAGTTAGTTGGTTGAACGAGTTAGACTTAGAAAGCAGTTTGAAAATTAGTGATATGGTAATTACTATCTCAATTTGAAATGAATGAACAAAACAATGCTGTAAGCACGTTCACAATCATGAATTGCAACAAGTCATTGATGATGAAATATGATATTGCTAGAAAGCAACTAATATGAAACAAAACATCAATCAATGTGAAGGATCACTAGTAATGTATAACTTCCAGAGAACTACAAGCAATGGTCAATCGAAAAGCTTATTCAACCATGCAATGCATAGAAGCAAATCAACATGAATAACAAGCAGGAATATGGAAACATGACCAAAGAACTTGTTCCTGAGGAGTTTTCAAAAACCATGTAGGCAACAGAGCACTAATTGAACAGAATTCATCAACTAGGGCTGTTACATTCATCAAATAAGTTCAATATAAAAACCGTGGTTAATGAAAATTTGGCAGCATTTCAGCAGCAAATTGGCTAATCCCCAAAATTAAACGGTCGAAGCAGGCTCCATATGAATTCAACAACAATGAAGAACACAAAACCATATGTGAGTTCATATAGAGGCAGCAGACAGTCAATGGTTTAATAATAAAACAATTCAAACAGCACAAAGGGTATAAGCAATTGCTGCAATCAACAATTCCTTTACCAATTCATCACAAATGAGCAGCATTAATAGAATACATGAACACAAGGCAATGTAGCAGAACAGAGCAGTTTCGTATAGCAACAAAAAATCAAGCAATGCCTAAATCCACTACTCAGCCCAGATTCGCTAACCACCTAAATCAAACTAAACTAACTAACTAACCTACTTCTAACTACATTAACAAAAACAAGAAGAGGAAGGAAAGGGAAACAGAACAGGGGGGTATGGAACCTGGGGTGCTGGAAACTGGGCGGAGCAAAGGGAAAGAAGGTGAAGCGGAGTGGTAAAAAGAAGAACTGGCCGAGGCAGCGCGGTTGAACTTGCGCTGGCGGCAGCGGCGGTCGCGGCGAGTGGCGCTGGGCGGCACTGGGACACTGAGAGGCAGATGGGTAGAGACAGAGAGGAAGGATGAGTGGAAGAGAGGGGGCGATGAAGGGAGAAGGGCGAGGCAATGATGGCGGCGGCGTCGACGTAGCGCTCGCCGGAGGTTGCTGGGAGTTGAGTGGTGGGAGAAGAGAAATGGAATGTTAGAGGGGAAGAAGTGTGGTGCGTGAATGCGCTAGGGTTCGCGTCTCTGGGGTAAGTGAAAATTCAAATCCGCGCACGCGCGCACTGTGCGCCTTCGCGTGGGTGGAGGGAATGGAAGAACGGCGCGGAGGCACCATGCACGTAGGCGCGTATTTGAAGGAATCGGGATGGGCGCGGGTGCGCAAGGCGCGCATCAGCGCGGATGTGCTGGGCTGGGGGCTTAAAAGAGGCCCAGAATTGGCACAACTCTCGGGTCCTTTGGCCTTGGTGATGCTAATACGCATCGATGCGCACGCGCACTGTGCGCGTTCGCGTGGACGGCTTGAGCTTATTGGATGGTTGCGGAGGTGTGCTATACGCCAACGCGTGGACAGCGAAACAGAGAGGGGTGTGGACGCGTACAGTGTGCGTTTGCGTGAGTTGAGTTGAGATGGGGGCTTAAAGTTGGCCCAGATCCAGTGCAACTCTCTGGATATTGGCCCAGAAGTTCTAGCAGTGGATCGACGCGTACGCGGCAGGTGCGCGCACGCGTGCGTTTCCTGATAGCTTTATAGGCGCGCACGCACGTGGTGCGCGTCAGCGTGGAATGAATTGGGCTCGAGGCACAAGGCTGGCCTAAGAGAGGCCCAACTCTCTGGAAAATGGGTGATGAGGCATCCGCTCAGGGGCGCGTGCGCGTATGGTGTGCGCATGCGTCCTTCCCACCCTTCAATTTGATCTTCATACTTTTTCCTTCCGGGTGGTTGACATATAGAATTCTCTTTAATATACCAAGCCTTCCTTTGAGACCCACGCAAAGTGGTATTCTTCCAATCATCGTTCCTATACCTTGAAGCTTTGACCTTAATGAGCCTAATTCCTAACTTGCAACCACTACACAACTCATTCTTGCTTTTAATTCCGCAAAGAGCTCTAAGTTGCCCATTCATTTCAATCAAACCATATTCAAGCGAGAAGGTAAAGCTTATGGATAAGAATTTTACCCACTTGAATGTTGTGTTGGATGGGGACTCGGGGAGGGAGACCTCCCCACGCTTAGACAATGCAAGGTCTACTTCCTTGTACTCTTCTTTGTGTATTTCCACCTCTTTGCGAGCTTCCTTGATTTCAACCTTTCCCCTCTTATCACATAGCTTGGTGTTGTCTTTAAGAACTTTGATTTCTTTCCTAATGGGAGGTGGTTCAATTTTGGATAGAAATTCATTGATGAATAAATCCATTTCTTGGTCAACCTCTTCATATTCTTCAATTTCGATATACACCATGCCAACGTTTTCCTCTTGGTAGCTCTCTTTCTCATTGCTCACCAAGGGTATGGGAGGTTGTGCACACTCTTCTATAATTTCAACTCCATGTCCAATGGGAGAGGATTCCATTGTAGAGAGGAATTCATCCATGATTGAATCCATCTCTTGATAAACTTCTTCCAAGTCTCCAACGATGATATGCCTTGGGGGTTGCGCACTTTCTTCAACTTCAATATCAAGCTCCTTGGAAGAGTGCTCCATGAGGCTACATTGCCTTGGACTTTCAACATCTCCTAAATCTTCAACCACTTCTTCCTTTTCTTCAATGATTATAGCTTCCTCTAGTTGCTCCAATACAAAATTTGACTCCTCCTTCTCTACCGAATTTTCTAATTTCTCCTTCATGCTTTGCTCTTTTTTTGACTTCTTACATGTGGTCACGGAGGTACCTTGAGTATTCAAGCATTGGTGGGCTAAAGTGTGTACCACCTTGGTCAAATTGGTCACAAATTCAAGTGTATCCCGCTTCATGGCTTCTTGTCTTTGAAGTAACAAAGTGAGAGGATCGTCTATTGGGGCTTGGGGTGGGTGGAGAGAGGGTCCATGGTAGGAAGGTGGTTCTTCTTGGTAAAGGTATGGAGATGGTGAGTATTGAGGTGGTTCTTGGGAGTAATCTTGATAGGGTTGTGGTGGTTCTAAAGGTTCTTGCTCATAATGATCACAAGGATATGGTATGGGTGATTGGTTATATGATGGATAAGGGTCACATAGAGGTACTTGGTAGAAAGGGGCTTGTGGGTATGGTTGGGAGTTATGTTGAGGGTATGGATCATAGGCATATGGTGGTAGTTCTTGAAAATCGCAAGGTGAGTCACTATAGCCATTGGATTGGTATGCATCATATAATGGCTCTTCTTCATAGTGCATTGGTGGAGGTTGTTGCCATGAAGATTGATCATATGCATATGGCTCCTTCCACCTTTGGTCATCCCATTCTTGATACACATCTTCATTATAGTCCTCATTTCTTACAACATGTTGATAACCAAACTCATAGCCAAGGTGAGAATTCATGATAGCAAGAAGAAAATGAAAACAAAATCAAATAAGAAGTAAGAAAATTAAATCCTAAAACTAGCAAGAGCTAACAAAAGCAAACATATTCACACTATTCACATATATACAATAACCAATAACATAACACCATTGCAATTCTCCGGCAACGGCGCCATTTTGATGATTGGATTTTTGACGGTTTAGCATTTCCTCAAATGAATGAAATCTCGTTGTAAAGTATAGATTCTAAACTAATCACTAATCCTTTCATACAAAAAGTTGTTTGTCACTAGTACAAACCCCTAAATTTTATAAACCGAAGTATTGGACCTTGGGTCGTTCTCCCTAGGAATTACAATAAAGTGTCTTGTTATTGGTTGTGAGTTATTTTGGGGTTTTGGATAAGAAGCATGAAAAGTAAATGGAAATGAAAATAAACTAACAACTATAAAAGCTCTTGGCAAGGTATGAAAATTAGAAGTCCTATCCTAGTTATCCTTCTCAATTGTGATGAGAATTGTTCATTGCTCCCACTTAGTTAACCTCTAACCATGGAGGAAAGTCAAGTGGATGAATCAATTTGATTCCTCAAGTCCTAATTAACTCCTAAAGGAGAGACTAGCTTTAGAGGCATTCAAATCAATTAGCAATCTCTAATTATCAATCAACAAAGGAATTAGATAACTCAAGAGTCACTAATCACTCTACCTAGGCCAAGAGGAACAAAATCTATACAAAAATCCAACCAAGCATTTAATCAAACACTTGGAAGGCACAAAAGAAAAGTATAGTCAATCACAACAAGAGTGAATTCTAACTACAATTGAATGTAAAGAATTAACAACAACAATCAAGGAAATCACAATTATCATGAATTACCTCAAATTGCATTATTAAAAGGGAATAAAAGAAACAACAATCTATCCAAAACAAAGTGAAGAATTACAAGAATTAAAGTACATAACTAAAGAGAGGGAGAGGAGAAGATTAAGAATTGGCAAAGGAGAATTGAATTAAGGCATGAATTAACCCTAGATCTAAGAAGAGATATTAACCTAAACCTAATCCTAATCCTAGAGAGAAGTGAGAGCTTCTCTCTTTAAAACTACTTTTAAACTAAAGCTATCACTAACTTCCTCTCCAATTGTTATGTCTCCCCTTTAGGCCTTGATCCTTTTATTCCTTTCTATCAGCAATTGGCGCCAAAAATGGGTTCAGAAACCCCTCAAAATCGCCAGGCACGTGTTGCCTTAATGAAGTCATGTGCAGACATCGACGCGTGCGCGCACGGTACGCGTGCGCGTCCCTGGCTGATTCCGCAATGTGCGCGCGAGCGCCTTGTGCGCGTGCGCGTGCTTGGCCGTAATCAATTCTTTGGCTTTTTGTTCTTCTCTCCACTTGCATGCTTCCTTCCTTGCTTCCTTTGATCCATGCCTGGCCTATTTCAATCCTGGAATTACTAGCAAACACATCAAGACCTCTTATGGAATCAAGGAGAAATCAAAATTCATCAAAATAAGGCCTAAAAAGCATGTTTTTACACCTAAGCACAAATACGGGAGAGATAACAAAACCATGCTAATTCATAGGTTAAATGCGAGAAAAGGCCATCAAAATACTCTAAATTCAATACAAGATAAACCCTAAAAATGGGGTTTATCAATGACCCTCTTTCTATTTGAGTTCTTGTATAACTTGGAAAAGCTCTTTACTTGAACAACAACTTGAAAACATATTCTCCTAAATTTTAATTATTTGGTTTAACGGGATACGTGACATATAATCCTTTTATTTTTGGGTAATTAGAGATTTTGTGGCATATAAACTGGAATTTGATCATCACCCTCTAATTGGAATTAATTGACCAAAGAATTGGCTGTTGATGAATTTTAGAGGAGAATAGAAAGGTCTAATGAATTAGGGTCTAGTCACATATAGTTTGCCATAAATTAAATCCTACATGATTAAAATAATTAGTAAGAAAAGTTAATCTGGAAAATTAGATAACTCTGAAACCTTAATTGTTTTCTCCATAGTTTATTCCCAATTTACTTACTTGCCTTTCTTCAATATTCTTTATATTGTTTAATGTCTTTTGAATTCCCAAACATTACTTTCTGTTTGCCTGACTAAGCCTATCACTCAATTATTGTTGCTTGATCCATCAATCCTCGTGGGATCGACCCTCACTCACCTGAAGTATTACTTGGTACGACCCAGTGCACTTGCCGGTTAGTTTGTGGTTAGAAATTCCACACCAAGTTTTTGCCGCCGTTGCCGGGGAGTGACGGTGATTAACAACTATCAGTTGTTTGATTGCTTAGATTAGGCGTTTTAGTTTTAATTTTATTTAAATTTTGCCTTATTATTTTCAAAATTTTCTCTAATAATAGTATTAATATTTTTTCTTAATTTCTGAAATTAAGTTTGGTGTCACCTAGTTAATTTTATTTTTCCTATTTATTTTTCCTGTTAATTTTCAATTTTTTTAATTCAGTTATTATTTTCGAATATTTATTTATTTTGTAATTTTATTTTATTATTTTACATAGGTTACCTCACTGGGAGTTCTCTACACTCTGACGTAGAGAATCTCATCTTTTCTTGTCTTCTGTCTGTTTATGAACAGGAACAGAGACAAGAAACCTTTGTTAGACTTTGATCCTGAACCTGAAAGGACTTGTAGGCGACGTTTACAACAAGCAAGACTTTACAAGGCTGCAGAGTCCAGTATGGATCACAATAATGCTGTTAATGCCAATGTGGCAAATCCGAATGGGAATGAAGAACAAAGGAGAGTGCTTGGCTCTTACTCTACTCCTACTGCAGATCTTTATAGAAAAAGTATTGTGGTGCCTCCTATAGCTGCGAACAACTGAGTTGAAGCCATAATTGGTCACCCTGGTGCAACAAAACTGCTAGTATCATGGTCTTTCCCACGAAGACCCAAATTAGTTTATTTCTAATTTTCTGTAGATTTGTGATACTTTGAAGACAAATGGAGTGAACCCAGAGGTGTACAAACTCATGCTCTTCCCGTTTGCTTTAAGGGATAGAGCAAAGCTGTGGCTAGATTCCCGACCCAAGGAGAGTTTGGATACTTGGGACAAGGTTGTTACTGAGTTTCTTACTAAATTTTTCCCACCAAAGAAGATGACTAAGCTTAGGATGGAGATTCAGACCTTCAGGCAGAAGGATGATGAAACTCTTTATGATGCTTGGGAGAGGTACAAGCTACTGACTAGGCAATTCCCTCCGGACATGTTCTCCAAATGGACCCAACTAGATATCTTTTATGAAGGGTTGGGTGAAATGTCCAAGATGTTCTTAGATAATTCTACAGGTGGTTCATTGCACAAGAAGAAGACACCGGAGGAGACTATTGAGCTGATTGAATTGGTTGCTAGCAACCAATATTTATATTCATCTAACAGGAATCATGTGAACTCTGAGGCTCCTCAAAAGAAGGGTGTTATGGAAGTAGAAGCTTTTAATGCTATTCTTGCTCAGAACAAGCTTATGTCTCAGCAAATAAATCTACTTACTCAGCATACGGGTGGCATGCAAGTCTCAGCTATCAACACCCAAAATCCGCCTCAAGCGGTCTCTTATGACATGACAGGTAATTTTGTACAAAATGATAATTATGATTATGCTCAATCCTTTTCTGAACAGGTCAATTACATGGGGAGCGCTCCTAAAAATCCCAATAATGATCCCTACTCTCAGACCTACAATCAGGGGTGAAGAAATCACCCAAATTTTGGGTGGAGGGACCAACCTCAGATACCTCAAAATTTCAATAATAATTCTCAGGAGCAAATGCCTTTCTATGTCAAGTTCATGAAGGAGATATTATCAAAGAAGAAGCCTTTAAAGGGAGATAAGACAGTGGTCCTGACTAAAGAATGTAGTGCCATCATTCAGAATAACTTGCCAAGGAAGATGCCGGATCCAGGGAGCTTCCAAATTCCATGCACCATTGGGAGCACAACCTTTGAGAAAGTATTATTTGATATGGGAGCAAGCATCAATTTAATGCCCTTGTCTGTGATGAAGAAGTTGCAAATCCAAGAGGCACAACCCACAAGGATAGCATTACAGATGGCAGACAAATCTATGAAGCCTGCATACGGATTAGTGGAGAATATCTTGGTCAAAGTGGGTAAGTTCTTCCTCCCAGCAGATTTTGTGATTCTTGACACAGGGGAGGATGAGAATGCTTCTATAATCTTAGGAAGACCATTCCTAGCCACTGGGAGAGCTCTAATGGATGTAGAAGTGGGTGAATTAGTGCTCAGGGTACATAATGAGCAACTGGTCTTTCATGTCTTCAAAGATATACATTCAGCAGGTAAAGAAGAGAGGTGCATGCAGATTAAGCTTATTGATCCAAACCTTCAAGAACCCCCTGATGACGGACAGCAGAATCTGCAGCTCAAACTTCCTTTGGTGACAATCAATAAAATTCCTTCTGACATCAAACCTAAGTTTGGTGTCGGAAATGCATCATCCACCAAGGAGGAAGTTCCCAGAAAGAAGAAAGTACCCAGAGGATGGAGAAACAAAAAGATCCTCACTGAAGGTTTCTCCCCAGGAATGAAGGTGGTGTTGACTAGGAACCCAGTATGGATTTATACAGTAAACAGAATCCTCTCTATGGAGCATATTGAGCTAATTTATGGAGACACAGGAAAGAAGTTCAAAGTAAGGGGTGAAGAGCTGAGCCCCTATGATCCTCCTCCTTAGAGGAGCTGACCGTCAAGCTAGTGACGGTAAAGAAGCGCTTGTCGGGAGGCAACCCGATAAATTCATATCCTTAGCTATTTTTCGTAGTTGTAGTTTTCTTCCTTATTTGATTTTTACTAAGTTTTTACTGTTTTTTAGATTATGCAGCTATCTTAGAACAGGAGCCGGACAAAAAAAAAGAGAGCACCCGACGCGTATGCGTTAGATGGGTGTGCATGAAAAATAAAAATAAACAGAGAGTTGCGCAGGAGTGGCACAAGAATGATGCCTTTCGCACAAACAAGCCCACGCGTGCGCGTCAGTCGTGATTTTGGCACTCCATGCGTACGCGTGACCTTAAAAATTGACATAAATAAGTGTTTGGGCAGAGAGCTGTGCTGGCTTGGGGCTGGAAGTGTGCTAGAAGCACAAAACTTGTTCACACGTGTGCGCCATCTGCACAAATGGCCATCCACGCGTGCATGTGCCTGACGCGCACGCGTTGCATGAAATTAATGGTTCCCAAGCCACGTGAACAGAGAGTTGTGCGTGCGCGCGGCTCGCTTCGCACGAATCGCACAAATCATGGCACGCGGACGCGTGCCTGATGCTCACGCATCATCAAGGAAAATTCGCGACCCATGCGTACGCGTGCTGTACGCGTACGCGTCGCCTTTGCCGCACAACTACACTAGTTCGCCGCCCAGTTTTAATTTTCTTTCTCTCTCTCCCAATCCTAATTCTCTCTTGTTCTTTTAACCTTTTATTCTTCTTTCATCATAATAGTTGTTTCTTTCTGTTTTCAGTTCTTCTTTGCTTGAGGACAAGCAAACCTTTAAGTTTGGTGTTGACGCTTCGCTTAGAAGTTTTTTGTTTATTCTTATGGCACCAAAGGGAGGCGAATCATCTTCACATGAGGGGCACAACCTGAAGAATAAAATGACCGCTAGGATAACTAAGGTGGTTGAGTTCTTTTCATTCTATATTCCTTCCCGCTTTTACTATATTATGTTCCGGTTTTCTGCTATTTTGCTTTGTTTGTTGCATGATCCTTTATTAGTTAGAATCCTAGGTCTAGTTTAGTTTTCTCTTAATTGTTTTAATTCCGAAAATATGTCTCATGTATTACTCACTGAGCTTGAATTCAAATCAAAAATATAGAAGTGATGTATTGCATGAGAAAGTAAGTTTATATTGAAGAATAGTCTTATTTACTTAGATGTGGTGGTACTTTGTGTGATTCTGAATGCATGACATGAACAGTGCATATTTAAATTTGAATCAAAGAATGTTAATGTACAAGGAATGGGAATTTAGAGAATTATTATGATTTCTCTGAAACTAATGAAAGTTTAATCCTTGAAGCAAAAGAAACAGCAAAAGAAAAATAAAAGCAAGGTCCAAGGCTCTGAGCATCAATGACTAGGGAGGTCAGACATGATTAAAAGCTCAAAGAGTTATTTCCCTAGTCACATACTTGTGCTGTTTCTGTGTCAAGTAATCCTTGAGACAAAACATTTAGAGTCGAGATCAATTGCAGAGTACGCCAAAGGCTTTGAGCACCACTGTCTGGGAGTAACTAAAACAAATTTATAAAATACTAATAAAAATAATAATATTTAGAATGTAAAGAGAGTTTCCCAGTTAAGTGCTTGTGGTGTTTCTGTGTCAAGTAAAGCTTGAGACAAAACATTTTAAGTCACGGCTAGGCTCAAGGTGCAAAGCACCAGAAAAAAAATTGTTGTGTTCAAGGATTAAATTGAGTTACAAAAGATCAGAGAATTCATAATATTATCCGGATTCTAATTCCGAATGACAGCGACATCCTTTTGATTCAAAGGAGAGTGAGATGCCAAAACTATTCAGGATTACAGTTGTAAACCCCACTATAAGAAGAGACATGAGCTTAATCGAACTCTCATTCTCATGCAAATTCACATCCTAAGCCTATATTAGTTATGGTTGCTTGAGGACAAGCAACAATTCAAGTTTGGTATTGTGATGCGTGAGCATCTTTCCTATCTTTTCCTAGTGAATTTGCATCTAATTTTTTGAGTTTAATAAAGAATTAATTATCTTTTAGCCAATATGGATGCTACTTTGAGTCTTTTGCAATTTTGTTTATTTTAGGTAGCATTCGGCTGTATTTGATGGAGTTTCTACAGCACAAGAACCAAAGGAGATGGCAGCGAGGAGCGACGCGTATGCATAACTGACGCGTGCACGTGATTTGGAGCTTTCCATGGCGACGCGTGCGCGTGACTGACGCGTACGCGTGATTTGAAGATTTGCTCAGCGACGTGTACGCGTGACTGACGCGTACGCATGACATGCGTCACATGCAAAAAATGCAGAAAAATGCTGGGGGCGATTTCTGGGCTGTTTTGACTCAGTTTTCAGCCCAGAAAACACAAATTAGAAGCTGCAGAATGGACAAAATGAGTGGTCCCCACCCATCAACTGAAGACTTGTTATTTAATTCTAATTTAAATTCAAATATTAATTTTAGGAAAAGATATTATTTTAGCTTTAGATAATAGATTTTAAAGGAATTAGGATTTGATATAAAAGGGAAAATAAACTTCTCTTTTAGGGATCCCCATTCCAAACTACCAAAATACATTTTTATCAGAATCCTTATTTTCTTCTCTAAACCATGAGCAACTAAACCTCCATTGTTAAGGTTAGGAGCTCTGTCTATTTGTATGAATTGATTTTACTGTTTTTCCTATTTTAATTCATGTATGGATTTATAATTTAAGAATTGTTTTTGCTCTTTATCTTATGAATTTGGGTGGAACGGAAGTATGACCCTCTTTCTATTTGAGTTCTTGTATAACTTGGAAAAGCTCTTTACTTGAACAACAGCTTGAAAACATATTCTCCTAAATTTTAATTATCTGGATTTAACGGGATACGTGACATATAATCCTTTTATTTTTGGGTAATTAGAGTTTTTTGGCGTATAAACTGGAATTTGATCATCACCCTCTAATTGGAATTAATTGACCAAGGAATTGGCTGTTGATGAATTTTAGAGGAGACCAGAAAGGTCTAAGAAATTAGGGTCTAGTCATATATAGTTTGCCATAAATTAAATCCTACATGATTAAAATAGTTAGTAAGAAAAGTTAATCCGAAAAATTAGATAACTCTGAAACTTTAACTGTTTTCTCCATAGTTTATTCCCAATTTACTTACTTGCCTTTCTTCAATATTCTTTATATTGTTTAATGTCTTTTGAATTCCCAAACATTACTTTCTGTTTGCCTGACTAAGCCTATCACTCAATTATTATTGCTTGATCCATCAATCCTCGTGGGATCGACCCTCACTCACCTGAGGTATTACTTGGTACGACCCGGTGCACTTGGCGGTTAATTTGTGGTTAGAAATTCCGCACCATTAGGCGCCATGATCACAACGTTCTCCAATTGCATGCAGCTAAGTTGGCTCCTAACTTGGAATTTCCAAGTTAGGCACCATATGAAAGAAAAAAGGCTCAAATTCATTCTGCCATAGCCATGCCTAACTTGAAATTTTCCAAGTTAGGCGCCAAGCAAACCAAAGTCAATGGTCCCTACTTGATGAAGAGAAGCACGAGAATATTTCACTATTTATTTATGTAATCTTATTTTATTTTAATTAGAAATAGAAAAAGATATTATTTAGTTTTAGAAAAGATATTTTACATTAATTAGGATTAGATATAAAAGGAGAAGAGATCTTGACCTAGGGTTTCTCTTCTTCTTCCTCTCCTACTCCTAATTTTCATTCCACACTTTCATACTTTTCTCTACTAGGGTTTGTTTTCTCCATGAGGAACTAAGCCTCCATTGTTAAGGTTAGGAGCTCTATTTACTTTGATGGACTAATAATTATTTGTTCTTCTACTCTTGATTAATATTTTGATTATTGTTTAAGAATTGGTTTTGTTCTTCATCCTAAGAATTAGTGATTATTGGGAAATAACTCTAATTCAACTTGAATTCTATTTGAATCTTGGAAAAGTTATATCATTAGAATTACATCTTGAAATCAATTCCTCACGACACTCTATTTATCTGGATTTAACGCAATACGTGACATATAATCGTCTTATTTTTTGGTATCTAGGGTTTGTGTGGCTCATAAAATATTTTTGAACTTAACCCTCTAATTAGAATCAAGTGACCAAAGAATTGGCGGTTGATGAAGGTTAGAGGAGACTAAAAAGGTTTAAAGAATTAGGGTTTAGTCACATATAGTTTGCCATGAACATAATCTTTGCATGATCAAGGTAGTTAACATTGAATATTAATCTAGAAATTTAAATATCTCTGACACCTTAACTATTTTTATCATATTATTTTCTTAACCAATTTTAGTTTGTTTTTATTTAATTCTCTATTTTTATGTTATTTGCTATTAAAACCCTAAATTTTGATTGTCTGACTAGAATAATCAATTGACTATTATTGCTTGATCCATTAATCCTCGTGAGATCGACCCTCACTCACCTGAGGTATTACTTGGTACGACCCAGTGCACTTGCCAGTTCAGTTGTGGTATTCTAATTCCTCACACCAGCAAGCTTGTTGTGAGAGATGAACAAGTTATTGATAATTTTCTCGAACTTCTTTACTTGCTCGGAGAAGTTGACGAGTACATGATACTCGAGGGTTGAGCTCAAGATGTCAGAAAGCATATTGTTCAAGTCATCTTGATTTAGCAATTCACTGACAGTATGTTTTGAGAATTCAAGAAGATTTTTTAAACCTTGATGGAGGATAAATCTCGGTTAAGAATTTCACAAAAATAATCTCGTCGAAGTATAGATCTAAACCAACAATCAACCCTCAATCAAAGTTTAATTTGTTTGTCACTTAATCAAACCCAATAAAAACTGAGAGTATTTAAACCTTGGGTTGTCTCTCAAGGAATTACAGAAAAGCATGCATATTATTCGTTATAAGTGTATATTTTGGGATTTTTGGGTTTGATAGACAAGAAAATAAAACCAACGATTAAAGAAATATAAATGCTAAAAGGCTACTCATGGCAAGGATCAAGAGTCAAGGTTTCCTATCTTGGACCATTGACCACAACATGGTGATTACAAAGGATTAATTCCATTTAGTTATCTTCTAACAATTGAAGGAAAGTCAAGTGGACATAATTGGTCCTAGAACCAATTAACAACCCTAAATCACCAATGGAATTGGACATCAATAATCTCAAGGGACCTAAGTCCTCAATCACAAGCCAAGAGTACCAAAATCTACTCTAAAAACTAACCAAGCATTTTATCAAACACTTGGAAGGCACTAAAAAGAAAGCATAGTAAATTGGCAAGAAATATAAATTCTATAACTACCCAATGCAAGAAAATAACAACAACAACAACTCAATTAAACAATAAGAAACATGGAAGCATAAATTGCATCAAATGGAATTAAAATCAACAAGAGTGCATGAACATAAAGGCAACAAATAAAAGGAAATAATAAGTAGAACTAAAGGAACAAAGATGCAAGAACAATAAATTACAAAGAAAAATAAATCAAAACAACAATTAAACCTAAAAATAAGAGAAATCTAACCTAATCTACCCTAATTCTAGAGAGAAGAGAGAGCCTCTCTCTCTAGAATATGACCTAAAGCATGTTTCTAAACTATCCTAATTACTCTCCCCTTGTTTTCTCTTGAATTTTGCCTCAAATACATCATAATTGAGTTGGATTTGGGCCTCAGTGAGCTCAGAAATCGCCTCTAGCATGTTGCCTTTAATGAGGTCACGTGCCGCTTGTCACGCGTATGCATGGGTCACGCGTACGCGTCACTTAGCAACTTTTCTTATCACACGTACACGTCACCTTGACGAGTTTCTTCTTCATGCGTACGCATCAGTCACGCGTATGCGTCACCTTGAATCTTCCAAATCCTTATTTTCCATGAATTCTCCATCTTGCATGCTTTTCTCTTCACTCCTTTGATCCATTCCTTGCCTCTTAACCCTGAGATCATGAACAAACATATCAAGGCATCGAGTGGAGTCAAAGAGAATTAAAATTAGCAAATTAAGTGCATAAAAAGCATGTTTTTACTTTTACGCATAATTTAAGAAGAATTTACAAAACTATGCTATTTTAGTGAATAAATGTAGAAAAAATTAATAAAATCCACCAAATTCAATACAAAATAAACCATAAAATTGTGGTTTATCAACCTTCCCACACTTAAACAATAGCATGTCCTCATACTAAACCAAAAAAGACAAAAAAGGAGGTATGAACATTTATTAAAACATAGACTACATATATGCAACCTATCTATATGCATGCAACTACTTGGTCAAAATAAATCAAATTCCAAGAATACATTTACAAACACAAGGGCTAAAGCAATCTCAATCAAATCAAATCCACAATTGAATTGAGTTATTGAAAAGAATTTACAAACATGCAAGATAAGAAATAATAATTGGTGAAAACATGTAATTGAACAATTGAACCCTCACCGGATGTTATCCGCTCTAGTCGCTCAAGTGTATAGGGTTGATTCACTCAATTCTCCTCTAATCATGCTTTCTAAGATTTATTTTTCATCTAACAATCAACAATTATTCAATGCATGCATATAAATATCATGAGGAATTTTCCAAAGATTGTGATGGGGCTAGGGTCAAGGTAAGGATATATATATGGCTAAGTGAGCTTGGGATTTGAATCTTTGATTAACTTAAACTCTCACCTAACCTATGACAACCTATACAATTTAAAGCAAACCTAACTATCCATTCTTCACTTTTTCACACACTCATGCATTCTTTTTCAATTCACAACCCATATGCATTGTTGTTATTACTTTACTTCGGGGCATTTTGTCCTCTTTTTATTGCTTTTTTTTCTCTTTTTTCTTTTTTTTTTATATTTTTTCTTGTTTTCTTTTTTTTTTCTCATTTTTTGTCATACTAAAGTATATACAAGAATATTAATGCATCTGGTTTAAATATTTAACGCATGAGTATGTACCCAATTCCCAAAATCTTCAACAAAAATACAAACATACACTTTTGTCTCTACCAATGTTCCCAAACTTCCCCACACTTGAATGATACACCCTCTTACTAGCCTAAGCTAATCAAAGATCTAAATTAAGGGCATTTATTATTTTTCACTTAGGGGTAGTGATGTGCTAAAATTAAGAACAAAGGGGGTTAACATAGGCTCAAAGTTGGCTAACAATGGTAGATAAAAGGTAAGGCCATTTAGGTAAGTGAGCTCAAATGAAATCAAGGCCCCGATCATATAAATGCATTCATACACAAAATAATAGACATAAAGAATCAAACAAATCAAATATTACAATCATAGAAATAGAATAATACACACAAGAATGAAAATAGTGGTTATATGGTGTAACCACACAATTAGGCTCAAAACTCACATGGTTGTATGTTCTTAGCTCAAAAACATGTTCCACAATATAGTTCAAGCAAGTTTCAATAAAAAAATTTTACTCAAATCAATTGGAATGCCCTATAGATAAATTTCTTAAAAATTTTCATTATTTTCACTAAGCTTATTATATATATATATATATATATATATATATATATATATATATATATATATATATATATGCAAACTAAGAGAATGCAACTAAAAATTCTAAAAGATATGGTAATAACAAAAAAAAAATAAAATATGAAAGTGTTGGGATTAGAAATTTGTCACCCAAAAATGGCCGATTCGGTCGGACGATCTCCCCACACTTAAAAGTTTGCACCGTCCTCGGTGCATTCAAGGATGAGCAAGGGGGATATGGTGACTTCACGGATTACCACCTTCAGTTGGTGGATCAACCGACTGCTGTATATTCTTTCTTTTGCTTCCCTTTTTGCTTATGGAAATCATCCTAAAAGATAGGAAATAGAATAGTAAGACAAGTAAATGCAAAAGCAAGGGAGCATAGGTTGTTGGAATGAGGTGATGATCATTAAAATGAAGTAAGTGAATAAGTTTGTGACATGAAAGAAACAAGTGTGTTTATTCTTGGTTGTGCGCGGTTTAGAACACACACTAACATGAAAAGCTATGTCACAATTATAAAAGAAACATACACTTCACTCATTCTAGTGTGCTTGAAATGCTTTAAGGAAACTTGTAGGTTAAAACAACCAAACAAGTAAGAAAGAAGCATGAAAGCATTCAAGCAAGAATCAAGCAATTGTGAATTTGATAATGCATGGGCTTGGTTGATGTGCAAGAGACTTCAATAAACCAAATAAAATATAGAACTTACACATCAAGCAATGACAGACTTTGAATTTTGTTTGTAATACCTAATTGATATAGAAGGTGGAAGACATGGGTGCTATGGAACTTAGGAAAAGAGAGATAGAAATTAAAATCAATCACATAGCAAGAATGGTCCAAAAAGCTTAAAAAAGCTCAAAAATATGTCACTAGGTAAGCTTACAATCCAAATTCACAATTCCAAACTCTCAATGCATGAACTAGGTGACGTAAATAAGGGTCAATCATAAACAAGTATCACCAAACAAAAAATGCATTGATAATACACAATTGCCTAACAACAGATAGTGAATTCAAATTACATGGTGGCTAGCTACAACATACAATTCAAAAGATTTAAAGTGCTCGAAGGCAATTCTCATGCACTTGGTATTCACAAATGTTAAGTGATGAGCGGATAATTTATACCCTTTTTGGCATTATTTTTACATAGTTTTTTAGTATGTTTTAGTTACTTTTATTATATTTTTATTAGTTTTTATGAAAAAATCACATTTCTGGAATTTACTATGAGTTTGTGTATTTTTCTGTAATTTCAGGTATTTTCTGGCTGAAATTGAGGGACCTGAGCAACAGTTTGATTCAGAGGCTGAGAAAAGACTGCAGATGCTGTTGGATTCTGACCCTCCTGAACTCAAAGTGGATTTTCTAGAGCTACAGAAGCCCAATTGGCACGCTCTCAATTGCGTTGGAAAGTAGATATCTTGGGCTTTCAAGAAATATATAATAGTCCATACTTTGCCCGAGATTTGATGGCCCAAACTGGTGTTCAAACGCCCACCAGAGACCCTTTTCTGGTGTAAAACGCCAGAACTGGCACCATAACTGGAGTTAAACGCCCAAACTGGCATCCAAGCTAGCGTTTAACTCTAGAAAAGGCCTATGCACGTGTAAAGCTCAATGCTCAGCCCAAGCACACACCAAGTGGGCCCCGGAAGTGGATTTCTGTACTATCTGCACTTAGTTACTTATTTTCTGTAATCCCTAGTAACTAGTTTAGTATAAATAGCACTTTTTACTATTGTATTCGCATCTAGCTTATGCCATTTTTCACGTTGGAAGGCTGGCCATTCGGCCATGCCTAGACCTTTTTCTCTTATGTATTTTCTACGGTGGAGTTTCTACACCTCATAGATTAAGGTGAGGAGCTCTGCTGTTCTTCATAAATTAATGGAAGTACTATTGTTTTTCTTTCAATTCATGCTTGCTTCTTCTCCAAGATATACTCTCGTACTTAATTCAGTTAAGCCAGAATGAAGGGGTGACCCGAAACAATCACCCACTATCTTCATTACTCGCTTAGCCAAGATCCGCGTGCCTGACAACCACAAACGGTCTACATGATGTTCAACGTAGTCATTGGACGACAGCCGGAGTATATGCTCTTGGGTCTCTAATCCATGGACCGAGTCCGTGAGATTAGGATCTTCGTGGTATAGGCTAGAACCAATTGGCAGCATTCCTGAGATCCGAAAAGTCTAAACCTTGTCTGTGGTATTCCGAGTAGGATCTGGGAAGGGATGACTGTGACGAGCTTCAAACTCGCGAATGTTGGGTGCAGTGACAGTGTGCAAAAGGATAGAGAGATCATATTCCGACGCTAGTGAGAACTGACAGATGATTAGCCGTGCAGTAGCTGTACCTGGTATTTTTCATCTGAGATGAGAAATCCGACAGTTGATTAGCCGTGCAGAAACCGTACCTGGTATTTTTCATCCGAGAGGATCATACAGCTTGCCATGGAAGGGAGCACGCATGATTGGAAGAAGACAATAGGATAGCAGAGGTTCAGAAGCAACAAAGCATATCCAAACGCTTATCTGAAATTCCCACCAATGAATTACATAAGTATCTTATTTTATTTTATGTTTTATTTATCTTTTAAATATCAAAACCTCATAACCAATTGAATCCACCTGACTAAGATTTACAAGATGACCATAGCTTGCTTCAAGCTGACAATCTCCGTGGGATCGACCCTTACTCACGTAAGGTATTACTTGGACGACCCAGTGCACTTGCTGGTTAGTTGTGCGGAGTTGTGAAAAGTGTGATCACAATTCCATGCACCAAGTTTTTGGCGCCGTTGCCGGGGATTGTTCGAGTTTGGACAATTGACGGTTCATCTTGTTGCTTAGATTGGATAATTTTATTTTATGTTTAAGCTTTTTATTTTTATTTTCGAAAAAAAATACAAAAAAATTTAATAAAATCATAAAAACCAAAAAAAAAATTTATGTTTCTTGTTTGAGTCTTGTGTCAAATTTTAAGTTTGGTGTCAACTGCATGTTTTTAATTTTTTCTTAGATTTTCAAAAATTCATGCATTGTGTTCTTCTTTGATCTTCAAGTTGTTCTTGATGATTCTCTTTGTTTAATCTTGTGATTTTCTTGTTTGGTGTTTTTTGTTGTTTTCATATGCATTTTCGAATTCATAGTGTCTAAACATTAAAAATTTGTAAGTTTGGTGTCTTGCATGTGTTTCTTTTCTTAAAAATTTTCAAAAATATGTTCTTGATGTTCATCATGATCTTCAAAGTGTTCTTGGTGTTCATCTTGACATTCAAAGTGTTCTTGCATGTATTATTTGTTTTGATCTTAAATTCTTATGTCATGTGTCTTTTTGTTGTTTTTCTCTTTCTTCGTTAATTCAAAAAATCAAAAATAATATCTTTCCCTTATCTTGCTCATAAATTTCGAAATTTTGGGTTGATTTAGTCAAATTTTTTTAAAATTTGGTTGTTTCTTGTTAGTCAAGTCAAAATTTCAATTTAAAAACTTTATCTTTTCAAATCTTTTTCAAAAATCAAATTTTTTTCATTTTTCTTTTTAACATTTTCGAATTTCTTAAATAAATTTTCAAAATCTTTTTCTTATTTTTATTTCACATTTTCGAAAACTTTATTAACTTTTAATGTTTTGATTCAAAAATTTCAAGTTTGTTACTTTCTTGTTAAGAAAGGTTCAATCTTTAAATTCTAGAATCATATCTTTTAGTTTCTTGTTAGTCAAGTCATCAACTTTAATTTTCAAAATCAAATCTTTTTCAAAATAAATTTTAATCATATCTTTTTTCAAAACTTAACTTCAAAATCTTTTTCTATCTTCTTATCTTTTCAAAATTTGTTTTCAAATCTTTTTCAATTAACCACTTGACTTGTTTGTTTTAATTTTAAAAAAGTTTACTATTTCTTATCTTTTTCAAAACCACCTAACTACTTTTCCACTTCTAATTTTCGAAAATCACTAACCACTTTTTTAAAATTCTTTTTAATTAACTAATTGTTTTAAATTCTAATTTTATTTTATTTCCTTTCTTAAATTTCGAATTCTAACTTCTAATTAAAATAAAAACAAAAATATTTTTCCTTTCTTTAATAGTCGAATACTCTCTCTCTTTCATCTCTTTCTATTTATTTTATTTATTTACTAACACTTCTCTTCTACTCATAATTCGAACCCTCTCCCTCTCTCTGTGTTCGAATTCCTCTTATTCTCTCTCTACCTCATTCTTCTATTCTTCCCATTCTTATACTCACATAAAGGAATCTCTATACTGTAACATAGAGGATCCCCATTCTCCCTTTGTTCCCTTCTTTTTCATATGAGCAGGAACAGGGATAAAGACATTCTTATTGAAGCTGATCCTGAACCTGAAAGGACTCTGAAGAGGAAGCTAAGAGAAGCTAAAGCACAACACTCTGGAGAGGACCTTACAGAAATTTTCGAAAAAGAAGTAGACATGGCAGCCGAACCCAATAACAACGATGGAGATGCAAGGAAGATGCTTGGTGACTTTACTGCACAAACTTTCGACTTCTATGGAAGAAGCATCTCAATTCTTGCAATTGGAGCAAACAACTTTGATCTTAAGCCTCAATTAGTTTCTCTAATGCAGGAAAATTGCAAGTTTCATGGACTTCCATTAGAAGATCCTCATCAGTTCTTAGCTAAATTCTTGTAAATCTGTGACACTGTTAAGACCAATGGGGTTAATCCCGAGTATAACGAACCAATTTTCAATATGTCTAAATCATACAAGAAACTGAGCGCTACCAATTTGTCTTCCTAATTATTATCTATTATTTATCATATGAGCCTGATTTGTTGTTAAAAACGTAATTAATTTGCGGGGTATTTTTTTTCAAAACATTTAAGTTGTTAGTGATAAACTACTATTTTATGGTTTATCTTGTGCTCAATTGAGTGGTTTTTATCTACTCTTTACCCACTTATTCATACTATTTGCATGGTTTTACATTTGCCTTCCTAATTATGTGCTTTGATTGAAAACATGTTTCTTTGGACTTATATTTGCTAATATTAATCCTCTCTTATTACCATTATATGCCTTGATATGTGTGTTAAGTGATTTCAGAGATTACAGGGCAGGAATGGCTCAGAGGATGAAAAGGAAGCATGCAAAAGTGGAAGGAATACAAGAAGTTGGAGAAATTGCTAAGCTGTCCAGCCTGACCTCTTCTCACTCAAACGGCTATAACTTTAGCTACAGAGGTCCAAATGACGCAGTTCCAGTTGCGTTGGAAAGCTAACGTCCGGGGCTTCGATTTGATATGTAATATGTTATAGTTTCTCTGACGCTAGGCGACACGACCGCGTGATCCATGCGGCCGCGTTGTAATGACGGAAATCCAGCGTGGCAAAAATTCGAAACCAGCGAATTCTGGACTGTTTCTGACCCAGTTTGCGGCCCAGAAAACACAGATTAGAGGCTATAAAGTGGGAGACTGCATCCATTCATGAGGAGGCTTTCATAATTCACAATTTTAGGAGTAGATGTAGTTTTTAGAGAGAGAGGTTCTCCCCTCTCTCTTAGGATTTAGAATTAGGATTCTTTTCACTTCATGATTATTTCATCTTTTGCGATCACAGGTTCAATGTTCCTTTTATTTTTTTTTCTAATTTAATTTATGAACTCTTCCATGTTACATTTGATATCTTTATTAGTGCTAATTTGAGGTATTTTCAGATCTATGATTGCTTTCCTTTATTTAAATAATTTAGATTTTTTCCTTTTGGCTTTGGTTGATTTATTGGTAACGCTTGAGCTGTCAAATAAAGCAGTGGTTGAAATTGGGAGTTGCTCCAATAACTCTAGTCTTTCCATAGGAATTGACTAGGACCTGAGGATTAAGCTAATTGATCCACTTGATTTACCTTCATAGTTAGAGGTTAACAAAGTGGGATTAAAACCCAATTCTCTTCGCAACTGACAAGGATATGCCTTCCAGTTTTCATACCTTGCCAAGATATTTTATTGTTATTATTTTATTTTACTTGTCATTCAACATATTCCCTCCTTACCTCCTAATAAACCCCAATTTACAACTCATAACCAATAATAAGAACATACCTCCCTGCAATTCCTTGAGAAGACGACCCGAGGTTTAAATACTCGGTTATCAATTTCAAAGGGGTTTGTTACTTGTGACAACCAAAACTTTTGTACGAAGGGATTTCTGTCGGTTTAGAGACTATATCTACAACGCGACTGTTTTTATGAAATTCTTTACTGGCAAAAATCCTAACGTCAGTCAGGCATGAACATACATAGATGATATCATAAGTAACAACAAGATAAGCAGTCAAAAGTAAACACACATTTATATAAATTCATACATCTCAAGCAACTGACATCATTCAGTCATCCAGCCTTTATTAGATCATAGATCTTTAGTTAGAACACCCCTAGATATAGCTAGATAATAACCTTATACATATATATATATATACATACAACATCCCAGGCCCTGACCTGTTCAAGGAGTCCATAAGCTGGCGCCCAGGCTAGCCTAGACTCTTCACTCACCTAGTCCCTCTAAACTACTAATGTGAGGGAAAGTACATTCTAGGTCTTCAAAAGTCAAGTCAGGTAGAGCGTCATCAGCGAACTACGGAAGGGTACTCATGCTTCCATCTGAAGGGAGAAGGGAGAGAGAAGGGGTAAGAACTGGGGAGTTCTTAGTAAGGTCGGGGTTATTAGTTACGTTCATTAATTCTATGTCGTTTAGCAGACTATTAGCAGAATACAAAGAAGCAGTAAATAGAAAACACAGATAAGTAGAGAAGATAAAGAAAACAGATAGCAGAACACAAATAGAAGAATACAAGAAAATAACACAAACACAAAGAATAGAATACACACAAAGAAAATATACATTCATACAACAAACATAATGGAAGAAATGCACAACCAAGCATGATGCATGTCTAGCTTTTGACTTACAAGAGCACACTTGTCGGTTACAGACCCGCTCCCGACGTTACCCGGAGTCCTTTGACCAGGTAAGGCTTTCCTGTTGGGAATACCCATTGCAAGAGTCCTTTGACTTGCAAGACGGAGTTAGTCTGTCCAACACACTCACTGTAAGAGTCCTTTGACTTACAAGAGCACACACACACACACACACACTCACTGGAAGAGTCCTTTGACTTACAGGAGCATATGCTAGTTGTGTTTTCTTGATACCTCTATAAGATTCCTCTGACTTACAGAATAGCACTATAGCTAAGTATCCCAGGAAAGCGTTCTCAGTGGTTGCACCACCATTTATCTGACTGCCTCTCTACAGCATATTCTTACATAACCGTTTTCAAGCATCGCCCGAAGGCTCATAAGTCACATATAACCATACTTTCCATCACTTAGAAATCATTCTTTTTCATCTTTCCACAATCATAAGTCAAGCATCACAGTGATCTCATTTCACAATTCTCTGTATACATCACTGATGCACGGAAAACTTGTCTTGTAACAAATTTTCTTCGGCTAGTGTACCGAATTTCGTCGTCAAGTAAAAACTCACAATAGAGTGAGGTCGAATCCCACAGAGATTGATTGATCAAGCAACTTTAATTAGAGGAATGTTCTAGTTGAGCGAATCAGAATTTGAGTTGAGAATTGCAGAAAATAAAATGGCGAAAAAGTAAATAACAGAAAAAGTAAATGCTAGAACTAAAGAGCTGAAAGTAAATGACAGAAAGTAAATTGCAGAATTGTAAATGGGAATGGGGTAACTGCTCATAAAGTAAATGACAGAAACTAAAGAGAATGGGTAAGATCAGAAATGGGGAGTTCATTGGGCTCAGGAGATGTTGCATTCTCCGGATCAATTTCATTTTCATCTCTTCCTCAATCAATGCATTCATTGATCTCCTTGGCAATCTTAAGTGATCGAATTACAATTCCTTGTAATTCAATCTCTCAAATCTTGATCAATAGCCAATTCCTTGGTCAATTGCTCATGAGAAGAGATGAAGTATGGTCACTGATTATACCACATGCATTTCCCAAATCAAGTATTGAGAGGATTATAGTCACATATCCATCCAAACCCAATTTGGTCCAGCATGAGAAAGCATTTCTAGCATGATCTCTTCCTTCCTCTTTCAAGGTTCAGAAGAGATCCAAGTTTGAATAACTTCTTTTCCAAGATAACTATCCAATTGGATGAAGATCGAAAGCTTTCAAGTAAAATCAAGAAAACAGATAGAAGAAGAATGATGAAAACTAGTATTGATCCATCAAATCACAACAGAGCTCCCTAACCCAATGAAAGGGGTTTAGTTGTTCATAGCTCTGGAAAATAAAAGCAAAGATGGAGAATACATCATGAAAACAAAACTAGAAGTGCAGAGAATGGCAAAATATAGAGAGTAGTTTTCCCCCAATTTCCAATCTCCCTAATCAATTCAAAGCTACTCCTATATATACTACTCTTCTGATCTTCTAGTTGGCTCCTTAAGTCTTGGGTATGGGCCTTTAGATCTTGAGTTTGAAGCAGTTATCTTCTTCATTGGGCTTAGCTTTACTTGCAGAGAGAAAGTGTGAAGTGGGCAGGGACTTTAGCTCAGGATGTTAGTGGTGTTAACGTTAAGTGAAATTGTGGGTTCGAGAACGTTAGTGACAATCACCTTTTTCACTAACGTTCCTGACCCAAGTTAGAGCCACGTTAACCTCAACGTTAGTGGCACAAACGTTGCCACTAACATTGCCTCTTGGTCCTTCGCACACGTTATTGGGACTTACCTTTCCCAATAATGTTGAGAAGCCTCCCCCTTTCTTATGTTAGAGTCCACGTTAACTTAGTTAAACGTTAACTTGCCAACCTTCGAGAACGTTAGTGACACTTACCTTTGTCACCAACGTTCCAATGTGCCCCTATCTCCCACGTTAGAGTCCACGTTAACTAGGTTAACATGGCCTCTAACATAGCAATGCTAGCCATCTCCAACGTTAGTGACAAAGGTGAATGTCACTAACGTTGGCTCATCATCTCTCTTCTTCATGTTAGCTTCCACGTTAACTAAGTTAACGTGGGAGTTAACGTGGCTCATTGTGGCTTGTGTGGTTCATTCCAACGTTAGTGACAAAGTTAGGTGTCACTAACATTGGCGATCATATACTTTCTCCACGTTGGCTTCCACGTTAACTAAGTTAACGTGGAAGTTAACGTGGCTTGTGGAGGCTTGGCCAACGTTAGCGACAAAGTTAAATGTCACTAACATTGGCTTCTCTTTTGCTTCTTAACGTTAGAAGCCACGTTAACTAAGTTAACATGGCAACTAACATGGCCACTTATGAGCTTGGCCCAACGTTAGTGACAAAGGTAAGTGTCACTAACGTTGGCTCTATTTTCTTTCCTCCACGTTAGAGTTCATGTTAACTTAGTTAACGTGACTCTTAACATGGGCTATGATGGCTTCGAGGACGTTATTGGCGATTACTTTTCTCATTAACTTTGCAAGCTAGCTCCCATTCCTACGTTAGAAGTCACATTAGTGAGACTAACGTGGCTGCTAACGTGGTTCTTCTTTGCTTCCTTTGTCCTGAATCAAGCAATAAAGTGCATCAAAGTTCTAGTCCAAGTCATGGGAAATGCAACATCCAATTTGTCATTAATTTCATGCAAAATCCTCATGAAATCATGTAAAGTGCACAATGTATGCTTGAATCAAGATGTAAGTGAATATCTACCCAAAACTAGCTTATTTTCTAACGAAATGCATGAAACTTCCTTAAAAACAGTAAAGAAAAGGTCAGTGAAACTGGCCAAAATGCCCTAGCATCAATCACAACATCACAACAGCACACTGCTATATAGTTCTTAACTCCCTTTCTTTCTAACATGTTTGCAAGTTTTTAGAACTTGTTTCATTACCTTACATTCTTCGATATCTTATCTTATACCTTCACTTAGGTGTTTAATAAAGAGAATTAGGGAGTTATAGACTCAAAACTGCCATCCTGAGACTTTTAGGAAAAACTATCTTTTTATCAATATTTTAATATCTTAATATTAAAATAATAATATTTTACTCAACTTTCAAAAATTGCATTTTGACCCCTAAACTTTTCTGAAATTGCATTTTGACCCCTTAACTTTTAATATTTGCACTTTGTTCCCTCAACTTTCCAATAATTAACTTTCAACGCCAAACTTTCTAATAATTATAATTTGACCCCAAAATCATCAAAACCAACGTTTTCTTGTCCTTCAAAGACCAAAAACATTTTTTCCAAAAGTTCATAAGATTTCAGCTTGATTTTCAACTAGTTTTTCAATCTTTTCGGTAACCAATTTTTACCTGATTTTGACCAAACCAAAGAGCAACGTTTCAACCATCAAATACACATCAAAAACACATCAAATATCATGAATTTCATGGCTGGAAAGGCACGTTTTCCAGCAGCAACAACAACTTCAGAACCATCAAAAACATGATTTTCAAGCATTAAACAACAAGATCTCATGATCAAACCATCACAGAAACACTCAAAATCAAGCCTCAAGCAACAAGATCTGATTTAACATTTCAAGAACACAACCAATCATTGATTAATTTACCAAACCTTACCTCCTTTGCAGCTGCTAAAAGTTGAACCAAAAACAAGCTTCTAGAAGCACTTTTACGCCTATTTTAACATCAAAAACAACTTTAGAACCATATGAACCATGAAGGCTGAAGCTTCATGATGATGAAAAGAAGGTTTTTCTCACCTTAAATCAGCTAGAAATCACGTTTTCTTAGAGCCTATGGTGGTTGAACAAGAGATCCGAAGAGAAAACATGAAGAAAACACCATTAGCTTGAGTTTCCACCATGGCTGAAACTTCAAGGAGGAGGAGCAGCCATCATAGCTTGATTTACTCTTTGAAGATTGGCATAGAAATGAAGAGGAGGAAGAGATGAACACTTTGGTCGGATTAGATTTTTGATAGGAGTTTTAGTTTGAGAAAGAACGGAGGTTGAAGCTCAGGTGTTCATGGAAGTTCTCTTGGTTTTCTCTCATGGAATTCTAGCTTGTTTAGGAAGAAAAATGATAGTAATGATGATGCCTAGGAGACCGTGGGTTAGGATAAGCATTATCCTAAAGTTTGGTGTAAAAAATATCTCAAGAAAGGATAATTACTAAAGCTAGATGCATTAGAATACAAGTGTTTCTTACTTTTTCCTTAAGAAAGCTTTGCTTGGAGAGAAAGAAAGGAAACTTGTGGTGGCTAACTCTGGGAGAGCCACGTGTCACTGGGTGCTGATTCATCAGAGTTTAATAATAAAATATCATTTTGAAGATAATTACTAAAACTAGATACATCAGATTACACTACTAAAGGATAAGCATGAGCGTTAATAGTGTAAATGATACTAGTAACATGATAATCATGAGAATAAAAGATATATGATGAAGCATTAGCATTGCTAAGTTCATCTAGGAATGACGGTATTATCCATTACCGGTATATTTTCTAGCTCAGTTATTATATTACTAAACATAGATCAACATTAATCACAGCAGAGAAAATAATAATATAATATTCTAAATAAAATAATAATATATGAATATTATATTAATATAATTTTTCTCTCAAAATTCGAGACCGGCTCGTCACATAGAGACTAACCACGAAAATCAGAATTTTGAAATTTGGACTCGAAGTGGCTCAAAAATGCAACTTTTCACGACGTGCTTACTTAGATCAGGAGAGGTGTCTGGTGCAGTCAAGCTGCTGACTCAGCAGCTTGATGACGCAGCACCTGTGCAGTGGAGGTGCTTATATGCACTAAAATTCCTAAAAATTCCATAAAAATTCCGTTCGATCCCGAAAAACCACTGTTTCTTCGAGGCTAAAAGCTAGGCCATTACATTCTACCCTCCTAAAAGAAAATTTTGCCCTCAAAATTTCAGCCACATGTAAGAATCCATCTTCATGCGATCAATTTCCTTCAAGACATCCTGACGAAGAGATCGGTCCGTTCCTTACAGCATCCAAATCTCACTTAGCCATAGCCATGGAGATCCTAACAACTATGAGAATAGCTGTTCCTCAAAAGAATTCGTCATTCGGAACTCGATTAAACAATGCCTATTCAGAGTCATTGAGGTCTTTTCCGCACCAAACAATCAACATTAAGCTGATCAATCTTAATATCTCAAGTTAAGCATGAACATTTCCAAAATGAGTACTCATAGACATTCATGCCAAATGTATCTTTAAGACACCCTAACGGCATGAGACACACATGCAGAGTATGCAGTAAAGCATAGTCAGTCCACTCCCCAGGCTCTACTGGGAACAAACTGCTCTGATACCAAATTGTAACGACCCAATTTTCAATATGTCTAGATCATACCAGAAACTGAGCGCTACCAATTTGTCTTCCTAATTATTATCTATTATTTATCATATGAGTCTGATTCGTTGTTAAAAACGTAGTTAATTTGCGGGGTATTTTTTTTCAAAACATTTAAGTTGTCAGGCATGAACATACATAGATGATATCGTAAGTAACAACAAGATTAGCAGTCAAAAGTAAACACACATTTATATAAATTCATACATCTCAAGCAACTGACATCATTCAGTCATCCAGCCTTTATTAAATCATAGATCTTTAGTTAGAACACCCCTAGATATAGCTAGATAATAACCTTATATATATATATACATACAACATCCCTGGCCCTGACCTGTTCAAGGAGTCCATAAGCTGGCGCCCAGGCTAGCCTAGACTCTTTACTCACCTAGTCCCTCTAAACTACTAATGTGAGGGAAAGTACATTCTAGGTCTTCAAAAGTCAAGTCAGGTAGAGCGTCATCAGTGAACTACGGAAGGGTACTCATGCTTCCATCTGAAGGGAGAAGGGAGAGAGAAGGGGTAAGAACTGGGGAGTTCTTAGTAAGGTCGGGGTTATTAGTTACGTTCATTAATTCTATGTCGTTTAGCAGACTATTAGCAGAATACAAAGAAGCAGTAAATAGAAAACACAGATAAGTAGAGAAAATAGAGAAAACAGATAGCAGAACACAAACAGAAGAATACAAGAAAATAACACAAACACAAAGAATAGAATACACACAAAGAAAACATACATTCATACAACAAACATAATGGAAGAAATGCACAACCAAGTATGATGCATGTCTAGCCTTAATGTAGGTAATGAGCTCATTTGTCGGTTACAGACCCGCTCTCGACGTTACCCGAAGTCCTTTGACCAGGTAAGGCTTTCCTGTTGGCAATACCCATCGCAAGAGTCCTTTGACTTGCGAGGCAAACCACCGCAAGAGTCCTTTGACTTGCAGAGTGGCACTAGATACCCACTACAAGAGTCCTTTGACTTGCAGGACGGAGCTAGTCTGCCCAACACACTCACTGTAAGAGTCCTTTGACTTACAAGAGCACACACACACACTCACTGTAAGAGTCCTTTGAATTACAGGAGCATATGCTAGTTGTGTTTTCTTGATACCTCTGTAAGAGTCCTCTGACTTACAGAATAGCACTATAGCTAAGTATCCCAGGAAAGCGTTCTCAGTGGTCGCACCACCATTTATCTGACTGCCTCTTTGCAGCAGATTCTTACATAACCGTTCTCAAGCATCGCCCGAAGGCTCATAAGTCACATATAACCATACTTTCCATCACTTAGAAATCATCCTTTTTCATCTTTCCACAATTATAAGTCAAGCATCACAGTGATCTCATTTCACAATTCTCTGTATACATCACAACATCACAACAGCACACTGCTATATAGTTCTTAACTCCCTTTCTTTCTAACATGTTTGCAAATTTTTAGAACTTATTTCATTACCTTACATTCTTCGATATCTTATCTTATACCTTCACTTAGGTGTTTAATAAAGATAATTAGGGAGTTATAGACTCAAAACTGCCATCCTGAGACTTTTAAGAAAAACTGCCTTTTTATCAATATTTTATTATTGTTAATAAAATAATATTATTAATAAAATAATATTTTAATATTTTAATATTAAAATAATAATATTTTACTCAACTTTCAAAAATTACATTTTGACCCCTGAACTTTTTGGAAATTGCATTTTGACCCCTTAACTTTTAATATTTGCACTTTGGTCCCTCAACTTTTCAATAATTAACTTTCAACCCCAAGCTTTCTAATAATTATAATTTGACCCCAAAATCATCAAAACCAACGTTTTCTTGTCCTTCAAAGACCAAAAACATTTTTTCCAAAAGGTCATCAGATTTCAGCTTGATTTTCAACTAGTTTTTCAATCTTTTCGGTAACCGATTTTTACCTGATTTTGACCAAACCAAAGAGCAACGTTTCAGCCATCAAATACACATCAAAAACACATCAAATATCATGAATTTTATGGCTGGAAAGGCACGTTTTCCAGCAGCAACAACAACAACTTCAGAACCATCAAAAACATGATTTTCAAGCATTAAACAACAAGATCTCATGATCAAACCATCACAGAAACACTCAAAATCAAGCCTCAAGCAACAAGATCTGATTTAACACTTCAAGAACACAACCAATCATTGATTAATTTACCAAACCTTACCTCCTTTGCTACTGCTAAAAGTTGAACCAAAAACAAGCTTCTAGAAGCACTTTTACGCCTATTTTAACATCAAAAACAACTTTAGAACCATATGAACCATTGGTGCACGAAATTGTGATCATCAACAATGGCGCCAAAGACTTGGAGCTCTCAAACATGAATCACACTTTGTCACAATTCCGCACAACTAACCAGCAACTGCACTGGGTCGTCCAAGTAATACCTTACGTGAGTAAGGGTCGATCCCACGGAGACTGTCGGCTTGAAGCAAGCTATGGTCACCTTGTAAATCTCAGTCAGGCAGATTCAAATGGTTATGGAGAATTGATAATTAAAAGATGAATAAAATATAAAATAAGATAGAGATACTTATGTAATTCATTGGTAGGAATTTCAGATAAGCGTATGAAGATGCTTTGTTCCTCTTGAACCTCTGCTTTCCTATTGCCTTCATCCAATCATTCATACTCCCTTCCATGACAAGCTTTATGTTGGGCATCACCGTTGTCAATGGCTACTTCCCGTCCTCTCAGGGAAAATATTCCAAATGCGCTGTCACCGCACGGCTAATCATCTGTCGGTTTCTCGATCATGTTGGAATAGGATCCATTGATCCTTTTGCGTCTGTCACATGCCCAACAATTGCGAGTTTGAAGCTCATCACGGTTATCCCTTCCCAGATCCTACTCAGAATACCACAGACAAGGTTTAGACTTTCTGGATCTCAAGAATGACCGCCAATAATTCTAGCCTATACTACGAAGGTTCCAATCTTATATTAGAAACCCAAGAGATACGCATTCAGCCATTGCTAGTAGAATAGAGGTGGTTGTCAGGCACATGTTCATAGGTGAGAATGATGATGAGTGTCACAGATCATCACATTCATCAAGTTGAAGAACGAATGAATATCTTAGAGAAGAAGTAGGCGTGAATTGAATAGAAGAACAATAGTAATTGTATTAATTCATGAAGAACAGTAGAGCTCCACACGTTAATCTATGGTGTGTAAAAACTCCACCATTGAAAATACATAAGTACAGGGTCTAGGGATGGCCGTGAGGCCAGCCCCCAAACGTGAAAAGGTCTATGAAAGTATGATCAAGTGTATCAAAAGTCTGTAAATACAATAGCAAAAGGTCCTATTTATAGAAAACTAGTGGCCTAGGGTTACAGAAATAGGTAATTAATGCAGAAATATTCTTCTGGACCCACTTGGTGTGTGATTGGGCTGAACATTGAAGCTTCCATGTGTAGAGACTTTTCTTGGAGTTAAATGCTAGCTTTTGTGCCAGTTTGGGCGTTTAACTCCAGCTTTTATGCCAGTTCTGGCGTTTTGACGCCAGAATTTCTATGCTGTCTTGGAACGCCGATTTGTGCCATCAAATCTTGGGTAAAGTACAGACTATTATATATTGCTGGAAACCCGAGGATGTCTACTTTCCAACGCAATTGAGAGCGCGCCAATTGGGCTTTTGTAGCTCCTGAAAATCCACTTCGAGTGCAGGATGGTCAGAATCCAACAGCATCTGCAGTTCTTTTTCAGTCTCTGAATCAGATTTTTGCTCAGGTCCCTCAATTTCAGCCAGAAAATACCTGAAATCACAGAAAAACACACAAACTCATAGTAAATTCTAGAAATGTGATTTTTATTTAAAAACTAATAAAAATATAATAAAAACTAGCTAAAATATACTAAAAACATACTAAAAACAATGCCAAAAAGCGTATAAATTATCCGCTCATCACGACACCAAACTTAAATTGTTGCTTGTCCCCAAGCAACTAAAAATCAAATTAGGATAAAAAGAAGAGAATATACAATAAATTCCAAAAACATCTATGAAGATCAGTCTTAATTAGATGAGCGGGGCTTTTAGCTTTTTGCTTCTGAACAGTTTTGGCATCTCACTCTATCCTTTGAAGTTTAGAATGATTGGCTTCTATAGGAACTCAGAATCCAGATAGTATTATTGATTCTCCTAGTTAAGTATGTTGATTCTTGAACACATCTACTTTGTGAGTCTTGGCCGTGACCCAAAGCATTTTGTTTTCCAGTATTACCACCGGATACATAAATGCCACAGACACATAACTGGGTGAACCTTTTCAGATTGTGACTCAGCTTTGCTAGAGTCCCCAATTAGAGGTGTCCAGAGCTCTTAAGCACACTCTTTTTTTGCTTTGAAACATGACTTTAACCGCTCAATCTCAAGTTTTCACTTGACACCTTCACGCCACAAGCACATGGTTAGGGACAGCTTGGTTTAGCTGCTTAGGCCAGGATTTTATTCCTGTGGGCCCTCCTATCCACTGATGCTCAAAGCCTTGGATCCTTTTTATTTTACCCTTGCCTTTTGGTTTAAAGGGCTATTGGCTTTTTCTGCTTGCTTTTTCTTTTTCTTTCTTTCTCTTTTTTTTCGCATATACTCTTTTTTTTTTGCAAGCTTTTCATTGCTTTTTCTTGCTTTAAGAATCATTTTTATAATTTTTTAGATTATCAAATAATATTTCTCCTTTTCCATCGTTCTTTCAAGAGCCAACAATTTTAACATTCATGAACAACAAATTCAAAAATATGCACTGTTTAAGCATTCATTCAGAAAGACAAAAGTATTGCCACCACATCAAAATAACTAAACTATTTTAAAATTCGAAATTCATGCACTTCTTTTTCTTTTTCAATTAAAAACATTTTTCATTTAAGAAAGGTGATGGATTCATTTTCATAGCTTTAAGGCATAGACACTTAGACACTAGTGATCATGTAATAAAGACACAAACATAAATAAACATAAAGCATAAAAATTCGAAAAACAGAAAATAAAGAACAAGGAAATTAAAGAACGGGTCCACCTTAATGATGGCGGCTTGTTCTTCCTCTTGAAGATCTTATGGAGTGCTTGAGCTCCTCAATATCTCTTCCTTTTCTTTTTTGCTCCTCTCTCATAACTCTTTGGTCTTCTCTAATTTCATGGAGGAGGATAGAATGCTCTTGGTGCTCCACCCTTAGTTGTCCCATATTGGAACTTGATTCTCCTAGGGAGGTGTTGATTTGCTCCCAATAGTTTTGTGGAGGAAAATGCATCCCTTGAGGCATCTCAGGGATTTCATGATGAGGAATTTCCTCATGCTCTTGTCCATGAGTGGGATCTCTTGTTTGCTCCATCCTTTTCTTAGTGATGGGCTTGTCCTCATCAATGAGGGTGTCTTCCTCTATATCAATTCCAGCTGAATTACAAAGGTGACAAATAAGATGAGGGAAGGCTAACCTTGCCAAAGTGGAGGACTTGTCCGCCACCTTGTAGAGTTCTTGGGATATAACCTCATGAACTTCTACTTCCTCTCTAATCATGATGCTATGAATCATGATAGCCCGGTCTATAGTAACTTCAGACCGGTTGCTAGTGGGAATGATTGAGCGTTGGATGAACTCCAACCATCCCCTAGCCATGGGCTTGAGGTCATGCCTTCTTAGTTGAACCGACTTCCCTCTTGAATCTCTCTTCCATTGAGTGCCCTCTTCACAAATGTCCATGAGGACTTAGTCCAACGTTTGATCAAAGCTGACCCTTCTAGTGTAGGGGTGTGAATCTCCTTGCATCATGGGCAAGTTGAATGCCAACCTTACATTTTCTGGACTAAAATCTAAGTATTTCCCTCGGACCATTGTAAGCCAATTCTTGGGGTTCGGGTTCACACTTTGATCATGGTTCTTGGTGATCCATACATTGGCATAGAACTCTTGAACCATTAAGATTCTGACTTGTTGGATGGGGTTGGTGAGAACTTCCCAACCTCTTCTTCGAATCTCATATCAGATCTCCGGATATTCATACTTTTTGAGCTTGAAAGGGACCTCGGGGATCACTTTCTTCTTGGCCACAACTTCATAGAAGTGGTCTTGATGCACCTTTGAGATGAATCTCTCCATCTCCCATGACTCAGAGGTGGAAGCTTTTGCCTTCTCTTTCCTCTTTCTAGAGGTTTCTTCGGCCTTTGGTGCCATAAATGGTTAACAAAAAGCACTGCTTTTACCACATCAAACTTAGAAGATTTGCTCGTCCTCGAGAAAAAGAAGAAAGAAGAGAGTAGAAGAAGAAGAAATGGAGGAGATGGAGGTGGGTTGGAGAGAGGGTTAGGGTTAGGGGTTGAGAGAGGGTTAGGGTTCGGCCATATAGGGTGGGTTTGGGAGGGAAAGTGGTTTGAATTTGAATGGTGAGGTAGGTGGGGTTTTATGATGGATGGATGTGGATTGGTGAAGGGTTTATGGAGAAGAGAGTAGGATTTGATAGGTGAGGGGTTTTTGGAGAAGAGGTAATGAGGTGATTGGTGAATGGGTGAAGAAGAGAGGGAGAGGTGGGGTAGCTGGGGATCCTGTGGGTCCACAGATCCTGAGGTGTCAAGGATTTTTCATCCCTGCACCATGTGGCGTACAAAACGCCCTTTTCTGCCAATCCTGGCGTTTAACGCCAGCTTCTTGCCCTTTTCTGGTGTTAAAGGCCAGCTCTGTGCCCCTTTCTGGCGTTAAACGCCCAGAATGGTGCCAGACTGGGCATTTAACGCCCATTCTGCTACCCTTACTGGCGTTTAAATGCCAGTAAGTTTCTCCTCCAGGGTGTTTTGTTTTTAATACTATTTTTTATTCTTTTTTTGCTTTTTCAGTTGTTTTTGTGACTTCACATGATCATCAACCTATAGAAAACATAAAATAACAATGGAAAATAGAAATTTAACATAGATAAGTAAAATTGGGTTGCCTCCCAACAAGCGTTTCTTTAATGTCAATAGCTTGACAGTGGGCTCTCATGGAGCCTCACATATACTCAGAGCATGATGATGGCCTCCCAATACCAAACTTAGAGTTTGAATGTGGGGGCTCTATTTGACTCTGCATTGAGAGAAGCTTTTCATGCTTCTTCTCCATGATTACAGAGGGAGATCCTTGAGCTTTAAACACAAGGGAGTCCTCATTCACTTGAAGGACCAATTCTCCTCTGTCAACATCAATCACAGCTTTTGCTGTGGCTAGGAAGGGTCTGCCAAGGATGATGGATTCATCCATACACTTCCCAGTCTCTAGGATTATGAAATCAACAGGGATGTAATGGTCTTCAACCTTTACCAAGACATCCTCTACAAGTCCATAAGCCTATTTCCTTGAATTGTCTGCCATCTCTAATGAGATTTTTGCAGCTTGTACCTCAAAAATTTCTAGTTTTTCCATTACAGAGAGAGGCATGAGGTTTATGCTTGACCCTAGGTCACACAGAGCCTTTTCAAAGGTCATGGTGCCTATGGTACAAGGTATTGAGAACTTTTCAGGATCTTGTGTCTTCAAAGGTAATCTCTGCTTAGTCAAGTCATCCAGTTCTTTGGTGAGCAAGGAGGGTTCATCCTCCCAAGTCTCATTACCAAATAGCTTGGCATTTAGCTTCATGATTGCTCCAAGGTACTTAGCAACTTGCTCTTCAGTAACATCTTCATCCTCTTCAAAGGAAGAATACTCATCAGAGCTCATGAATGGCAAAAATAAATTCAATGGAATCTCAATGGTCTCTGTATGAGCCTCAGATTCCCATGGTTCCTCCTTAGGGAACTCCATGGAAGCCAGTGGACGTCCATTGAGGTCTTCCTCAGTAGAAATCACTGCCTCTTCCTCCTCTCCAGGTTCGGCCGTGTGGGTTATGTGATGGCCTTGCACTCTCCTTTTGGATTCTCTTCTGTATTGCTTGGAAGAGCACTAGGAAGGAGTTCAGTAACTTTCTTGCTCAGCTGACCTACTTGTGCCTCTAAATTTCTAATGGAGGACCTTGTTTCAGTCATGAAACTTTGAATGGTTTTAATTAGATCAGATACTACAGTTGCTAATTCAGAGTAGCTCTGCTTAGAATTCTCTGTCTGTTGCTGAGAAGATGATGGAAAAGGTTTGCCATTGCTAAACCTATTTCTTCCACCATTATTGTTGTTGAAGCATTGTTGAGGCCTCTGTTGATCCTTCCATGAGAGGTTTGGATGATTCCTCCATGAAGGACAATAGGTGTTTCCATAGGGTTCTCCCATGTAATTCACCTCTTCCATTGCTGGGTTCTCAGGATCATAAGCTTCTTCTTCAGATGAAGCTTCTTTGGTACTGCCTGTTGCTGCTTGCATTCCTGACAGACTCTGAGAAATCATATTGACTTGTTGAGTCAATATTTTGTTCTGAGCCAGTATGGCATTCAGGGTATCAATCTCAAGAACTCCTTTCTTCTGATTTGTCCCATTATTCACATGATTCCTTTCAGAGGTGTACATGAATTAGTTATTTGCAACCATTTCAATGAGTTCCTGAGCTTCTGTAGGCGTCTTCTTCAGATGAAGAGATCCTCCAGCAGAGCTGTCCAATGACATTTTGGACAGTTCAGACATACCATCATAGAAGATACCTATGATGCTCCATTCTGAAAGCATGTCAGAAGGACACCTTCTGATCAATTGCTTGTATCTTTCCCAAGCTTCATAGAGGGATTCACCTTCCTTCTGTCTGAAGGTTTGGACTTCCATTCTAAGCTTGCTCAATTTTTGAGGTGGAAAGAACTTTGCCAAGAAGGCATTGACTAGCTTTTCCCAAGAGTTCAGGCTTTCTTTAGGTTGTGAATCCAACCATGTTCTAGCTCTGTCTCTTACAGCAAAGGGAAAAAGCATAAGCTTGTAGACCTCGGGATCAACCCCATTGGTCTTGACAGTATCACAGATTTGCAAGAATTCAGCTAAGAACTTATGAGGATCTTCCAATGGAAGTCCATGAAACTTGCAATTCTGTTGCATCAGAGAGACTAGCTTAAAGTTGTTTGCTCCAATGGCAGCGATTAAGATGCTTCTTCCATAGAAGTCAGGAGTAGGTGCAGTAAAGTCACCAAGAAACTTCCTTGCATTGTTGGCATTGTTGTTGTTTTTGGCTGCCATGGCTTCTTCTTGTTTGAAAAGTTCTGTTAGGTCTTCTATAGAGAGTTGTACTTTAGCTTCTCTTAGCTTTCTCTTCAAGGTCCTTTCAGGTTCAGGATCAGCTTCAACAAGAATGCCCTTGTCCTTACTCCTGCTCATATGAAAAGAGAGAAGAAGAAAATATGGAATCCTCTATGTCACAGTATAGAGATTCCTTGAGGTGTCAGAGGAAAAGAAGAATAGAAGGAGGAGGTAGAGAAGAGAGAATTCGAACTTATCAAGGGAGATAGAGTTCGAATTGCATATTGAGGAGGAGTGTTAGTCCTTAAATAGAAGGGTGTGAGAAGAGGGGAAGAACTTTCGAAATTAAAGTAAAAGATTTTGAAATAATTAAAAGAAATTTTGAAAATTTGGTACAGGAGTTTTGAAATTTAAGATTGGAAAAGAAATTAAGTGATTTTTGAAAAAGATTTTGAAATTAGAAATCAAAAAGATATGATTGAAAATTAAGTTTGAAAAAGATGTAATTGAGAAGATATGATTGAAAAGATATGATTGATAAAAAAAAGGAAAATTTTTTTAAAATTAAAGTTGATTACTTGACTAACAAGAAATTAGAAGATATGATTCTAGCATTAAAACTTTTGCTCCTTTCTTAATAGGCAAGTAATAACTTGAAAATCACTAATTGTAGCAAGGATTTTCGAAAATAGTAATAAATAAAAAAATTGAAAAGAAATTGATTTTGAAAAGATATGATTGAAAATATATGATTTGAAAAAAATTGATTTTGAAAAATTATGAAAACTTGAAAAAGATTTGAATTAAAAACAAAATCTTCCCTCTAGTGTCATCCTGGCGTTAAACGCCCAAAATCCTACCTTTTTGGGCGTTTAACGCCCAGCCAGGTATCCTGGCTGGCGTTTAAACGCCAGTTTTCCTTCTTCACTGGGCGTTTTGAACGCCTAGCTTTTTCTGTGTAATTCCTCTACTGAATGTTCTAAATCTTCAATTCTCTGTGTTATTGACTTGAAAAGACACAATTTTGAAATTTTTTTGAATTTTTAATGATGAGAAACAATAGAAATGCAACTAAGATCAAATAAACAATGCATGCAAGACACCCAACTTAGAAGTTTGTATGCTAAGGACTATAACAATTTGAAAATGCATGTAAGAAACAACAAAAGACACAGAATAAGAGAAATTAAAGATCAGAGCACTGAAATCATCAAGAACAACTTGAAGATCAATAAAGAACATAATGCATATATTCAAAAAATTCAAGAAGAATAAAGACATGCAATTGACACCAAATTTAAAAATTGATATTAGACTCAAACAAGAAACATAAAATATTTTTGATTTTTATGGTTTTATAAATTTTTTTGTGATTTTTTAAAAATTGAGTGGAAAAGAAAATAAAGGGATTCAAAATTTTTAATAAGAGTTCCAGGAATCATTGCAATGCTAGTCTAAGACTCCGGTCCAGGAATTAGACATGGCTTACTAGCCAGCCAAGCTTTCAATGAAAGCTCCGGTCCAAAACACTAGACATGGCCAATGGCCAGCCAAGCTTTAGCAGATCATTGCTAACAACAACAAAATTGATAGAAATCAACAAGCTCTTGTGATGATAAGTTGAAACATCAGTCCAATAAGATTAGACATGGCTTCACAGCCAGCCAGACTTCAACAGATCATCATGAAACTCTAGAATTCATTCTTAAAAACTCTGAAGAACAAAATAGAAAAAAAATTTTGTATTAAAAAAAATTTTCGAAAATAAAAAGTAAAATTACCTAATCTAAGCAACAAGATGAACCGTCAGTTGTCCAAACTCGAACAATCCCTGGCAACGGCACCAAAAACTTGGTGCACGAAATTGTGATCATCAACAATGGCGCCAAAGACTTGGAGTTCTCAAACGTGAATCACACTTTGTCACAATTCCGCACAACTAACCAGCAAGTGCACTGGGTCGTCCAAGTAATACTTTACGTGAGTAAGGGTCGATCCCACGGAGACTGTCGGCTTGAAGCAAGCTATGGTCACCTTGTAAATCTCAGTTAGGCAGATTCAAATGGTTATGGAGAATTGATAATTAAAAGATGAATAAAACATAAAATAAGATAGAGATACTTATGCAATTCATTGGTAGGAATTTCAGATAAGCGTATGAAGATGCTTTGTTCCTTTTGAACCTCTGCTTTCCTATTGCCTTTATCCAATCATTCATACTCCCTTCCATGGCAAGCTTTATGTTGGGCATCACCATTGTCAATGGCTACTTCCCGTCCTCTCAGTGAAAATGTTCCAAATGCACTGTCACCGCACGGCTAATCATCTGTCGGTTCTCGATCATGTTGGAATAGGATCCATTGATCCTTTTGCATCTGTCACACACCCAACAATCGCGAGTTTGAAGCTTGTCACAGTCATCCCTTTTCAGATTCTACTCGAAATACCACAGACAAGGTTTAGACTTTCTGGATCTCAAGAATGACCGCCAATAATTCTAGCCTATACCACGAAGGTTCCAATCTTAGATTAGAAACCCAAGAGATACGCATTCAGCCATTGCTAGTAGAACAGAGGTGGTTGTCAGGCACATGTTCATAGGTGAAAATGATGATGAGTGTCACGGATCGTCACATTCATCAAGTTAAAGAACGAATAAATATCTTAGAGAAGAAGTAGGCGTGAATTGAATAGAAGAACAATAGTAATTATATTAATTTATGAAGAACAGCAGAGCTCCACACCTTAATCTATGGTGTGTAGAAACTCCACCGTTGAAAATACATAAGTACAGGGTCTAGGGATGGCCGGGAGGCCAGCCCCCAAATATGAAAAGGTCTATGAAAGTATGATCAAGTGTATCAAAAGTCTGTAAATACAATAGCAAAAGGTCCTATTTATAGAAAACTAGTGGCCTAGGGTTACAGAAATAGGTAATTAATGCAGAAATCTTCTTCCGGGCCCACTTGGTGTGTGCTGGGGCTGAGCATTGAAGCTTCCATGTGTAGAGACTTTTCTTGGAGTTAAACGCCAGCTTTTGTGCCAGTTTGGGTGTTTAACTCCAGCTTTTATGCCAGTTCTGGCGTTTTGACGCCAGAATTTTTATGCTGTCTTGGAACGCCGGTTTGGGCCATCAAATCTTAGGCAAAGTATAGACTATTAAATATTGCTGGAAAGTCTAGGATGTCTACTTTCCAACGCAATTGGGAGCGTGCCAATTGGGCTTCTGTAGCTCCAGAAAATCCACTTCGAGTGCAGGGAGGTCAGAATCCAACAGCATCTGCAGTCCTTTTTCAGCCTCTAATTTAGATTTTTGCTCAGGTCCCTCAATTTCAGCCAGAAAATACCTGAAATCACAGAAAAACACACAAACTCATAGTAAAGTCCAGAAATGTGATTTTTATTTAAAAATTAATAAAAATATAATAAAAACTAGCTAAAATATACTAAAAACATACTAAAAACAATGCCAAAAAGCGTATAAATTATCCGCCCATCAACCATGAAGGCTGAAGCTTCATGATGATGAAAATAAGGTTTTTCTCACCTTAAATCAGCTAAAAATCACGTTTTCTTAGAGCCTATGGTGGTTGAACAAGAGATCCGAAAAGAAAACATGAAGAAAACACCATTAGCTTGAGTTTCCACCATGGCTGAAACTTCAAGGAGGAGGAGCAGCCATCATACCTTGATTTACTCTTTGAATATTGGCATAGAAATGAAGAGGAGGAAGAGATGAACACTTTGGTCGGATTAGATTTTTGATAGGGGTTTTAGTTTGAGAAAGAACGGAGGTTGAAGCTCAGGTGTTCATGGAGGTTCTCTTGGTTTTCTCTCATGGAATGCTAGCTTGTTTAGGAAGAAAAATGATAGTAATGATGATGCCTAGGAGACCGTGGGTTAGGATAAGCATTATCCTAAAGTTTGGTGTAAAAAATATCTCAAGAAAGGATAATTACTAAAGCTAGATGCATTAGAATACAAGTGTTTCTTACTTTTTCCTTAAGAAAGCTTTGCTTGGAGAGAAAGAAAGGAAACATGTGGTGGCTAACTCTGGGAGAGCCACGTGTCACTGGGTGCTGACTCATTAGAGTTTAATAATAAAATATCATTCTGAAGATAATTACTAAAACTAGATACATCAGATTACACTACTAAAGGATAAGCATGAGCGTTAGTAGTATAAATGATACTAGTAACATAATAATCATGAGAATAAAAGATATATGATGAAGTATTAGCATTGCTAAGTTCATCTAGGAATGCCGGTATTATCCATTACCGGTAGATTTTCTAGCTCAGTTATTATATTACTAAACATAGATCAACATTAATCATAGCAGAAAAAATAATAATATAATATTCCAAATAAAATAATAATATATGAATATTATATTAATATAATTTTTCTTCGAAATTCGAGACTGGCACGTCATATAGAGACTAACCACGAAAATCAGAATTTTGAAATTCGGACTCGAAGTGGCTCAAAAACGCAACTTTTCACGACGTGCTTACTTAGATCAGGAGAGGTGTCTGGTGCAGTCAAGCTGCTGACTCAGCAGCTTGATAACGCAGCACCTGTGCAGTGGAGGTGCTTATATGCACTAAAATTCCTAAAAATTCCATAAAAATTCCGTTTGATCCCGAAAAACCGCTGTTTCTTCGAGGCTAAAAGCTAGGCCATTACACCGAGGTCTACAGACTTATGCTTTTCCCCTTTGCTGTAAGAGACAGAGCTAGGATATGGTTGGACTCACAACTTAAAGAAAGCCTGAACTCTTGGGAAGAGTTGGTCAATGCTTTCTTGGCCAAATTCTTTCCACCTCAAAAGATGAGCAAGCTTAGAGTGGAAGTCCAAACCTTCAGATAGAAGGAAGGTGAGTCCCTCTATGAAGCTTGGGAAAGATACAAGCAATTGATCAGAAGGTGTCCTTCTGACATGCTTTTAGAATGGAGCATCTTATGTATATTCTATGATGGTCTGTCTGAATTGTCCAAGATGTCATTGGACCACTCTGCTGGTGGATCTCTTCATCTGAAGAAAACACCTACATAAGCCCAGGAACTCATTGAAATGGTTGCAAATAACCAGTTCATGTATACCTCTGAAAGAAATCCTGTGAATAATGGGATGACTCAGAAGAAATGAGTTCTTGAGATTGATACTCTGAATGCAATATTGGCTCAGAATAAAATATTGACTCAGTAAGTCAATATGATTTCTTAGAATCTGACTGGAATGCAAGCTACATCCGGCAATACTAAAGAAGCTTCCTCTGAAGAAGAAGCTTATGACCTTGAGAATCCTGCAGTGGAAGAGGTGAATTACATGGGAGAATCCTATGGAAACACCTATAATCCTTCATGGAGAAATCATCCAAATTTCTCATGGAAGGATCAACAGAAGCCTCAATAAGGCTTTAATAATAATAATGGTGGGAGAAATAGGTTTGGCAATAGCAAGCCTTTTCCATCATCTTCTGAGCAACAGACAAAGAATTCTAAGCATAGCCTCTCTGACTTAGAAAAACCAAGTAATAAATTATAACATCAACAAAGAAGTCCAACAATAAACAATTTCAGCATCAAGAAACAGTAAATCAAATCAATAATCCAATACTTAGCACCAAAAATAGATGAAACTAACTAACCAACTAATTAACTAAAGGAGATGATGGTGAATGGTGGTGGCGGATGATGGTTGGAGAAGGGGAGAAAAGAAGAGAAGAGAAGGGGAGAAAAGAAATGGAAGAAGAGAAGAGAAGAAGAGTGTGAAACAGGGGTACCCACGCACACGCGTGAGTCACGCGTAGGCGTGGGTTGGCAAGTTTGGAATGCGACGCGTGTGCGCCTGGCACGCATAGGTGTGGAATGGGAAAATAGAGGGTGACGCGTACGCGTAGGTCACGTGTACGCGTGAGAAGAATTTGTGCTAGACGCACAGTTTCTACATACCACGCGCACAACTCAGTGTTTGGACCGTGCGATGGCACAGTCCACGCACGATCTTGGCACGATCAAATTATGGGGTCACGCATATGCGTGGTCGAGGCGTACGCGTGATAGGCCTTTTTTTTAACAAACATGAAAACAGAAACAGGGCACTCCCATCTACTATTTATATTCCTAAAACCAACCAAAATTCAAATCTATCAAAAATCTTTATCATTTTGAACATTTTTTTTTCGCAAATACTATACTATGTAATTCAAACAAAGATGAAACTCAAAACAAGCAACCTACAAAGTAAAGTGTAAAACTAATCAAACAACTAACATTTAAGGTGATATATACAAGAGTGATACAAAAGGCAAGAAAAAGATCTAATAATGGCAACTCCATTCATTCATCAATTATGTATATATACAAGAGAATAGAAAGAGTTTACCATGGTGGGGTGTCTCCCACCTAGCACTTTTATTTATGGTCCTTAAGTTGGACATTTTGGTGAGCTTCTTGTCATAGTGGCTTGTGCTTGTACTCATCCTTGAACTTCAACCGATGCTTGGACTTTCAATAAGCTCCAATTTTCCAAATCAAGTGCATCAAGCCTTGATGGAGTTCCATACAAGCTAAGGGCTCCCAAAGTTGATCCTCTTGTATGCCGGGATCCCAAATCTTGTTTCTACACCCATCTTCAAATTGATAATCACAATTCCAATTGGGTGGCAAGCGATCCGAATTCTCACTTAAGCATCCAAACAACTTCCTAGATCCAAGCAATCTAGCTCTTCACCAACCCTTGAAATTAGACTTTGAGCTTCCAACCATAATGAACCTAGAATGATGTTTCCAACCACCAAACATCTCTCTCTTGCTCTTCAATCCCCAAATATTTCTAAGTTGATCATCCATCTCAAGCAAACTATATTCAAGTGGGAAACTAAAGCTTAGGGATGAGAGATTTACCCACTTGAATGAAAGAATGGATGGTGATGGCTTGGGGAGAGGTGTTTCCAACAATCTTGCAAGTTCCACTCCTTTGTTCTCTTCTTGAATTACCTCTACCTCTTGGTAGCTTTCTTCGGATCCAGTCTCTTCTTCATTGCTTACCAAGAGTATGAGTGGTTGTGCACATTCTTCTTTGACCTCTAACTCATGTCCAATGTGAGAGGATTCAACAAAATCATTAAGAGGATTAGTGAGTGTAGACAAGAACTCATCAATGATTGAATCCATTTATTGATCAACCTTTTCAACCTTAGAGAGCTCTATAAATTCCGGTTCCCATGGGATTTTAACATCTCCTAAATCTTCAACCACTTCTTCCTCTTCAACAATTATAGCTTCCTCTAATTGTTTCAATACAAAGTCCCATTTTTCATTCTCCACCTGAGTTTCCAATCTCTCTTTCTTACTATATTCTTCATTTGATTCTTCACATGTAGCTATGGGAGTGACTTGAGTGCATAGGCGTTGGGAGGCTAAGTTGCTTACCACCTTGGTCAAGGTAGCCATCAATTCTTCTTGCCTTCTTTGAAATTCAAGTCACTCTTGAAGAATGGTATGAAGCTCCCTTTTCTCTTGGAGAATTGTATAAAGAGGGTCATCTATTGGGGATTGGAGTGGATATGAGAGTTCAATATTTGGAGGAAAGGGTTCATAATAGGAAGGTGGTTCATATTGATAAGGGTATGGAGATGGTATATATTGAGGTGGTTCTTAGGAGTATTGATGTTGGAGTTGTGGTGGTTCTATGTATGGTTCAAATGGCTCATATGATGGTTGGTATGATGGATAAGGGTTAAGGTCATATAGAGGTGTTTGGTGGTATGGGGCTTGTGAGTATGGTGGTTGAGGGCTATATTGAGAAGGGAGTTCATAGGCATATAGTGGTGGTTGATAACCACAAGGAGGTCAACCATAGCCATTAGATTGGTATGCATCATGGAATGGCTCTTGTTCATAGTACATTGGAGGGGGTTGTTGCCATGAAGGTTGTCCATAAGCTTGAGGCTCCTCCCACCTTTGATTGTCTCATCCTTGATACATACTCTCATTGTAATTCCCATTTTCTACAACATAGTTAGAACCACACTCATAGCCAAAAGGGTGAGAATTCATAGTAGCAAGAAAAAACAAAGACAAAAACGAATAAGAAATAAGCAAACAAAGTCCTATAGCTAGCAAAAACTAACAAACAAACCAAAAATCAAGCTATTCACAATATCAACATATATACAATAACCAATAACAAGCGCACATTGCAATTCTCTGGCAACGGCGCCAAAAACTTGATGGAGGATAAATGTCGGTTAGGAATTTCACAAAAATAATCTCATCAAAGTATAGATCCAAACCAACAATCAACCCTCAATCAAAGTTTAATTTGTTTGTCACTTAAGCAAACCCAATAAAAATCGAGAGTATTTAAACCTCCGGTCGTCTCTCAAGGAATTACAGGGAAGTATACATATTATTGATTATGGGTGTATATTTTGGGGTTTTTGGGTCTGATAGACAAGAAAATAAAACCAACAATTAAAGAAATATAAATGCTAAAAGGCTACTCATGGCAAGGATCAAGAGTCAAGGTTTTCTATCTTGGACCATTGACCACAACATGGTGATTACAAAGGATTAATTCCACTTAGTTATCCTCTAACAATTGAAGGAAAGTCAAGTGGACATAATTGGTCCTAAAACCAATTAACAACCCTAAATCACCAATGGAACTGGACATCAATAATCTCAAGGGACCTAAGTCCTCATTACAAGCCAAGAGTACCAAAATCTACTCTAAAAACCAACCAAGTATTTTATCAAACACTTGGAAGGCACTAAAAGGAAAGCATAGTACATTGACAAGAAATATAAATTCTACAACTACCCAATGCAAGAAAATAACAATAACAACTCAATTAAACAATCAGAAACATGGAAACATAAATTGCATTAAATAAAATTAAAATCAACAAGAGTGCATGAACATAAAGGCAATAAATAAAAGAAAATAACAAGTAGAACTAAAGAACAAAGATACAAGAACAATAAATTGCAAAGAAAAATAAATCAAAATAACAATTAAACCTAAATATAAGAGAAATCTAACCTACTCTACCGTAATTCTAGAGAGAAGAGAGAGCTTCTCTCTCTAGAATATGACCTAAAGCATGTTTCTAAACTATCCTAATTGCTCTCCCCTTGTTTCCTCTTGAATTTTGCCTCAAATACTTCATAATTGAGTTGGATTTGGGCCTCAGTGATCTCAGAAATCGCCCCTAGCATGTTGCCTTTAATGAGGTTGACGATCGGATTTTTGACGGTTTAGAATTTCACAAATGAAATCTCGTTGAAGTATAGTCTCTAAACCAACAATAATCCTTTCATGCAAAAATTTGTTTGTCACAAGTACAAACCCCTAAAATCTATAAACCGAAGTATTTAAACCTCGGGTCGTCTCTCAAAGGACTTGCAGGGTAGTGTTCTTGTTATTGGTTATGGACTTGTTTATTTTGGGGTTTTGGATGAGGAATGTGAATAGTAAATGGTAGGAAAACTTTATTCACAAAATGGTCTTGGCAAGGTTTGGTTGTCAAGGGTCTTCATCATTATCACTAGCCACAAGTATGGTAGTTGCAAGGATTAATCCCACTTAGTCATCCTTAAATCGATTAACAAAGGAAAGTCAAGTGAGTTATATCAATCCTAGTCCATAAGTCCTAGCTTTCCACTAATCGGATTAATGAAGGCTAGAGTTAATGGCTATCAACTATCAATCAATTGGACACTAGTGACTCAATAAATCCTAAGTTATCTTCTCAAGCCAAGAACATAAAATTCTAGTCTAACATTCTTCCAAGCATTTAATCAAACACTTGGAAGGCACAAAAGAGAAGTATAGTCAATCACAACAAGAATGAATTCTAACTACAATTGAATGTAAAGAATTAACAACAATAATCAAGGAAATCACAATTATCATGAATTACCTCAAATTGCATTATTGAAAGAAAATAAAGAGAACAAGAGTATCTCAATTACAAAACCTAGAAACAAAATAAGAGAAATTACAACAAGAGAATAGGGATAGAGAGAAGAACCAAAGTGTAGCAATCATCAATTGAAGGTAGAAGTAGAAGGAGACTTGAATTAAACCTAGAACTATGAGATCCTAATCTAACCCTAATTCCTAATCCTAATTCTAGAGAGAAGAGAGAGCTTCTCTCTCTAACTCTAACTACTTCTAAAACTAAACTATGACTAATGATTAAAAGTAAAAGTAAAGTAAAAAAAGTATGTTGATTCCCCTTCAATCCTTGGCTTAAATAGCATCAGAAATGAGTTGGATTGGGCCCACAAGGCTTTAGAATTCGCTGGCCACGTTTTGCTTTAAGTGAACTAGGTGGCAGCAATGGCGCGTGCACGTACTATGCGCGTACGCGTCACCATGCGAGGTTCAACCATAGCAAATCTTATATCGTTTCGAAGCCCCGAATGTTAGCTTTCCAACCCAACTGGAACCGCATCATTTGGACCTCTGTAGCTCAAGTTATGGTCGATTAAGTGCGAAGAGGTCGGCTTGACAGCTTTCCGGTTCTTCCATTTCTTCATGAGTTCTCCAACTTTTCATGCTTTCTTTCCTCATTCCCTTGATCCAATCTTTGCCTCCTAAACCTTAAATCACTTAACAAACATATCAAGGCATCTAATAGAATCAAGGTGAATTAAATTTAGCTATTTTGAGTCCTAAAAAGCATGTTTTCACATTCAAGCACAATTAAAGGAGAATATACAAAACCATGCTATTTCTTGAATAAATATGGGTAAAAGGTGATAAAATCCCCAAAAATCAATACAAGATAAACCCTACAAATGGGGTTTGTCAGAGGTCACGTGCCGCTTGTCATGCATATGCATGGGTCACGCGTACGCGTCACTTAGCAACTTTTCTTATCACGCGTACGCGTCACCTTGATGAGTTTCTTCTTCATGTGTACGCATCGGTCACGTGTACGCGTCGCCTTGAATCTTCCAAATCCTTATTTTCCATTAATTCTCCATCTTACATGCTTTTCTCTTTACTTCTTTGATCCATTCCTTGCCTCTTAATCCTGAAATCACTAACAAATATATCAAGGTATCGAGTGGAATCAAAGAGAATTAAAATTAGCAAATTAAGGGCCTAAAAATCATGTTTTTACGCTTAAGCATAATTTAGGGAGAATTTACAAAACTATGCTATCTTAGTGAATAAATGTAGAAAAAGTTTATAAAATCCACCAAATTCAATACAAAATAAATCATAAAATTATGGTTTATCAAACCTTCAAGAGCACAAGGGGATAACTCTTTTGGAAGTTGAGACCCTGGTAACCTTTCGATGGATGATGCCTGAGATATCATGTCCACTTTATGAGATAAGTTGGAAACAACTGAAATGAGTTCTTTTAAATCAGTTTCTTGTGGGCTGGGAACTTGATTCAATATAGGTTGATTGCATTTTTTATGCGTGTTAGTATTGAGATTAGCTTTATCAGTAGGTAATAAGTGGATATTTTATACCCTTTTTGGTACTATTTTCTTAGCGGTTTTAGTTATATTTTGTTAAGTTTTATTATGTTTTAGTAGGTTTTAATGCAAAAATCACATTTTGGATGCTACTTTGAGTTTTTGTGTTTTACTTATGATTTTAGGTGATTTTTGGGTGAATATGGCAAGTTTTGGCAAAGTCTGATTCAGAGACAAAGAAAGGATAGCAGATGTTGTCAAATCCTGACCTCCGTATATTCAAACGAGCATTTCTGGAGCTACAAAGATCCAATTGATGCGCTCTTAATAGCGTTGGAAAGCTAACTTCCAGAGCTTTCCAGCAATATATAATAGTTTATACTTTTCTTTGGAAAGGACTGCCCAAAATGGGCGTTGAACACCCAACTTACCCCCTTTCTGGCGTTCAACGCCCAAACAGGAACAACCTCCCAAGTTGAACGCCCAAACTGGCATTCAACGCCAGCCAGGGAGCAGGAACCAAAGTTGAATGCCTAGAACTCAAGTTAGACGCCAGGCGTCAACCCAAACACTCACCAAGTAGGCCCCAAAGTGGATTTTAGAACTTCTTAGCTTATTTTATTTTCCTTTTGTAATTTTTAATTAAAACAATATCTTTTAGGTTTAGTCTTAGAGTTTTTATTATAAATAAGGGACTTCCTTCCTCCTGAGAAGGATGCCTCCCAAGAGGGGAGAAGCACATACATTACTTCTGTTTTCTTTGTACATTATGAGCGGCTAACCCTCCTAGGTTAAGGATAGGAGCTCTGCTCATTTGTATGGATTAATATCATTACTTTTCTACTTTAATATATGTTTGATTTCATTCTATGATGCATTTTCGTTCTTAATCCTTATGAATCTGGGGTAGAACTGGCATATGACCCTTTATTCTACATGAGTTCTTACGAGTCCTTGGCAAGATAGTATTGAGCTGCAGCATGAGAATGCATCACAGATTCCAATAGAGTATCTGGGCTAATTGGGATATGTGACATAAAATTCCGTTAGTCACGGGTAATTGAGGTTTCTGTGGCGCTAAGGCTAGAATCATAGAGCTTCATTCTCTGATCTGGAAGATTTGACCTTGTCTGTGGTGTTTTGAGTAGGATCATCAGAGATTGAATTGCGTGAGCTTCACCCTTGTTCAGATCAATTGACCATTGGCGTGGCATTTGATGTGAATCAGAGGAGATTAATGACCACTGGCCCTGAATTTAATCACTTACAGCCTTGCCATTGAATGGATCACTCATTGTTAAAGTAGTCAATAAAGAGCATTAATCCGGAAGAACAAGCATCTCTGAGGCCTTAACTGCGTTCTTATCATTGTTTCTACATCAAGTTGGTATTACCTTGGTTCTTATTTTGTTTCATGCGTTTCTACAACAACCACTCTTTTTTATTCGCCTGACTAAGATCTGCAAGAGAACCATTGCTTGCTCAATCTGACAATCCTCGTGGGATCGACCCTCACTCACCTGAGGTATTACTTGGACGACCTGGTGTACTTGCCAGTTCAGCTGTGCGAGTTCTAATTTCACGCACCAGTAGGTTTTGCTTTATCGACGTGAGCTGGTGTTTCACTGGCTTATAGATTAGCTTGATTGATGGGTTCAATGTTTTCCTTTGATTTTTCTAATGGACTCTTCTCAATAGAAGGGGAGGAAAGGGTGGTGAGATCAACATCGATCCTTTCAGGGGAAGCTTCATTTCTGATGGATTGAGTTTTTGAAGGTTGTTCTTTTTCTTATTGAGCTCCGGCATATTCTTCTTTGTTAGATTGATCGACCTCCTTTTCATTTTGCAGATAGTGTGACAAAAATGCCCAATTAATGATGAGGATGGTGATTTTTCTTTATTTTTTGTGACTGAAGATTTACTCTTGGTTGGTGTTGCATTCAGATTTGAAGCTGGTTCTTTGATGGATATTTCAACTTAAAGTAGTTAGCGATAAGTGTCGAAAATAAGTATTAGATGCTATGATTTTGTTGAAATAAAAATAGAGAGTTATCGATATACCTTAGCTTCTCGAGCAGGTGAGCTTGAAGATTGCATCAAGTTTGTGGAGGTGTTACTTGAGCTCGAAGTATTTGAGGAAGCAATTGATGTGTTTGAATTGTTTGGAGTGTTTGCTGTCGACAAGTCAGTGGGTTTATCGGTCAATTTTTGAGGGAAGTCCTTCCCTATACAATGATATGATTAAAAGAAATATGCGAAAACTTATATTGAGAGGAAGATAGAATAAAAACTTTAAAAGTTACCTTATCAGTTTGTTTGATTGATGGTGAAGTTTTACGTTTCTTTTTCTTTCTTGGTGTTGAGGTGCTTCGACTTTCCTTTTCGAAGCTTTAGAAGTTGAGATATCGAGGGAATCTGTAGGAGATTTGACAAGCCTTTGAAAAATCTTTTCCAATGTTCGATCGTAGCGGGAATAGTAGTTCCCCCACCAGTCAACAAATGAATTCGTAATGTAATCTATGCAAACAAAAGAAAGTGGGAAGTAATTTTTTTTTATGTTTTTCATTATGCTCAAGGAATTTGTCGATTTATTTCCTACTCTTGAAGTTAATTTACAAAGAGGAGGAGTTTTGCTTGGAAATGGTGCAGGAATGGCTTGAGAGAAGCCTATTTGTCTTGCCACATAATGGGGGGCATGGAGTGTGACTCAAAATTGGTATTTTTTATATTGAGGTATACCTGTCGATACCACTTGAATTATAAGGAAGTTCGACCATATTTCGTCATTCAAGTGCTGACAATTATCATCATTGTTCTTTCGAACCATTGGGCATCGAAACCAAGTTGGTCCACATTTACAGTTGACAAATGGAGTAAAATTTAAATCATTACTTTGGAAATGTTTGCTTGAATAAAGCTTGGCAAAAACTTCCCAAAAATGTTCAGTGGTCGAGTATGAATGGATGAAATTTGGTTGTAAGGTAGCCAATCAGAGGCCTTCGGTGCTTGGTTTCTCGGGAAGAAGTATCCCTCATTTGTGTTTCATATGTTTTCCAAAAACTGCATTTATCTAAATTTGTAGCAACCAAAGTGGCCCTCCAGCACTGATTGAGGATCTGGTACGGAGACTATCGACTATTTGACCAAATTCATCATACAAATTTCCCAGAAGAAGCAAAGGTAGATTAAACTTCTGTTTTTCATGAATGAGGGCAGCAGCAAGAGGGATATAAAGTTTTTGCATTGAGATGCTTCTTGAATAAAACACTACGACATTAAGCCAATAGTAGAGAAAGGTGATGAGCGGATAATTTATACCCTTTTTGGCATTGTTTTTACATAGTTTTTAGTATGATTTAGTTAGTTTTTAATATATTTTTATTATTTTTTAAATAAAAATCACATTTCTGGACTTTACTATGAGTTTGTGTATTTTTCTGTGATTTTAGGTAATCTCTGGCTTAAATTGAGGGACTTGAGCAAAAATCATATTCAGAGGTTGAAGAAAGACTGCAGATGTTGTTGGATTCTGACCTCCCTGCACTCAAAGTGGATTTTCTGGAGCTACAGGAGTCCAAATGGCACGCTCTCAATTGTGATGGAAATTAGACATCTAGGGCTTTCCAGAAATATATAATAGTTTATACTTTGCTCGAGTTTAGACGACGTAAACTGGCGTTCAACGCCAGCTCTCTGCTCTATTCTAGAGTTAAACGCCAGAAACAGGTTGCAAAGCAGAGTTAAACGCCAGAAACAGGTTACAAACTGGCGTTTAACTCCAAGGAAGACCTCTACACGTGAAAGCTTCAATGCTCAGTCCAAGCACACACCAAGTGGGCCCGGAAGTGGATTTCTGCATCATTTACTCATTTCTGTAAACCCTAATAACTAGTTTAGTATAAATAGGACTTTTTACTATTGTATTTACATCTCTGGACGTTTAGTTCTTAGATCATGGAGACTGGCCATTTGGCCATGCTTGGACCATTATCACTTATGTATTTTCAACGGTAGAGTTTTTACACACCATAGATTAAGGTGTGGAGCTCTGCTGTTCCTCATGAATTAATGCAAAGTACTATTGTTTTTCTATTCAATTCAAGCTTATTCCTATTCTAAGATATTCATTCGCACCCAAGAACATGATGAATGTGATGATTATGTGATGCTCATCACCATTCTCACTTATGAATGCGTGCCTGACAACCACTTCCGTTCTACATGAAGATGAGATAGAATGAGTATCTCTTAGGTACTAATACAGGGGACCGAGTCCGAGATATTAGAGTTTTCGTGGTATAAGTTAGAATCCATGGACGGCCATTCCCGAGATCCGGAAAGTCTAAACCTTGTCTGTGGTATTCCGAGTAGGATCTGGGAAGGGATGGCTGTGACGAGCTTCAAACTTGCGAGTGCTGGGCGTAGTGACAGACGCAAAAGGATTACTGAATCCTATTCCAGTATGATCGAGAACCAACAGATGATTAGCCATGCAGTGACAGCGCATTGGACCATTTTCACTGAGAGGACGGGATGTAGCCATTGACAACGGTGATGCCCAACATACAGCTTGCCATAGAAAGGAGTGGGAATGATTGGATGAAGACAGCAGGAAAGCAGAGGTTCAGGAGGAACGAAAGCATCTCTATACGCTTATCTAAAATTCTCACCAATGACTTACATAAGTATCTCTATCCTATTTTAAGTTTTATTTATCTTTTAGTTATTAAAACTCTATAACCATTTGAATCCGCCTGACTGAGATTTACAAGGTGACCATAGCTTGCTTCAAGCCGACAATCTCCGTGGGATCGACCCTTATTCACGTAAGGTTTATTACTTGGACGACCCAGTGCATTTGCTGGTTAGTTATGCGAAGTTGTGACAAAGTGTGTGAATTACGTTCCGAGCACCAAGTTTTTGGCGCCGTTGTTAAGGATCACAATTTTGTGCACCAGGTTTTTGGCGCCGTTGCTGGGGATTGTTCGAGTTTGGACAACTGACGGTTCATCTTGTTGCTCAGATTAGGTAATTTTATTTTAAATTTTAAGCTTTGTGTTTTTATTATTCTTGTTTTCAAAAAATACAAAAAAAAAATTTCAAAAAAAAATTGTTCTATGGCTTCATATTTTTTAAGAATGAATTCTAGAGTTTCACGATGATCTGTTGAATTCTGGCTGGCTGTGAAGCCATGTCTAATCCTTTAGACCGAGATTTCAACTTGTCATCACAAGAGTCTGTGGATTCTCATCTAATCAGTTGTTATATATCTGATTCGTATCTGCTGAAGCTTGGCTGGCCATTGGCCATGTCTAGTATTTTGGACCGGAGCTTTCACTGAAAGCTTGGCTGGCTAGTGAACCATGTCTAATTCCTAGACCGAAGCTTTAGACTAACATTGCATGATTCCTGGAATTCCTATTAAAAATTTTGAAATCCTTATTTTCCTTTTCAAAAGAATTTTCGAAAAATCCAAAAATTTTATAAAATCATAAAATCAAAAATAATTTGATGTTTCTTGTTTGAGTCTAGTGTCTAATTGTAAGTTTGGTGTCAATTGCATGCTTTTATAATTTTCTTTAATTTTCGAAAATTCATCATATGTTCTTCATGATCTTCAAGTTGTTCTTGATGATCTCCCTTGTTTGATCTTTGCATTTTTATGTTTTGTGTCTTTTCTTGTTTTTCATATGCATTTTCAATTTGTTAGTACCTCAACATTAAAAATTTTTAAGTTTGGTGTCTTGCATGTTTTTTCTTTTCTTAAAAATTTTCAAAAATAAGTTCTTGGTGTTCATCTTGACATTCAAAGTGTTCTTGCATGCATCATGTGTTTTGATTCATAATTTTCATGTTTTGAGTCTTTGGGTTGTTTTTCTCTTTCTTCATTAAAAATTCAAAAATCAAAAGAATATCTTTCCCTTATTTTCTCATAAATTTTCAAAAATTTGACTTGACTTTTTCAAAACTTTTTAAAATTTAGTTGTTTCTTATGAGTCAAATCAAATTTTCAATTTAAAAATCCTATCTTTTTCAAATCTTTTTCAAAAATCAAATCTTTTTCATTTTTCTTTCATATTTTCAAAAATTTCAAATTGATTTTCAAAAATCTTTTTTCTTATTTTGTTTCATAATTTCAAAATCTTTACTAACAATTAATGTGATTGATTCAAAAAATTTTAAGTTTGTTACTTGCCTATCAAGAAAGGTTCAATCTTTAAATTTTAAATTCATATCTTTTTGTTTCTGGTTAGTCAAGTAATCAACTTTAATTTTCAAAATCAAATATCTTAAAATTTCTTTTTCAAATCTTTTTCAAAATAAGTTTCAATCACATCTTTTTCAAAATCAATTTCAAAATCTTTTCTAACCTCTTATCTTTTCAATTTGATTTTCAAATCTTTTTCAAATTATTCCTATCTTTTTGTTTGATTCTTATTTTTTTCAAAACTACCTAACTAATTCTCTCTCTCTAATTTTCGAAAATCACCTTCCTCTTTTTCAAAATTCCTTTTTAATTAACTAATTGTTTTGAATTTTAACTTAATTTAATTTCATTTTTCTTCTTTATTTTCGAATTTTAACTTTAAATTTAAATTAAAAACAAAAATATTTTTATTTTATTTTATTTAATTTTCGAATTCTTCCCTCTCTCATCTCCTTCTAATTATTTATTCATCTACTAACACCTCTCTTCCACCCAAGAATTCGAACCCACTCTTCCCCTCTGTGTTTGGATTCTTATCTTTTCCTTCCTCTATCCTTCTCTTCTTATACTTACATAAGGAATCTCTATACTGTGACATAGAGGATTCCATATTTTATCTGTTTTCTTCTTTTTCATATGAGCAGAAACAAGGATAAGATCATTCTTGTTGAAGCTGATCCTGAACCTGAAAGGACTCTGAAGAGGAAGCTAAGGGAAGCTAAAGCACAACTCTTCGGAGAAAATCTGACAGAAATTTTCGAAAAAGAAGGAGAAATGGCCGAAAATAATAACAATGCAAGGAAGATGCTTGGTGACTTTACTGCACCAAATTCCAATTTACATGGAAGAAGCATCTCAATCCCTGCCATTGGAGCAAACAATTTTGAGCTAAAGCCTCAATTAGTTTCTCTGATGCAACAGAACTGCAAGTTTCATAGACTTCCATCAGAAGATCCTTTTCAGTTCTTAACTGAGTTCTTACAGATCTGTGATATTGTTAAGACCAATGGGGTTGGCTCCGAGGTCTACAGGCTTATGCTTTTCCCATTTGCTGTAAGAGACAGGGCTAGAATATGGTTGGACTCTCAACCTAAAGATAGCCTGAACTCTTGGGATAAGCTGGTCACGGCTTTCTTAGCCAAGTTCTTTCCTCCTCAAAAGCTTAGCAAGCTTAGAGTGAATGTTCAAACCTTCAAATAGAAAGAAGGTGAATCCCTCTATGAAGCTTGGGAGAGATACAAGAAACTGACCAAAAAGTGTCCTTCTGACATGCTTTCAGAATGGACCATCCTGGATATATTCTATGATGGTCTGTCTGAATTATCTAAGATGTCATTGGACCATTCTGCAGGTGGATCCATTCACCTAAAGAAAACGCATGCAGAAGCTCAGGAACTCATTGACATGGGTGCAAATAACCAGTTCATGTACACTTCTGAAAGGAATCCTGTGAGTAATGGGACGCCTCAAAGGAAATGAGTTCTTGAAATTGATACTCTGAATGCCATATTGGCTCAGAATAAAATATTGACTCAGCAAGTCAATATGATTTCTCAGAGTCTGAATGGATTGCAAGCTGCATGCAACAGTACTCAAGAGGCATCTTCTAAAGAAGAAGCTTATGATCCTGAGAACCCTACAATAGTAGAGGTGAATTACGTGGGGGAACCCTATGGGAATACTTATAATCCCTCATGGAGAAATCATCCAAATTTCTCATGGAAAGATCAACAAAAGCCTCAACAAGGCTTTAATAATGGTGGAAGAAACAGGTTTAGCAATAGCAAGCCGTTTCCATCATCCACTCAGCAACAGACAGAGAATTCTGAGAAGAATCCATCTAGCTTAGCAAATATAGTCTCTGATCTATCTAAGGCCACTTTAAGTGTCATGAATGAAACAAGGTCCTCCATTAGAAATTTGGAGGCATAAGTGGGCCAGCTGAGTAAAAGAGTCACTGAAACCCCTCCTAGTACTCTCCCAAGCAATACAGAAGAGAATCCAAAAATAGAGTGCAAGGCCATTACCTTACTTGGTGTGGCCGAACCCAAAGAGGAGGAGGAAGATGTGAATCCTAGTGAGGTAGACCTCCTGGGATGCTCAGTGACCAATAAGGAGTTTTCCTTTGAGGAACCAAAGGAATCTGAGGCTCATCTAGAGACCATAGAGATTCCATTGAACCTCCTTTTGCCCTTCATGAGTTCTAATGAGTATTCATCCTCTGAAGAGGATGAAGACATTACTGAAGAGCAAGTTGCTAAATACCTTGGTGCAATCATGAAGCTGAATGCCAAATTATTTGGTAATGAGACTTGGGAAGATGAACCTCCCTTGCTCACCAATGAACTGAATGCATTGGATAGGCAGAAATTACCTCAAAAGAAACAGGATCCTGGTAAATTTCTAATTCCCTGTAACATAGGCACCATGACCTTTGAGAAGGCTCTGTAGGCACCATGACCTTTGAGAAGGCTCTGTGTGACCTGGGGTCAGGAATAAACTTAATGCCACTCTCTGTAATGGAGAAACTTGGGATCTTTCAGGTGCAAGCTACCAGAATCTCATTAGAGATGGCAGACAACTCAAGAAAACAGGCTTATGGACTAGTAGAGGACGTGCTAGTAAAGGTTGAAGGCCTTTACATCCCTGCTGATTTCATAATCTTAGACACTGGAAAGGATGAGGATGAATCCTTCATCCTTGGAAGACCCTTCCTAGCCAAAGTAAGAGCTGTGATTGATGTGGACAGAGGAGAATTGGTCCTCCAACTGAATGAGGACAACCTTGTGTTTAAAACTCAAGGATCTCCTTCTATAACCATGGAGAGGAAGCCTGAAAAACTTCTCTCACTGCAGAGTCAACCAAAGCCCCCACAGTCAAACTCTAAGTTTGGTGTTGAACCCCCACATTCAAACTCTAAGTTTGGTATTGTGAGGTTCTAAGAATGCTCTGAATATCTGTGAGGCTGACGAACGAATTCTTGACGGTTTAGAATTTCCTCAAATGAGTGAATTCTCGTTGTAAAGTATAGTTTCCAAACCAATCAATAATCCTTTCATGCAAAAATTTAGGTTGTCACATGTACAAACCCCAATAAGAATTAACCGGAGTATTTAGACTCCGGGTCGTCTCACAAGGAATTGCAATGAAGTGATTAATTATTGGCTATAAAGGGGGTAAGGGGGTTGATTGGGAATTTGACAAGAAAATATAAATGACAAGGAATTAAATGGCAAGACAAATTAAAGAGAGCAATTAATAAAAAGAGACATTCATGGCAATGGATTGAGATCATAGGCTTTCTATCCTAGTCATGCATGATTAATTCGCCTTATTTAGTTAACTCACACATCGGGAGAATGTCAAACAAGACTAATTAATCATGTCACAAATATAAACAAGAATTTATCTCATTATGTCATCTCCAACATTGGAAGAAAGTCTAATGAGACTAGCTAATCTCAATCCAAAAGTCCTAATCAACTTACTAATTAAACTAGAAAAAGACTAGCGTCAATGGAAACAATATTAGCTAACAACTCTAGGTCACCAACATAAGTTGGGTTTTCATGACTCAAGATTGCCTAATTACTCTTTCCAAGCCAAGAATGCTCAAAATCTACTCTAAAGCCCAACCAAGCATTTTGTTAAACACTTGGTGGGTACAAATGAAAAGCATAGTAAAAGTACAAGAAATATAAATCTACCAACTACCAATTGCAAGAAAAGTAAATCAAAACTCAAATCAACATCAAAAGAACATCAAACATCAAATCTCATTAAAGAAAAATCCAAATCCAACAAGAGTTCATAAACATAAAAGAGGACAAAATAAAGGAAATGAACAAGTAGAACTAAAAGAGCAAAGATGTAATACAAGAAATTAAGAAGGAAAACTAAACCAAAACAAGAATTGAAAGAGAAAATTGAGAGTGATTAACCTAAACTACCCTAAAATCTAGAGAGAGGAGAGAGCCTCTCTCTCTAGAATTCTACCCTAAAATATGATGAAAACTAAACTATGACTACTTGGTTCACTCCCCCTTCAATCCTTGGGTTCAATAGCATCAGAAATGGGTTGGATTGGGCCCAAAATGAGCTGCAAAATCGCTGGGGGCGATTTCATTAAAGTGGGCCACGGACAGCATCGGCGCGCGTGCAAAGTGCGTGTGCGCGCCCCTGAACGCAAAGCAACATATGGCAAAAATTATATCATTTCGAAGCCCCAGATGTTAGCTTTCCAACGCAACTGGAACCGCCTCATTTGGACATCTGTAGCTCAAGTTATGGTCGTTTGAGTGCGAAGAGGTCGGGCTTGACAACTTTACGGTTCCTTCATTTCTTCATGAGTTCTCCCACTTTACATGCTTTTCTTCTCACTTCTTCCATCCATTACTTGCCTTATGAACCTGAAATTACTCAACAAACATATCAAGGCATCGAAAGGAATTAAAGTGAATTAAAATCACCAATTTTAGGGCCTAAAAAGCATGTTTTCACATTTAAGCACAAATCAATGGAGAATTGCAAAACTATGCTATTTCATTGAATAAATGTGGAAAAAGGTGATAAAATCCCTCAAAATAAGCACAAGATAAACCACAAAATTGGGGTTTATCAGAGGCTCCATGAGAGCTCACTGTCAAGCTATTGACATTAAAGAAGCGCTTGTTGGGAGGCAACCCAATGTTATTTAATTATATCTATTTTATTTTATTTTATTTTATTAGGTTGATGATCATGTGGAGTCACAAAGACTACTGAAAAATCAAAAATAGAATGAAAAATAGCATTAAAAACAGCTCACCCGGGAGGAAGAACTTACTGGCATTTAAACGCCAGTAAGAAGCATCAAACTGGCGTTTAACGCTAGAAAGAAGCATCAAGCTGGCATTAAACGCTAGAAACAAGCACCAGACTAGCGTTTAACACCAGAACAGAGCATGGAAGTGGCGTTAAACGCCAGAAACAGGCTATATTTGGGCGTTTAACGCCAAAAACAAGCAGCAAGCTGGCGTTTAACGCCAGACATGCATGCTAAGGGCGTTTTACACGCCTCATTGGAGCAGGGATGTTAAGTCCTTGACCCCACTGGATCTGTGGACTCCACAGCATTCCCTCAGGATCTGTGGATCCCACAGGATCCCTACCTTCTCTCATCACCTCTTCACTACTCACATCCATCCTCTCTTCCCCAAACACCCCCACCTACCTCCAAAATTCAAACTTTTTCCCTCCCAAACCCAACCCTAATGGCCGAACCCTAAACCTTCCCCCACTCCTATATAAACCCCTCATTCCTTCTTCATTTTCACACAACACAACCCTCTCTTCTTCCCCTTGGCCGAATACATACCTCTCTCCCTCTCCTCCATTCTTCTTCTTCTTCTACTACTACTTTCTTTCTTCTTTTGCTCGGGGACGAGCAAACATTTTAAGTTTGGTGTGGTAAAAGCATAGCTTTTTGTTTTTCCATAACCATTAATGGCACCTAAGGCCAAAGAAACCTCAAGAAAGAGGAAAGGGAAGGCAATTGCTTCCACCTCTGAGTCATGGGAGATGGAGAGATTCATCTCAAAGGTCCATCAAGACCACTTCTATAAAGTTGTGGCCAAGAAGAAAGTGATCCCTGAGGTTCCTTTCAAGCTCAAAAAGAATGAGTATCCGGAGATCCGACATGAGATCCGAAGAAAAGGTTAGGAAGTTCTCACAACCCCATTCAACAAGTCGGGATCTTAATGGTTCAAGAGTTCTATGCAAATGCATGGATCACTATGAACCATGATCAAAGTGTGAACCCGAATCCAAAGCATTGGCTTACCATGGTTCGGGGGAAATACTTAGATTTCAGTCCGGAAAATGTAAGGCTGGCGTTCAACTTGCCAATGATGGAAGAAAACGCACGCTTCTACACTAGAAGGGTCAACTTTGATCAAAGGTTGGACCAAGTCCTCATGGACATATGTGTGGAAGGAGCTCAATGGAAAGTTGACTCAAGAGGCAAGTCGGTTCAATTGAGAAGACTGGACCTTAAGCCTGTAGCTAGAGGATGGTTGGAGTTTATTCAACGCTCAATCATTCCTACTAGCAACCGGTCTGAAGTTACTATAGATCAGGTCATCATGATCCATAGTATCATGATTGGAGAGGAAGTGGAAGTTCATGAGATTATACCTCAAGAACTCTACAAGGTGGCTGACAAGTCCTCTACTTTGGCAAGGTTAGCCTTTCCTCACCTCATTTGCCACCTCTGTAATTCGGCTGGAATTAACATAGAGGGAGACATCCTCATTGAAGAGGACAAGCCCATCACTAAGAAAAGGATGGAGCAAACAAGAGATCATGGACCTCAACAAGCGCATGAGGAAATTCGTCACCATGAAATCCCTGAGATGCCTCAAGGGATACACTTCCCTCCACAAAACTATTGGGAGCAAATCAACACTTCCCTAGGAGAATTAAGTTCCAACATGGGACAACTAAGGATGGAGCACCAAGAGCATTCCATCATCCTCCATGAGATTAGAGAAGATCAAAGAGCTATGAGGGAGGAGCAACAAAGACAAGGAAGAGACATAGAGGAGCTCAAGAGCACCATTGGTTCTTCAAGAAGAGGAAGACGTCACCCTCACTAAGGTGGACCCATTCCTTAATCTCCTTGTTCTTATTTTCTGTTTTTCATTTACTATGCTTTATGTCTATGTTTGTGTCTTATTATATGATCATTAGTATTTAAGTATCTATGCCTTAAAACTATGAATGTCCTATGAATCCATCACCTCTCTTAAATGAAAACTGTTTTAATTACAAAAGAACAAGAAGTACATGGTTTCGAATTCATCCTTGAAACTAGTTTAATTATTTTGATGTGGTGACAATACTTTTTATTTTCTGAATGAATGCTTGAACAGTGCATATGTCTTTTGAAATTGTTGTTTATGAATGTTAAATATGTTGGCTCTTGAAAGAATGATGAAAAGGAGAAATGTTATTGATAATCTGAAAAATCATAAAAATTAATTCTTGAAGCAAGAAAAAGCAGTGAATAAGCAAGGCTTGCAAAGAGAAAAAAAAAGAAAAAAAAATATGGCGAAAAAAAGAAAAGAAAAAGAAAAAGAAAAAGAAAAAGCAAGCAGAAAAAACCAAGAGCTCTTTAAACCAAAAGGCAAGAGCAAAAAGCCAATAGCCCTTAAAACCAAAAGGCAATGGTAATAAAAGGATCCAAGGCTTTGAGCATCAGTGGATAGGAGGGCCTAAAGGAATAAAATCCTGGCCTAAGCAGCAAAACCAAGCTGTCCCTAAACATGTGCTTGTGGCGTGAAGGTGTCAAGTGAAAACTTGAGACTGAGCGGTTAAAGTCAAGGTCCAAAGCAAAAGAAGAGTGTGCTTAAGAACCCTGGACACCTCTAATTGGGGACTCTAGCAAAGCTGAGTCACAATCTGAAAAGGTTCACCCAGTTATGTGTCTGTGACATTTATGTATCCGGTGGTAATACTGGAAAACAAAGTGCTTAGGGCCACGGCCATGACTCATAAAGTAGCTGTGTTCAAGAATCAACATACTGAACTAGGAGAATCAATAACACTATCTGAATTCTGAGTTCCTATAGATGCCAATCATTCTGAACTTCAAGGGATAAAGTGAGATGCCAAAACTATTCAAGAGGCAAAAAGCTACTAGTCCCGCTCATTTGATTGGAGCTAAGTTTCATTGATATTTTAGAATTTATAGTATATTCTCTTCTTTTTATCCTATTTGATTTTTAGTTGCTTGGGGACAAGCAACAATTTAAGTTTGGTGTTGTGATGAGCGGATAATTTATACGCTTTTTGGCATTGTTTTTACATAGTTTTTAGTATAATTTAGTTAGTTTTTAATATATTTTTATTAGTTTTTAAATAAAAATCACATTTCTGGACTTTACTATGAGTTTGTGTGTTTTTCTGTGATTTCAGGTAATCTTTGGCTGAAATTGAGGGACTTGAGCAAAAATCATATTCAGAGGCTGAAGAAAGACTGCAGATGCTGTTGGATTCTGACCTCCCTGTACTCAAAGTGGATTTTCTGGAGCTACAGGAGTCCAAATGGCACGCTCTCAATTGTGTTGAAAATTAGACATCCAAGGCTTTCCAGAAATATATAATAGTTTATACTTTGCTCGAGTTTAGATGACGCAAACTGGCGTTCAACGCCAGCTCTCTGCCCTATTCTGGAGTTAAACGCCAGAAACAGGTTGCAAAGCAGAGTTAAATGCCAGAAACAGGTTACAAACTGGCGTTTAACTCCAAGAAAGACCTCTACACGTGAAAGCTTCAATTCTCAGCCCAAGCACACACCAAGTGGGCCCGGAAGTGGATTTTTGCATCATTTACTCATTTCTGTAAACCCTAGTAACTAGTTTAGTATAAATAGGACTTTTTACTATTGTATTTACATCTCTGGACGTTTAGTTCTTAGATCATGGAGGCTTGCCATTCGGCCATGCCTAGACCATTATCACTTATGTATTTTCAATGGTAGAGTTTCTTCACACCATAGATTAAGGTGTGGAGCTCTACTGTTCCTCATGAATTAATGCAAAGTACTATTGTTTTTCTATTCAATTCAAGCTTATTCCTATTTTAAGATATTCATTCGCACCTAAGAACATGATGAATGTGATGATTATGTGACGCTCATCACCATTCTCACTTATGAACGCGTGCCTGACAACCACTTCTGTTCTACATGAAGATGAGATAGAATGAGTATCTCTTAGGTATCTAATACAGGGGACCGAGTCCGAGATATTAGAGTCTTCGTGGTATAAGTTAGAATCCATGGACGGCCATTCCCGAGATCCGGAAGGTCTAAACCTTGTCTGTGGTATTCCGAGTAGGATCTGGGAAGGGATGGCTGTGACGAGCTTCAAACTCACGAGTGCTGGGCGTAGTGACAGACGCAAAAGGATTATTGAATCCTATTCCAGTATGATCGAGAACCGACAGATGATTAGCCATGCAGTGATAGCGCATTGGACCATTTTCACTGAGAGGACGGGATGTAGCCATTGACAACGGTGATGCCCAACATACAGCTTGCCATAGAAAGGAGTGGGAATGATTAGATGAAGACAGCAGGAAAGTGGAGGTTCAAGAGGAACGAAAGCATCTCTATACGCTTATCTGAAATTCTCACCAATGACTTACATAAGTATCTCTATCCTATTTTACGTTTTATTTATCTTTTAATTATTAAAACTCTATAACCATTTGAATCCGCCTGACTGAGATTGATGCCAGGGCATTTTGGCCAGTTTTACTGACCTTTTCTTTACTGTTTTTAAAGAAGTTTCATGCATTTCCTTAGAGAATAAGCTAGTTTTGGGTAGATATTCACTTACATCTTGATTCAAGCATACATTGTGCACTTTACATGATTTCATGAGGATTTTGCATGAAATTAATGACAAATTGGATGTTGCATTTCCCATGACTTGGACTAGAACTTTGATGCACTTTATTGCTTGATTTCAGGACAAAGGAAGCAAGGAAGAACCACGTTAGCAGCCACGTTAGTCTCACTAACGTGACTTCTAACGTAGGAATGGGAGCTAGCTTGCAAAGTTAATGAGAAAAGTAATCGCCAATAACGTCCTCGAAGCCATCATAGCCCACGTTAAGAGTCACGTTAACTAAGTTAACGTGAACTCTAACGTGGAGGAAAGAAAATGGAGCCAACGTTAGTGACACTTACCTTTGTCACTAACATTGGGCCAAGATCATAAGTGGCCACGTTAACTTAGTTAACATGGCTTCTAACGTTAAGAAGCAAAAGAGAAGCCAACGTTAGTGATATTTAACTTTGTCACTAACATTGGCCAAGCCTCCACAAGCCACGTTAACTTAGTTAACGTGGAAGCCAACGTGGAGAAAGTATATGATCGCCAACGTTAGTGACACCTAACTTTGTCACTAACGTTGGAATGAACCACACAAGCCACAATGAGCCACGTTAACTTAGTTAACGTGAAGAAGAGAGATGATGAGTCAATATTAGTGACATTCACCTATGTTAGAGGCCACGTTAACCTAGTTAACGTGGACTCTAACGTGGGAGATAGGGGCACATTGGAACATTAGTGACAAAGGTAAGTATCACTAACGTTCTCGAAGGTTGGCAAGTTAACGTTAAGAGCCACGTTAACTAAGTTAACGTGGACTCTAACGTAAGAAAGGGGGAGGCTTCTCAACGTTATTGGGAAAGGTAAGTCCCAATAACGTGTGCGAAGGACCAAGAGGCAACGTTAGTGGCAACGTTTGTGCCACTAACGTTGAGGTTAACGTGGCTCTAACTTGGGTCAGGAACGTTAGTGAAAAAGGTGATTGTCACTAACGTTCTCGAACCCACAATTTCACTTAACGTTAACACCACTAACGTCCTGAGCTAAAGTCCCTGCCCACTTCACACTTTTTCTCTGCAAGTAAAGCTGAGCCCAATGAAGAAGATAACTGCTTCAAACTCAAGATCCAAAGGCCCATACCCAAGACTTGAGGAGCCAACTAGAAGATCAGAAGAGTAGTATATATAGGAGTAGCTTTGAATTGATTAGAAGATTGGGAAATTGGGGGAAAACTACTCTATGTATTTTGCCATTCTCTGCACTTCTAGTTTTGTTTTCATGATGTATTCTCTATCTTTGCTTTTATTTTCCAGAGCTATGAACAACTAAACCCCTTTCATTAGGTTAGGGAGCTCTGTTGTGATTTGATGGATCAATACTAGTTTTCATCATTCTTCTTCTATCTGTTTTCTTGATTTTACTTGAAAGCTTTCGATCTTCATCCAATTTGATAGTTATCTTGGAAAAGAAGCTATTCAAACTTGGATCTCTTCTGAACCTTGAAAGAGGAAGGAAGAGATCATGCTAGAAATGCTTTCTCATGCTGGACCAAATTGGGTTTGGATGGATATGTGACTATAATCCTCTCAATACTTGATTTGGAAAATGCATGTGGTATAATCAGTGACCATACTTCATCTCTTCTCATGAGCAATTGACCAAGGAATTGGCTATTGATCAAGATTTGAGAGATTGAATTACAAGGAATTGTAATTCGATCACTTAAGATTGCCAAGGAGATCAATGAATGCATTGATTGAGGAAGAGATGAAAATGAAATTGATCCGGAGAATGCAACATCTCCTGAGCCCAATGAACTCCCCATTTCTGATCTTACCCATTCTCTTTAGTTTCTGTCATTTACTTTTATGAGCAGTTACCCCATTCCGATTTATAATTCTGCAATTTACTTTCCGTCATTTACTTTCAGCTCTTTATTTCTAGCATTTACTTTTTCTGTTATTTACTTTCCCGCCATTTTATTTTCTGCAATTCTCAACTCAAATTCTGATTCGCTCAACTAGAACATTCCTCTAATTAAAGTTGCTTGATCAATCAATCTCTGTGGGATTCGACCTCACTCTATTGTGAGTTTTTACTTGACGATGAAATTCTGTACACTTACCGAAGGAAATTTGTTATGAGACAAGTTTTCCGTGCATCAGAGATTTACAAGGTGACCATAGCTTGCTTTAAGCTGACAATCTCCGTGGGATCGACCCTTACTCACGTAAGGTTTATTACTTAGACGACCTAGTGCACTTGCTGGTTAGTTGTGCGAAGTTGTGACAAAGTATGTGAATTACGTTCTAAGCACCAAGTTTTTGCCACCGTTGTTAAGGATCACAATTTCGTGCACCAAAAGGCCACATGTTCATCATTTGTAACTGGTGTATGTTGTTCTCCTATGACATTAAGCCATAGGAACTTTTTTCAATGATGTTGTATATGTGTTCAGGCTTCATGTCAAAAGTAATTGTAAGGCCATTTGATAGGAGTCTTATGATAGTTTCTATATCAAAGAGTGTGGGACCAACGATACCACATGGTAAATAAAAATTGTTAGTTGTTTTGCTCCAAAAACATAAGGGAGCTCCGATCATCCAATGATGAGTTGATTGTTGGTATTGTAAAAGTTTTAGAAGGTCATAGATTCCTCAAAATTTTCATGCGCCGGTTTTAAAAGGTTCTAATATTTGAAACCAGGCAAGAAAATTTGCACCTTTGAAAGAAATCTTGGGATTGTTACGAAATGGACGGGAATTGTCAATAAAAGGGGCAACGAAAAGGTTCTGTTTGATTAGCAAATCCTGATTTTCACTACTCAAAAAGTAGTGAAAAATCTTTTATGCTTGTTCAGGAGAGTTCAAAGGGCTAAGAAAACAATGAAGTTCATTCTCGACAGAAAAGGGGAATAAAATTTTCTTGCCATTAATGGTATCTTCTGGGTCTTTAATGACAGTATCTGCATCAGTGGAAAGGATTTTTAAACTTGAATATTTGAAGAGTTTTGTAGTTTCTTTTCTTTCTTTGTGTTTCTCAATTTGTTTTCCTTTATTTTTTGATGGGGATGATACTACAGAAGGAGAGGCATCCATTCTCGCATAAATCTAAAAGGAAAAAAAAGATTCAATGTCGATTTTAGTAGAATGTAGAAGAAATAATCGCACGCTTGCATAAAAATCCTAGCGATTAAACACTATTGTTATTCAATTTCATGAATTAAAAATTGAATAGAAGTTGTTCATTATAATAAAAGTGAGAAAAAAAGAGGAACATACTAGTAAAATGAAGAAGAAAAGTAAGGATTAAAACTTGAATCCCTTTGTAGCGGCAAAAATGGAGTTAGAAGTTGAAAGGATAGATTTTTTTTAAGATAAACAAACTCAGAAAATTTTTGAATTTTTGAAAGGGAAGTTGCTCTTCATTAAATTTATAACCCTAAAAAATTGAAATGTATTTAATTAATGGCGTGCGTAATGTTCACAATTAATAGGGTCGTGACTGCATGAGAATGGACTTTCTTTTTCTTTTAATTATTATTGGTATTAAATGAAATTTATTTAGGATTAACTATTTTCATCTTATTGAAAATTTCGATGACAATAATAATCCTAGGGACAATTTGTTGGTCGAAGATTTTCGATCGATTGGATTAATCAGGGATGTCGACTCAAGAAGATGGAAATCGATACAAAAGGTCTCAATTCACTCAAAATTGTCGAAGCGTGAAGTTTACAAATCAAAATATGGAGATCGAAGACAGCCTGTGCGAAGGAAGCAGTTACTTGGATTTGCATTTAGCAGGAACAACTATTTTTTGAATCCTTCGGAGTGTGACACTTGGCGAAATAAGATTGGTTGAGTTGCTCTATAAATTAAGAAGGTTTAGTAGCATTAAGAGGTTGGAATTCGTTCTCAGGAAAACACTCACGCACACTCACATCCTAGCGACTTTCTAAGTTTGCCTTGAGTTTCTTTTCTGTAAGATTTTCATGTTTTTACTTTTTATTTTAAAATTCTTGTAATTTACTTTTAGCAATTTACTTTTTTTTTTTGCAATTTTTTTTCTTCTTTTAAAATTTTTGCATTTTTTTTAAATTCAAAGTCCTTCGACTATATTGGAAGCATTTTAATGCTTTCTTTTAATTTGAAATCATTTAAAAATATGCATAACACCTGTATAATAACCGAAACTAAGTATGTATAAAATTAAGTTAAACAAATGAAAGAGACTGCTTCTACACTCAATTTGTCGTCTCTTTTCACAAACAAAATAGTGTGATAATGATAACAAAAGATTCAGCCGGAAATTCATCCCCTAGATTTATTTATTAAAATTAGAGGCATAAGCTTAAGTCATTAAAGCGACGTGAATTACTTTTGTACATATAAAGCATAATTTTTCCCTTTAGACAACACCTCAATACACCAGTCTCTATTTTCATCCATATATCAAGTGTTGAAGCAAACAACATTCTCCTTTTAAGAAGGAGAAGATTTGGACCACATTCGGTGGACCCTTCTTCCTGATTATTTGATCGATGCCAATTATTAATGTCAACACTTAAAATTTTCACCGGTGACAATTGACGGAATACTTAACACGTGGTCCATGTTGTCTTCGTTTAGTACTCACCCTCTTCTTATAGCACCCTTTTTAGTTTTTACCATGTTCTTTCCCAAATGTCACTAATAACTTCACGTTAAACTCAATTTTGATTAATTATCCAAATAAAAGAAGAACGGCAAGGAAAAACCAATTCGAAATTCTCCGGGTTCAATGCACAACTAGCAAATAATCAAACGATGTGGTAGCAAAAAAACAAAATATATACCCTTCGAGGGGGTCAATGGATTCGTGCTACGTGTTCATTGCTTTCTGAATTTTGTAGTCTTATTTTTCTTGTCCTTTTTCCCAACCAAGCACGTAGGAGGAAAGCACACGCATAAATTTTTGCTTTTGACTTTAATTCTTCAATTTCTTATAAATTTTGGCTGATACATTATTACATCTTTATAAAAGATTATTCATTTATTCTACTACCATTTAAGAATTGTCAACACATAAAGACAAACCGTGTCACTTATTTGAGGCATTTGAGATCAGTTTTTCTTTTTTAAATTCGAGACTCTCAGTTGTTTCAACATGTCAGCATAAAAAATTAAAAAATAAGTTAGCTGTTTAGTGTTTCCGATCATTGTATGAACTATGAACACAAGCAGCGTGTAAAAGAGGAGAGGTCAACTTCTGAGTTCCAAACAACCTTTTTCGTATTTCAATCTCTTGTTATGATATTCCAAGAACCTTACAAACCCTAAACCTACAGCATGGAGAAGTTCAGAAAAGATAGTAAACACCATCTACCAAGGAAAAGGTGCATCCTTTTCTTGGTGCAAACAAAACAACCTCAAATCTAATGTCACATTAAAGTAAGGGAAGAATGGGGGAAGTACCCACTAACCAAGTCACATGCAACTTGAATATGGGCGGCAAAAATTAATCATTCTTGTTCAGAACTTTCAGTAAAACATTGACAGATACAATCAAATCAAATAAAGCCAATAGATTTCTTTCTCTCTTTCATTCACTTCCTTTTGGCAAGGGTGAGGGAGAGGAAGAAGGGGAATTATCGATGTCATGTTGTGGTAATTTCTGTTCTGCTTGGTTGTCGGAAGACGGCCGAGTCTCTGCATCAATTTGCCTCACATTTTCTATCATCTTCACAACTTCAGACATCTTTGGTCTCTGGTCGGGCATCCTTACCACGCATGACATTGCTATCTGTAGCATTTCCACCATCTCTTCCTCTATATTTGGATACCTCATCAGCTCTAAGTCAAACACCTCGGCTGTCCACTCCTCTCGCACAACCGAATGAACCCATCTCACCAGGTGGATAATCTCATCCCCACCAGTTGTGTGAATAGGAGATTTCCCTGTCAGAAGCTCAAGTAACACCACGCCAAAGCTGTAAACATCTGAAGGTTGTGCCGCTTTCCTGGTGTCCGTAACTTCAGGTGCTCGGTAACCAGCAGCTCGTGAGATGGGTAAGGCAAGTGAGCTCATTATGGATGCGAGACCAAGGTCGGATACACAACCATACTGTTTAGTATTGAGGAAGATATTTGAGGATTTGATGTTGCCATGCACGAGTTTACCTCCATTCTCAACATGGATACGAGCAATGCCTCTGGCAGCACCTAGGGCTATTTTCAGCCGAGTATCCCAATCTAGAGCCACTCTTTCCTCTCCTCTTTTACCTGAAAATCTCAGAAGCATGACAAATGTTACACATTCCGACAGTATATGGATATAGTTTGCAATATGTACAATTGACTAAAATAACATTTTTAACTCAGATTGCTTTTAATTGATTATTTGGTTGCAAAGTTTGAATCCTGACTTCTCAAGCAAACTGCATATGTAAGAAACCCTGTTAAGATTATCTCTGCCCTCAAGAGGAAAAAACAAAAATTTATATGAGCGATATATCATGTACAACGTAATGATCCAGTGTTTCTGAAAAGTGAAAACAATAAATGGGAAGCCAAACACTACCTTTATAACTTCAAAGTTAATACTTCCATTAAAATTGTTATAGCCGAGTTCTTAGTCAGACTTACATTACATAAAGAATGTTTCAAACAATTGAGAAACAATAGCAGTTCTTAGGAAAGAAAGTTAAATTTCCCTCGTGATATGCAGAGTATTTCTTCAAACCAACTCAGGTAAACACATGATAAGCTAGGGAGGTGAAATCATACAAAAAGCTAATTGAAGATCCAAGTCCCCTTTTTATGATGAATCAAGTTCATCTGAATTAGTAAATATGAGGGATCATATATTTCTACTAGTAGCAGATTAAGGATATTAAGTCTAAGAACAAGTAAGATGCCACTCATTTATTATTGACAAAACAAGGGGCTAAAATTATGCTACATACCGTGTAACATTGACGAGACACTACCCTGGCTATAGTAATCATATACCATTAATTTCTCATCTTTGGAATAATAATATGCCTTGAGCTCAACCACATTCTCATGTTTAAGGTTTCCTACTATTTCCATGTGTTGCTCAAAATCCTTCTTTCCAACTGCTACCTCCTTTAACCTCTTCACAACAACCGTGGTTGCATCTTCCAGTATTGCCTTGTATGCAGTACCAAACGTTCCCTTTCCCAGTACCTCAGCAGAAGCCCTGAGTAAATCCTCCAAATCAAAGGCATAATTACACCCCTCAAAGAAAGACAGCTTATTATTCGCATCCTGGTTCCTCGATACAGCTTTCTCGGGAGACATGTCACCCTTGTGCAACTTCCCACTGAAGGCATCATCATCTTCACCCCTCCTTCTTGAGCAGCATACAAAGATCAAGAAAACAAATGCCACAAGGCCTAGAACACCACAGGCAATAGTAATTCCCAGCAGCGCTGTTTCGCTGAGCCTTCCGTGCTTCTTAGACCTTGAAGAAGGCCCATAAACCGGAGGAGGCACTGGCGGAACAACAGCAGAGCTCCCAAGAGAAATATTATTTCCAAAAAAGGACGAATCAGGAAACCTCTGGAGGGATTTAGGCACACTCCCATGCAAATTGTTGTTAGACAGATTCAGCAGCTGCAGTCTTGGCAACTGGAGATTGGGAATTTCGCCAGAAAGAGAGTTGTTTGCAAGGTTCAAACCAGCAAGCTCGGTCAAATTGGAAAGGGAATCAGGAATGCTGCCATTGAAATGGTTATTGGACAAATTGACAATAGTAAGATTCTTCCAAACTGAGAAATCAGGCAAAGGACCAGAGAAATTGTTGAACTGAAGATACAGTAAAGTTAAGTTCTTCAAATTAGAAAAGTCAGAAGGTATCCGCCCAGTTATGACATTGGATCTGAGGCTCAAAGTTTGCAGTGCCGAGAGGCGGCTAACAGTATCCGGCGGAATTGGGCCATGGAATCCAACCCCCGGCAGGCGAATGGCGATGACCCGGGACTCATCTTCACTGCAAGTGACTCCGGTCCAATTGGCACACATGGAGGAGGTCTCATCCCAATTCAGAGGTCTAGAAGGAGGGAATTTGTTCACAAAATCAAGCAAAGCTTGCTTATCCTCAACAGGTTCAGCATTTCCTTGCCAGTGATCAATCACAACCAACAAACAAATGGAAGATAACAAAATACGTAGGAACTCCATTTCCACCGTTTTCCAAGTATTTTCCACTTCCAGCAGCAACAGGGAACGAGGTGTTTCAGCTTGTTTATTTACACTGCAAGCATACTACTAAACTGCTGCATGAGCTGAAAATGAAGACAAGAAGAAGAAGAAGGACCAAGTGTTAGTGTAAACATAAGATACAAAATCTGGCTCTCATTCCCGCTTTGGAAAACAGAATAAAGGGGGAAAAAGGGGGAGGGTTTGAGAAGTTGAGACAGAGAAAAACCGAAAAAGCGTGGGAAAGAGAAATCTGATTCCTAGAAGGTTGTCGATGAAAGCAGGAGGGGACACTGAGAAACTTGTGCATAAAAGAATGAGCGCTGGCAGGTTCTGTTTTTAATCCCTCTCTTTCCTTCTTTTTTTCAAAATAAATTAGAAAAGGGAACACAAATTAATTTAATCCAGTAAAAATAAAGAAACAAAAAAGGGAAAGTGGTTCCAAGAGGGTGAGAACCAAGCAGATACGGTGCTCCTTTTTGGCTTTTTATTCCGAATTCAAAAATTGAAAGCGAGGAAGGGGTTACTACTCACTCAGTTGGGTAGAACCTATTCCTGCTTCGTTCCAGATCTGTGCCCGTTACCTGCGTTATGAGATTGTGATGTATTGTGACGAATAATGGAGGTATATAAAAGTAGAAGCGAATGCAGAAATAGAAGAAAGTGTGAGAGTAAATAGAATAAATACCGAGTGAATGAGGTGTTGCAGTGAAGAAACGGCTCTATGGTGTTGGTGTGTGCAGTGGATGTAACTGAAGGCGAAGGGCGTTAGACGTTAGAAGTTAGACGTTAGACGTTGGCTTAATGGGTGGAGGAGCCCCGCTACCGCTGGGTGAGTCAATGCGAGTATGACTCCGAAGAGTAACGGTTAGAACTGAGAAGGGAAACTCAAAACCGCTGTTGATGGCTGTGGCTTACTGGCTTTGTGAGAAGGAATCAAGGAAAGACTGAACGAGTAAGTGTGACTGTTTTATGGATGATGGTCGATGGGATGGACACTCATGTGGTCCCCATGGGTCACATGTGGGCCTTCCCTTCCCTAATTATACTTAATTAATTAATTAATACTTTCATTCCATATTGCATAATAGATATCAATTTAATTTAATTCTCTCGTTAATCGTTATCTAATCTAATTCCTCTCCAATGAGGACACTCCCCAAAAAAGAGATGTTTCTTTCAAAATCAATTAATAAAATATCTTCTAATTGCCTTTTCTTTTTATCTATACAAAAAACTTTGAATATAAGAAAAATACATCATTTATTTATTGAGTTTTAGAAATAAAATTAAATGGCTTATTTTTTAAAACTTTGCCATCATATCTAGATTGTTTGATAATTTTGACTTAAAAAAATTGTTTGACAACTTTAACTTTCGTTTTCATAGAATTCAAAGAATAAAATCTGTTATACTATTTTTATCATCTCTCAAACAAGGAATCCAAAATGTTCGTAGTATTCCAAATAAAAATACATCCTGTATTGGTAAATATGTAGGATCTGTAATTATATTTTACCATCTATTTGGAATTAGAAATCAGGAAAATATAGCCAACTAAATGAGGGAAGTAAGCCAGTAAGGTATATTATACTTAAAAATTGGATGGTTGAACTAGTGATAATGAGGTTCCTAATTAAGGTAAATCATCATTTTAGCTTCTTTTTTGATGGTTAACTTATTGCAATTCAAAAAAGTACTTGTGCAATTATACATCATAATAGGAATGGTTATCTTCTTAAAACATTTAAATATTTACCTGCTAATACTGCTACTATGTATGGACAGGATCTTGCGTTCGAATCAGTTGTTATACAGTACTGTTAATTAACTTTCTTATTAATTATGAACTTAAGTCCTTTGGTAGACTTAGATCCTGGCTCTTTATTATTTATCATTTTTGGAGAATAATAGCATTTGGAAAGGTGGGGGCAACGAGTAGCAGGTTAAAGTGGCTGGTGAGTGGTGAAATGATCATTAGCGCTTTTACGAAAACGACAAATAGTCAATGTTGCAATGGTCCAACACAAATTAGGAAATTGTACAAACTACCCGAGACATCCAACCATGATTATATTATGTTTGTATATTTGCTTTTTATTTTTTTAAGTAAAATATGGTTTTTTATTTTTAATGTTTAAAATTATCTCAAATATTTAAGTTATCTTATTTAAATTTTTAACATTTTAAAATTATCTCATATTATTATGTTATTATGCTGTGTTTAGTTCATATATGAGTGAAGATATAGACACAAATACATAAATATTAAAGACATATATAAAGAGACACAAAATTTTTACTTTGTTTGATAATTATACACAAGATAGAAAATAAATTACAAATGTCAATATTATCCTTATTCCAGAAAAAAAAAATCACCACTATCACCGCTGTTAAAGATAGAAGTAGAAAAACTTATGTCTTAATCTTTGTGTCTTAGTGTCTCAATAAAGTGGTAATACACAAATTTTATGTATTTATGTATTAATATATACTACGGTGTCTCTTCTTATTTTATATATTTAAAAACCAAACATAAAACATAGGTATGAGTGTGTCACTGTGTCTCAAAATTTGGTGGACCACACCTACTAAACAAACACTGCATTAGTGATCTATTAACAAAATTGACAGTGGGACAAAATCGAAACAATTTTAAAACGTTAGAGATTTAAATAAAACAAAAAAAAATTAGAGACAAAAATAATACATTACTCTTAGAAGAATTAACAAGTCAAATAAAATAAAAATAAATTTTAACGAAATAAATTGTATTATGAATTTAAAATTTTTTATTTTTATTCTAAAGAAATTTATTTTTTAATTTTACTCTTAATCATCATATTACTTTTATTCTAAGTAAATTTATTTTTTAATTAAGAGAAAAATAAAAAAATATAATTATCTGTCGTAAAAAAAATTAAAATTATTGAAGAAAAAATTAAAATGTATTTAAAGTTAAAAATAAAGTTTAATTAAATTAAACATTAAAAAAATTTAGTATATTATAGAATAAAAGGTATAATTTATACTTTGTACATATACGATGCTTTTTTTTTATTTTCTAAAAGTTTATATACAAGTCATTTTACAAATATGAGTAAAAATTTTAAATTTGTAATACAATTCATTCTATTAAAATTTACTGTCATTTTACTTGATTTGGTAATTTTTCTAAGAGTAATGTATTATTTTTATCCCAATATTTTTGTTCTATTTAAGTGTTTAACATTTCAAAATTATCTCAATTTTGTCTCACCGTTAATTCTATTAACAGATCACTAACAGTAGGACAATATTATGACGATTTTAAAATGTTAGAGACTTAAATAGGACAATTTAAATATTAGAAATAATTTTAAAAAGTATCCCAAACGCTAAAGACAAAAACGATACTTCACTTTTTTTTAGTGGTTGCAAAAGTGAATTTGTTTCTTATACTTAACTAAATTTATATATATAATAAATTTTATATTTTAATAAATTTAATGAATGAATCAAAATATTATTAGTCTTTTTTTTTTTTCTAAAAAAATGTTCATGTGTTAAAAATATTCTAGTATTCACTAGTAATAACATATTCTTATTATCAATCATATCATTGACTACATATTCAAATTCTTCTGTGATTAACACTTTAACTTGTTGAGAACATAGTCATTGCTTTTTTATTAAAATATCAAAATCGAATTGAACATGAAACATTATATTATTTGTTCTTGTTTATAAAGAGTGTTTGATGCATAGCTCATTATAAAAAGAGAGATATCGTCCTATCTTTGTCCTATCTTTTTTATAGGTTGAGATATACGTTAGATTTTAAAAAATATTAAACGAAATGAGTATTTACAAAAAAATATTTTGACACTCAAGTCATTAATAATCTAAAAAAGAGAATAATAATGACTTAAATGAGTATTAAACTTTCAGATGCATTTTACCTTTTACTTCATATAGACTTACTTTTAAAGATATAATTATTTTTGAATATCTTCGATTGTTGTGAATCACAATGCAATTATGTTTGAAGTTTCAACATCTGTTTCAACTTCTTTCCTAAGTTATTAAGAGGTGATGTGTAAGGAGGTTATTTTTCTGTTTCATTTGAATGATTCTGTCTCTTTGTTTGATTGCTCTTCGAGTTATAAGTAGAAGTTGCCAAGTTATAGGTATAGGTCGAATTATGCACAACAACATTATAACTCATGAAAGCCCTGACATTCTTTTGATGACCAAATCTCCAAATTATAAGTTGCAACATTGAGTTATAGTGACTAGATCAACATTGATAAATTTGACTATAAAAAAAACTAAAACTAACTTGTAATCATAAAAAGTGAATTTCGGTAGACAAAACTATTCGAACACTAAAAAATTATCCAAAATTCTAAAATTATCCTTATACCCTGATGCGGAGTTTTACCACAAACTACCGGCAAGTGCACCGAGTCGTATCAAATAATAAGTTCATGGTGAGTGAGTATCGATCCCACAAGGATTAACGGACTAAACAAGCAATGATTGACTAATTATTCTAATTAGACAAGTGAAATTAAGATTTTTGAATATCAAATAGCATAAAAAACAGTGAATTGAAGAATGCAAACAACAAACATGTGAGAAAATAATATGAGAAGAGAGTTAACGCTTTGGAGATGATTAAATTTCCAGATTAACAATCATTGTCAACTACCTTGATTGTACAAAGATTTAGTTCATGACAAACCCTAGGTGATTGAATTCTAATTCCTTGACAATTCAATCTCTTCTAACCTAACCAATCGTCAATTCCTTGATCAATCAATTGTGATAAAAGATTAAGTTCAAATTCTGATTTATAAGCCACACAATCTCTATGAACCCAAAAATAATCTGATTATATATCATGTATCACATTAATTCTAGATAATTGAAAAATTGTGAGAAAAGGGTTTCAAGCTTTAATTCCAGTGATTTAACTTTTTCAAGATTCAAAGGAATTCAATTTAGATTAGGGTTATTTTCCAATATGCTCTAATCCTTATGATGAAGAACGAAACCAATTCTTAAACAGAAATCAATGCATTAATTAAGAGTAGAAAAATAAATAGTTATTAATACATCAAAATAAATAGAGCTCCTAACCTTAACAATGAAGGTTTAGTGGCTCATGGTGCAGAGAAAATCCTCAAGTGTAAAAATGTAAATTGTAAAGTGCCGAAGTAGAGAAGAGAAAAAGAGCCTGCAGGGCTTCTAATCTTCCCTATTTATAGTCCTAATCCTAATTGATACAAGACTTAAATTAAAAGCTAACATTGTCTTTTTCTATTTTAAAACTTGATTTGAATTCAATTGATTCTTCCGTGTTGATCTGCGCATAGACGTGGGGATCACTCCAAATCTCCCTACTGGAACTAAACGCCGGTGACACCTATCCTACAAGGTTATGTATGCTTTCCAAAGACCTAGCGCTAAATGCCGAGGACGTAGCATTTAGCGCCACCTATCCCAAGAAGAATGGGGAGTTCGTGTGATCCGGTGCTAAATTCCAGTGATGTGCCATTTAGCGCCACCTTGCCAAAAAGGTATACTCCGACGATCTAGTTACTCAAACCTCTCTTTGATACGGTTGCACCACAAGCATATAGCTGAAACTATAATCCCAAATATTGATGCCCAGAGTCTCTTTGGACTGCTAAATGTCTTGTTTCAAGGTGACTTGTGTAACAGGTTGTCAATCGATAATCCCAGACCATTTGGTCTAAGTTATCCGGTGATGAAGCATCTTTCGAATCTAATCACTCAAGCTGTCCCTTGGACAATAGACACCACAGACACATAATTGGGTCTCAACCATTGATGCTCAGAGCTTTGCAACTTGATTTTCTTTTGATCTCTTCATCAGTTTTTTCTTTTTTTTTTTTTTTGCTTTTTCTGTTCTCTTTTTTTCTTTTTCTTGCCAATTATTTTGGTCCAAGGATCAACCTCTTGTTCATTTTTGGAGGTTTCATTACACATCTCTAAGTCCTTGTACCTCAAGAATCAACATTCCTCTTTTCCAAGGTAATTCATATATTATTCTCTCTATGTAATCATAATCACAAGTATATATACCATCACATGTAATATGACAAGACAATTATAAAAATAAACTCAACTTCTAATATAATAACACAACTTTTCTCTTTCTTTTTTTGCCTTTTTTTTAAATACTACTTGAAGACATTACATGAGACATCATTAAAATAAAACCATCAATAAAAAAATAGCTAAAAACTAATGAAAGATAGAAAAATAGAAATCATGCAAATAATTGGAAATAAATAGGAAACAGAAAACATAATCATAATCATAAAGGAAGAAACAAAAAAGCGAGCATGAAAAGAACTCAACCACCTCAATGATCATTATGGTCATCTCCTCGGCATTTTGTGCTTCTTGTGGTCCTCTCAGCCTCCCTATCTCTTGTCTCACTCGAAGAAGCTCAAGGTGCTGATTCTCTTGCTCACCCATAATCTGATTGAGAAGAATGTCATGACTGTCTTGATTCAGCCTCATTTGAGAAATGAGGGAGTTATTCTTGTTGTGGTAAAGGAGCTTGCGGTGCTATTGATGAAAGAAAAATAAAGAGCTTACTCGACAACACCAAACTTAAAGATTTTCTTGCCAAAAAAAAAAAAACAGAGAAAAAGGGGAAGAACAGAAAATATAGGGGGCAAGAGAGGGTTAGGTTGGTTAAGGGTAGGAACAAAAATAAAGGAATGAGAAAAAAGAGAAGGGTTAGGGCATTGGGAAAAGGGAAGGAGTTAGGAAATTTGAATTCAAAATTTGAAACCAAAAAGGGGAGGGGACGTTGCAGCACACCTGGCGCTAACGCTAGCTTAGGGTTTTTTTGTACACCTCGGTACTAAATGCCCAGATGTGGCACTAAACGCTAGGGTGTCCAGTAGATGCTCCCTCGTTTTGCGTGCATCTGGAGCTAAACGCCATTGGACGGCGCTAAACGCCGAGGTGCTAGTGACTTCTTCCCAGTTTTTCCCTCACCAGGCGCTAAACGCCAAGTCCTGGCACTAAACACCGGGATGCCAGAATGCACTCCAGCTTTACAAATATTCCTTTTTCTACTCCAAGCCTCCCTGTTTCTGTTTTAACCAATTTGCATGATCCAAAAAAAGATTAAAGTAAAGATAACTACGAATTAAGAAAGGAAAAATAACTAAACTGAAAACAAAGCATACTAAAGATTGGGTTGCCTCCCAACAAGTACTTTGTTAACGTCACTAGCTTGACAGTTGATGGTTGTTAAGGTGAAAGTTTATCATAATGCTTTAACTCCTCCCTTCTTACTGTGAATCTTCTCCCTATATCCTCATGGTGTAGCTCAATATGCTCAAGAGAGATGATTTTGTTCACTGTATAAGGCAACAATGGATGATGAGTCAACACAACTTTCAACCCAAGCGAGAAATCTTCAGTGAGAATCTTCTTGTTTCGCCATCTCTTGGGCACTTTCTTCTTAGAAGCTTCCTCCTTGTTTAGTGAAGCACTCCTAACACCAAATTTAGGTTTATTGTCCGGGGGAGTTTTATTGATTTTCACAAAGGAGGCTTGGACTACAAACTCTGTTTTGTATCATCAGGGAGTTCTTGGAGGTTTGGTGATAAACCCCATTTTAGGGTTTATCTTGTATTGAATTTAGAGTATTTTGATGACCTTTTCTCGCATTTAACCTATGAATTAGCATGGTTTTGTTATCTCTCCCGTATTTGTGCTTAGGTGTAAAAACATGCTTTTTAGGCCTTATTTTGATGAATTTTGATTTCTCCTTGATTCCATAAGAGGCCTTGATGTGTTTGCTAGTAATTCCAGGATTGAAATAGGCCAGGCATGGATCAAAGGAAGCAAGGAAGGAAGCATGCAAGTGGAGAGAAGCACAAAAAGCCAAAGAATTGATTACGGCCAAGCATGCGTACGCGCACAAGGCGCTCGCGCGCACATTGCGGAATCAGCCAGGGACGCGCACGCGTACCGTGCGCGCACGCGTCGATGTCTGCACATGACTTCATTAAGGCAACACGTGCCTGGCGATTTTGAGGGGTTTCTGAACCCATTTTTGACGCCAATTGCTGATAGAAAGGAATAAAAGGATCAAGGCCTAAAGGGGAGACATAACAATTGGAGAAGAAGGAAGTGATAGCTTTAGTTTTAAGTAGTTTTAGAGAGAGAAGCTCTCACTTCTCTCTAGGATTAGGATTAGGTTTAGGTTAATATCTCTTCTTAGATCTAGGTTTAATTCATGCCTTAATTCAATTCTCCTTTGCCAATTCTTAATCTTCTCCTCTTCCTCTCCCTAGTTATGTACTTTAATTCTTGTAATTCTTCACTTTGTTTTGGATAGATTGTTGTTTCTTTTATTCCCTTTTAATAATGCAATTTGAGGTAATTCATGATAATTGTGATTTCCTTGATTGTTGTTGTTAATTCTTTACATTCAATTGTAGTTAGAATTCACTCTTGTTGTGATTGACTATACTTTTCTTTTGTGCCTTCCAAGTGTTTGATTAAATGCTTGGTTGGATTTTTGTATAGATTTTGTTCCTCTTGGCCTAGGTAGAGTGATTAGTGACTCTTGAGTTATCTAATTCCTTTGTTGATTGATAATTAGAGATTGCTAATTGATTTGAATGCCTCTAAAGCTAGTCTCTCCTTTAGGAGTTAATTAGGACTTGAGGAATCAAATTGATTCATCCACTTGACTTTCCTCCATGGTTAGAGGTTAACTAAGTGGGAGCAATGAACAATTCTCATCACAATTGAGAAGGATAACTAGGATAGGATTTCTAGTTCTTATATCTTGCCAAGAGCTTTTATAGTAGCTAGTTTATTTTCATTGCCATTTACTTTTCATGATCCTCATCCAAAACCCCAAAATAAACAAGTCCATAACCAATAACAAGAACACTACCCTGCAAGTCCTTTGAGAGACGACCCGAGGTTTAAATACTTCAGTTTATAGATTTTAGGGGTTTGTACTTGTGACAAACAAATTTTTGCATGAAAGGATTATTGATTGGTTTAGAAACTATACTTCAACGAGATTTCATTTGTGAAATTCTAAACCGTCAAGAATCCAATCATCAAAATGGCGCCGTTGCCGGGGATTTGCAATGGTGTTATGTTATTGGTTATTGTACATATGTGAATAGTGTAAATAGTTTGTCTTTTGCTTGTTTACTAGATTTTGTTAGTTTTATTTTGTTTTTCCATAATGAATTCTCACTTTGGCTATGAGTTTGGCTCTAATTGTGTTGTAGGGAATGTGAACTTCAATGCCAACATCTACCAAGGATGGAACACTCCAAGATGGGAGGAGCCTCAAGGAATTGATCACTCCTATTGGCAACAACCTCCGGATACTTATAGGTATAATTTCCATCCTAATGCATGTCAACTCAATGGCTATGGTGACCCCTTTTGTGATAATCAACCACCATATGCCTATGAACCTTATCCTCAACATGATGCTCAACCATACTCACAAGCCTCTCCATACCAAGCACCTTCCTATGATCCATATCCACCACATGACCAATCACCCATATCACATCCTTGTGATCATTATGAGCAAGAACCTTTAGAACCACCACAACCCTATCAAGATTACTACCATGAACCACCTCAATACTCACCATCTCCATACCCTTACCAAGAAGAACCACCTTCCTACCATGAACCCTCTCTCCAAAATGATGAACCTTCCTACCCACCCCAAGCCCCAATAGACGATCCTCTCACTTTGTTACTTCAAGGACAAGAAGCTATGAAGCAGAATACACTTGAGTTTGTGACCAATTTGACTAAGGTGGTGCACACTTTAGCCCACCAATGTTTGAATACTCAAGGTGCTTCCATAGCCACATGTGGAACCGCAAAAGAAGAGCAAAGCATGAAGGAGAGATTGGAAACTCCGGTGGGGGATGAGAAATGCCATTTTGTATTGGAGCAACTAGAGGAAGCTATAATCATTGAAGAAAAGGAAGAAGTGGTTGAAGATTTAGGAGATGTTGAAAGTCCAAGGGAATGTAGTCTCATGGAGCACTCTTCCAAGGAGCTTGATATTGAAGTTGAAGAAGGTGCGCAACCCCCAAGGCATATCATCGTTGGAGACTTGGAAGAAGTTTATCAAGAGATGGATTCAATCATGGATGAATTTCTCTCTACAATGGAATCCTCTCCCATCGGACATGGAGTTGAAAGTATAAAAGAGTGTGCACAACCTCCCATACCCTTGGTGAGCAATGAGAAAGAGAGCTACCAAGAGAAAAACGTTGGCATGGTGTATATCGAAATTAAAGAATATGAAGAGGTTGACCAAGAAATAGATTTATTCATCAATGAATTTCTATCCAAAATTGAACCACCTTCTATTAGGTAAGAAATCAAAGTTCTTGAAGACAACACCAAGCTATGTGATAAGAGGGGAAAGGTTGAAATCAAGGAAGCTCGCAAAGAGGTGGAAATACACAAAGAAGAGTACAAGGAAGTAGACCTTGCATTGTCTAAGCGTGGGGAGGTCTCCCTCCCCGAGTCACCATCCAACACAACATTCAAGTGGGTAAAATTCTTATCCATAAGCTTTACCTTCTCGCTTGAATATGGTTTGATTGAAATGGATGGACAACTTAGAGCTCTTTGCAGAATTAAAAGCAAGAATGAGTTGTGTAGTGGTTGCAAGTTAGGAATTAGGCTCATTAAGGTCAAAGCTTCAAGGTATAGGAACGATGATTGGAAGAATACCACTTTGCATGGGTCTCAAAGGAAGGCTTGGTATATTAAAGAGAATTCTATATGTCAACCACCCGGAAGGAAAAAGTATGAAGATCAAATTGAAGACGGGTGCGAAGATAAGATATGGGATCCCGGTTCGCTATGTGAAGACCAACTATGGGGACTCATATCTTGGGTAGAACTGTGCCCAAACTTGACGAAAATGGTTGGAAATTCTGTCAACCAATTGAGAAGCAAAGATCCTTGGAGATTCAAGGACGAGTACAAACACAAGCCACCATGACAATAGGCTTCTCAAAATGTCTAACTTAAGGACTTAAACTAAAAGTGCTAGGTGGGAGACACCCCACCATGGTAAACTCTTTTCATTCTCTTTTAAATTTGCCTAATAAGTGATTTGAGTTACCATTGTAGGTAGATGTTTCACATAATTTGTTTGTACAACTTAATTGTTAGCCTAGTCACGTGTATGTTGTGTTTAGTAGTAGATGAATAATATCAAATTGTATTTTTGTGAATTGTATGATGGTTGATTGAATAAAGAGTTGTGAGCAGTCTAGGGAGTACCTGAGCATAATTTTTCTGCTTGAAAAAAAAAAAAAGGAAGAAGGGGGGAGGACGCGCGCGCACACCGTACGCGCACGCGTCCCTGAGCGGACGCATCATCACCCATTTTCCAGAGAGTTGGGCCTCTCTTAGGCCGGCGTTGTGCCTCAAGCCCAATTCCTTCCACGCTGACGCGCACTATGTGCGTGCGCATCCATACAGCTATAAGGAAACGCACGCGTACGCGCACCTGCCGCGTACACGTCGATCCGCTGCTAGAACTTCTGGGCCAATATCCAGAGAGTTGCGCTGGATCTGGGCCAACTTTAAACCCCCAGCTCAACTCAACTCACGCGAACGCACGCTGTACGCGTCCACACCCCTCTCTGTTTCGCTGTCCACGCGTTGGCGTACTTCACGCCTCCGCACCCATCCAATAAGATCAAGCAGCTCACGAGAACGCGCACAGTGCGCGTGCGCGTCGATGCGTATTAGCATCACCAAGGCTAAAGGACCTGAGAGTTATGCCAACTGGGCCTCTTTTAAGCCTCCAGCCCAGCACATCCGCGCCGATGCGCGCCTTGCGCACCCGCGCCCATCCCGATTCCTTCACATACGCGCCTGCGTGCATGGCGCTTCCGCGCCGTTCTTCCATTCCCTCCACCCACGCGAACGCGTACAGTGCGCGCGCGCGTGGATTCGAATTCTCACTTACCCCAGAGACGCGAGCCCTAGCGCATTCGCGCACCACAACTCTCTCTTCCTCTAACGTTCCATTCTCCCTCTCCCACCATTCTTCACCTTCCTCTTCTCCTGACCGGCTGTCCTCCGGCGAGCGCTCCGTTGCCGTCATCGCCGTCGCCGCCATCACTACCTCGCCCTTCTCTCTTCATCACCCCCTCTCTTTCCCTCTTCTCCCTTACTCCTCTGACCCCCTCTCTGCCTCCGTGCCAACCGCCACAAGCCACCATCGCCGCCGGTGCAACCCAACAACCGCGCTGCTCCGGCCAGTTCTTCCTCTCACCACCTCACTTCATTTTTCTTCCCTTCTTTTCCTCGGTTCAATCTCTGTACCTAGGTTCCTCCTCTCCTCTGTTGAACCTTGTTTCGCTGCTTTTTGTTAATTCCGTTAGTGTAGTTAGAATTAGATTAGTTAGTTAGTTTAGTTTGATTTAGGTGGTTAGCGAATCTGGGCTGAGTAGTGGATTTAGGCATTGTTTAATTTTCTGTTGCTATATGAAACTGCTCTGTTCTGCTGCATTGCCCTGTGTTCATGTATTCTGTTAATGCTGCTCATTTGTGATGAATTGGTAAAGGAATTGTTGATTGCAGCAATTGCTTATACCCTTTGTGCTGTTTGAATTGTTTTATTATTAAACCATTGACTGTCTGCTGCCTCTATATGAACTCACATATGGTTTTGTGTTCTTCATTGTTGTTGAATTCATATGGAGCCTGCTTCGACCGTTTAATTTTGGGGATTAGCCAATTTGCTGCTGAAATGCTGCCGGATTTTCATTAACCACAGTTTTTATATTGAACTTATTTGATGAATGTAACAGCCCTAGTTGATGAATTCTGTTCAATTAGTGCTCTGTTGCCTACATGGTTTTTGAAAACTCCTCAGGAACAAGTTCTTTGGTCATGTTTCCATATTCCTGCTTGTTATTCATGTTGATTTGCCTCTATGCATTGCATGGTTGAATAAGCTTTTCGATTGACCATTGCTTGTAGTTCTCTGGAAGTTATACATTACTAGTGATCCTTCACATTGATTGATGTTTTGTTTCATATTAGTTGCTTTCTAGCAATATCATATTTCATCATCAATGACTTGTTGCAATTCATGATTGTGAACGTGCTTACAGCATTGTTTTGTTCACTCATTTCAAATTGAGATAGTAATTACCATATCACTAATTTTCAAACTGCTTTCTAAGTCTAACTCGTTCAACCAACTAACTCCTTTTGGTTTTCCACCTAACTCTTTATGTCATTCTTTTGGATATGGTGCTTTCTGAACTCAATTAATGAATAGTGTGCAAGACATGGTTTGCATTCTTGGTTTGAAGTTCGATTTGAATTTTGATATTCTGTTGCTTGCATTCCAAGAAACCTTCTTCCTTTATTCACTTCATGAATATGCTTTGCTTTGAGCGCTTTGTATCTACTTGGCTATAGGCTTATGTTATATTATCTATGTTTTCAGGATGTCGGATAAAGGAAAAGCTATAGCCACTACTTCCAAAAAAAGGAAGCGCTCCAAGACCTCTACACCCCCACCATCTGCTAACTATGCGAGGAATCCGCTGAATGAGGAGGAGAAAGAAAATCAGTTACTCCCGTCCACTGATCCCACCAAATTTCCAAATCTCTACTGCGAGCTACGCCTTTCCCGTTATGCAAAGAAAAATCTGAATATTGAGAAGAAGCTGAATCTTCCCAATGATGTGAGGCGTGCCATAAACGCCCGTATTTCTGAGCTGGGCTTGGATTTCGTCGATAGAGACTTGGGACGGATTAACATCTCGTGGGTCAAGGAATTTTACTACAATTTCTTTCGACCAAGCTTGGATTCAGTATACTTGAGGGGTAGAGAGATTATGATCACTGAGGATGCCTTGAGGGATGCACTGCTCTGCAGAGTTGGTACTCCTGAGACTTGTGCCTACCAGCAGGCAGAGGTAGCTCTCCTCTCCATGACTTTCAACTATGAGGCGCTTAGGCGCGTGATTGCTACACCAGATGCTTCTTGGGTAATGGATTCGAGCAACACAAAGCCCAAGGGCATGCTATTTGCATATCTGACTAGGGAGGCTAGGACTTGGCAACAAATATTTGCCCACTATGTCTTCCCTACCACTCACTTTTCAGAGATTCCGATGGATATGCTAGTTTTGATTGGGTGTGTCATGGAGGGAAAGGAAGTATATTTTCCCCGACTGATTAGGCATAGCATGTGGAGAGCTCATATTCGCGGCTTGTTACCGTTTCCGACACTGGTTACTAGCTTAGCTGAGCTAGCTAATGTCCCGTGGGAGGACAATGACGTGACACCACCACCTCCAGATGACGACGACAAGGAAGTTACTATTTCCTGGGGTGTGTGGGTGCACGAGAGGCCCCCGACTAGCCGCCGTTCTCGAGCTAGAGCGGCAGTCGAGGTAGCTATACCATCTTCTTCGACAGCAGCCCCACCTCCTTCAGCACCCGAGCCCACTTACCTACTGGTCCAGCGTCTGTTTCGGTTCTTGGAGCGCGAGAGGCTCCATGTCAGACGCCGACTGGATCAGATGGATCAGGCACTCATCTCCTTTGGCGCTGAGTTACCTCCGCTTCCAGACTCTCCGACCTCCGATGAGCAGGATCATCAGGAGGAGGCTGTGGATGAGCCGCTTCAGCAGGATGCACCTCCAGCTGCGCCTGACACTACAGAGTTTCCACAGCCTCAGACAGATTCAGCAGCTACCGTTGTACCTTCCACTGATCCTCCGGTTTAGCATAGAGGACGATGCTTGGTCTTAAGTGTGGGGAGGTTACCGGTAGCATCATTAGAGGACTGGTGAACATTTTGGCTACCTTCTGAGTTACCTTACTTTGCATAGCTCTTGTATATATTTGATGCATCTAGAGTTTATTTTGGATACTCTTGCCATTTTGGATACCTTTACTGCTTATTTTGGATTTTAGATATTTTGATGCTTTTGGATATCTTTAGATGTTTTAGATGATAGATTCCATATTTTAGTTGGATTTTTCTTTATACATTTTTGCATATCTTCTTTTGTATATCTTTCGTTTTAGTTTGTGGTTGTGATTAGAAATAATGTTTTAAGTGAAAACTTAGTCACCCTTCTTACATAAGAAATCGGTTTAAGTGAAAAAGAAAAGGGTAAACTAAGGAAAATAATTTTTGAATTTTTCAATCACAACAATGCTTAGTCAAATATTGAGATTTTCCAAGAATTTTAATTATAGAACATAGGACACCAACCCAATTGATTGAAGAAAATTTTTGGTGAAACTTGCTTGAATTCATACTTTGTGAAGCATGTATTGAACAAAGAACACAAGCTTGTGAGACTTGAGCCTTATGGTGTGGTTACATTTTTATAACCACTTATTTTCCATTCTTGTGTGCAATTGTTCTCTTTCTATGATTGTGATCCTTGATTTACTTGATTCTATATGTCCAATTATTTCTGGTATTCATGCATTTGTATGATTGAGGCCATTATTTCATTAGCCCACTTACCCAAATAGCCTACCTTTTACTCTCCATTGTTAGCCAATTTTGAGCCTATGCTTAACCAACTTACTCTCCTTTTAGCACATTACAAGCCCAAGGCGGAAAACCAATGTAAGGTCCTTGTTTGGATCTTTGATTAGCCTAGGCTAGTGAGAGTGTCTATTACTCAAAGTTGGTGAGGCTTGGGAATATTGGATGGGATAAAAAAGGGTAGTACACTTCCATATTCAGGAATTGGGAACATACTCATGTATTGATTGAATGTATAAGACCTTATGCAATTGATGTCCTTATACAAAGAAAAAAAAAGAGAAAAAAAAAGAAAGAAAAAAAAAGGGGAATATAGAAAATGAAAAGAGAAGAAAAATAATAAAAGGGGATAAAATGCCCCAAGGTGAAGTTCAACAAAAGGGAATCAATGCATAAGTGTTATGAATCAAGAAATAAGATGCATGAACATGTAAAAAAAAAAAAAATTAAAGAATGGGTAGTTAGAATAGTTTGAATGTGTATAGATCATTACATAGGTTAGGTGGGAAAGTCTATGCTAATCAAAGATCTAAACTCTAGTCCACTTAACCATAAATGATCCTACCTTGACCCTAACCCCATTACAACCTAAATGAAAGACCTCATGATGAATGTATGCATGCATTGGATAGGTGTTGATTGTTAGAAGAAAATCAAATTTTGGAAAAGCATGATTAGAAGAGAATTGAGTGAATTAACCCTTAAACACTTGAGTGAATAGAGCGGATACACATCCGGTGAGGGTTCAAAAGTTCAAGTACATGTGCTCACCCATATTATTTATATTCTTGCAAGTTTGAACTCTTTTTGATAATTCAATACAATTGTGGATTGGACTTAACTCCTATTGCCTTAGCTATTGTGCCTATACATGTCTCTTGGGAATTGATTTGTTTGAACTAAACATTTGCACTCACACTAGGTAGTTGCATTTAGATAGGACTCATATAGTTTAGTTGCATTTAATAAATGTCATACCCCTTAGTTCCTTCTTATCTTAGCATGAGGACATGCTAAGGTTTAAGTGTGGGGAGGTTGATAAACCCCATTTTTAGGGTTTATCTTGTATTGAATTTAGAGTATTTTGATGACCTTTTCTCGCATTTAACCTATGAATTAGCATGGTTTTGTTATCTCTCCCGTATTTGTGCTTAGGTGTAAAAACATGCTTTTTAGGCCTTATTTTGATGAATTTTGATTTCTCCTTGATTCCATAAGAGGCCTTGATGTGTTTGCTAGTAATTCCAGGATTGAAATAGGCCAGGCATGGATCAAAGGAAGCAAGGAAGGAAGCATGCAAGTGGAGAGAAGCACAAAAAGCCAAAGAATTGATTACGGCCAAGCACGCGCACGCGCACAAGGCCCTCGCGTGCACATTGCGGAATCAGCCGGGGATGCGCACGCGTACCGTGCGTGCACGCGTCGATGTCTGCACATGACTTCATTAAGGCAACACGTGCCTGGCGATTTTGAGGGGTTTCTGAACCCATTTTTGGCGCCAATTGCTGATAGAAAGGAATAAAAGGATCAAGGCCTAAAGGGGAGACATAACAATTGGAGAAGAAGGAAGTGATAGCTTTAGTTTTAAGTAGTTTTAGAGAGAGAAGCTCTCACTTCTCTCTAGGATTAGGATTAGGTTTAGGTTAATATCTCTTCTTAGATCTAGGTTTAATTCATGCCTTAATTCAATTCTCCTTTGCCAATTCTTAATCTTCTCCTCTTCCTCTCCCTAGTTATGTACTTTAATTCTTGTAATTCTTCACTTTGTTTTGGATAGATTGTTGTTTCTTTTATTCCCTTTTAATAATGCAATTTGAGGTAATTCATGATAATTGTGATTTCCTTGATTGTTGTTGTTAATTCTTTACATTCAATTGTAGTTAGAATTCACTCTTGTTGTGATTGACTATACTTTTCTTTTGTGCCTTCCAAGTGTTTGATTAAATGCTTGGTTGGATTTTTGTATAGATTTTGTTCCTCTTGGCCTAGGTAGAGTGATTAGTGACTCTTGAGTTATCTAATTCCTTTGTTGATTGATAATTAGAGATTGCTAATTGATTTGAATGCCTCTAAAGCTAGTCTCTCCTTTAGGAGTTAATTAGGACTTGAGGAATCAAATTGATTCATCCACTTGACTTTCCTCCATGGTTAGAGGTTAACTAAGTGGGAGTAATGAACAATTCTCATCACAATTGAGAAGGATAACTAGGATAGGATTTCTAGTTCTCATATCTTGCCAAGAGCTTTTATAGTAGCTAGTTTATTTTCATTGCCATTTACTTTTCATGCTCCTCATCCAAAACCTCAAAATAAACAAGTCCATAACCAATAACAAGAACACTACCCTGCAAGTCCTTTGAGAGACGACCCGAGGTTTAAATACTTCGGTTTATAGATTTTAGGGGTTTGTACTTGTGACAAACAAATTTTTGCATGAAAGGATTATTGATTGGTTTAGAAACTATACTTCAACGAGATTTCATTTGTGAAATTCTAAACTGTCAAGAATCCAATCATCATTTGGGTCAATGAACTTAGTGTTCATGCAATTCTCCTCTTCATTTGCATGATGCATGATTTGGAAAACATGAAAGACCAGGTGCTCATTATGCACTCTCAACATTAATTTATCTTTTTCCATATCAATGAGAGATCTCCCAGTGGCTAGGACTGGTCTTCCTAAAATGATGGAAAAATTTTCATCCTCTTCCATGTCAAGAATCACAAAATCTGTTAGAAGCAAAAAACTTTCCCACCTTAACCAAAACATTCTCAACCACTCCATGTGCTTGCCTTATTGACTTGTCTGCTAGTTGGAGAGCTATTCTTGTGTGTTTCACCTCTTGAATTTGTAGCTTTTTCATCACAAAGAGTAGCATCAAATTGATACTTGCCCCTAAATCACACAATGCTCTCTCAAAGGTGTTGTTTCCAATGGATCCATCCTCTACCCCCATTACCCAACCCTCAAGCTCTAGTGCACTTCCTTTTCACCCATATCCATCAATCCAAGGGCAACATGATCCCAATTATGCTATTGACATGGAACAAGAGAGAAGGGATTGCCTTAGGGACTTAACGGATCAGGTTCACGCATCCATACTTCAAGAGAAGCAAGAGGAGGCCCAAAAGGTGGAAGTAGGAGAGACCCTTGAAGAAAGTTGTCAAGATGTAGAAGTCATCAAGGAGGAGCTGGATTTTGTACTAGAGCAAGTGGATAGGCCAAAATGATCGAAGAAGAGGAAGTGGTTGAAGACTTAGGAGATGCGGAACCTCCTTGGGAATCTTAAGTCATAGAGCCTTCTTCCAAGACGTTTGAATTTGATGTTGAGGAGGTTGATTATGAGATGGATTCAATAATTGATGAGTTTTTATCTACAATTGAATCCTCTTCCATTGAACTTGAGGAAAAGGTTGATGTTAACGAAACTTATCAAGAGGTGGAGATCATCAAAGAGGAGTCCAAGAGAGTAAAGCATATATTGCCAGGGCCGCCATTGGAGACACCTCTCCCGAACTCATCACCATCCGTCCTTTCATTCAAGCGGGTAAATATCTACTCCTTAAGCTTTAATTTCTCACTTGCATACGGTTTTTTTGAGACGGATGGTCAACTTAGAGCTCTTTGTGGCTTTAAGAGCAAATGGAAAGTGGTTAGTGGTTGGAATTACCATTCAAAGTTCATTATGGTTGGAAGCTCAAGGCCTAATTGCAATGGTTGGTATAGTTCTCAATTGATTGGGTCTAGAAAGTTGTTGGGATGCTTCATTGAGAATTCGGATTGCTTGCCACCCGGTTGGAACAATGATGATCAACTTAAAGACGGGTGTAGAGATAAGATTTGGGATCCCGGCATACAAGAGGATCAACTTTGGGAGCTCAAAGCTTGTGAAGACCTTCATCAAGGCTTGGTGAATTCACCTGGAAATGTTGGAGCTTATTGGAAGTCCAAGTGTTGGTGGAAGTTTCAAGATGAGTTCAAGCACAAGCCACCATGACAAGGAGCTCACCAAATGTCCAACTTAAGGACTTTAACTAAAAGTGCTAGGTGGAAGACACCCCACCATGGTAAATTCTTTCTATTTTCTCTTTTATTTATATTGGTAATAAGTCAAATCTTTATTTTTAGTTAGGTTTATTTAGTTTACATTGTGGTTTTACTTGTTTAATAATGGTTGACATTACTCTGGTAGCTTGTTAGTTTCTCATTTAATATAAAAAGGGCTCTCACGCGTGCACGTGACCGACACACACGCGTCGATACCCAAATTTGGTTCATGCAAAAATGGTGCTAAGAAAATCCGAACGCGCGGCCTGGACAGAGAGTTGTGCTAGGACCGCGATGGTGGGGTGCTGGGCAGATAGCTAACCCCACGCGTGCGCATGATCGACGCGTACACATCATTTACGTTTCTGTCCTACCACGTGTGGGCGTGTGACGTTAGGATTTTTGCCAGTAAAAAATTTTATAAAAACAGTTGCGTTGTAGATATAGTCTCTAAACTGATGCCAGGGCATCTTGGCTAGTTTTACTAGCCATTTTTTGTATGCTTTAGGTTGGTTTCATGCATTTTCTTAAGAAATAAGCAAGTATTTGGTTGAAAATGCATTCATACCATGATTCAAGCAAACATTGTGAATTTTGAATGATTTCATGAGAATTATGCATGAATTGAATAATAAAATGGATGATGCATGATCCCATGATTAAGAGCAAGACTTTGATGCACTTTGTTTGATTGATTTCAGGTAACAAAAAGCAGAGAAGAGCCACGTTAGCAGCTACGTTAGTTACACTAACGTGGGCACTAACATGGAAGGAAGGAAAGTTGGAACGTTAGTGGGAACGTTAATGGCATCAACTTTGAAGAAGGGGCAGCGTTAATGGAAAAAGTGAGTGCCACTAACGCTAGCGAAGGTGCAAGAAGACCCATGTTAGCTTCCACGTTAACTACATTAACGTGGGAACTAAAGTGGAAGGAAAGGGAGATGCCAAAGTTAGTGGAAAAGGTGAACGCCACTAACGTTTGCGAAGCCAAAAAGCGCGCACGTTAGCTTCCATGTTAGTTACATTAACGTGGGAACTAACGTGGAAGGAAAAGGTGATGAGATATTTTGGAGGAAAAATAAATCTCTCCCAAAATACACAAATCTAACCGGCAAGTGTACCGGGTCGTATCAAGTAATAAAAACTCACGGGAGTGAGGTCGATCCCACAGGGATTGAAGGATTGAGCAATTTTAGCTTAGTGGTTGATTTAGTCAAGCGAATCAAGATTTGGTTGATGGTTTTGTGACTTGCAGAATTAAATTGCATTGAAGTAAAGAGAACAAGAAATAAATTGCTGAAACGTAAAGGACAAGAAATTAAATAGCAGAAACTTAAAGTGCAAGAAATGTAAATTACGGAATCTTAAAGTGCAAGAAATGTAAATAGCTGGAATTGTAAAGGGAATTGGGGAATGGATTTGCAGAATTTAAACAAGGAAAAGTTGAATTGCATTAAACAGAAGAGGGAAAGGGAATAGGGATTGAACCGGATATGAAGCAGAAAAGTAAATGAACATAGAAAGCAGTAAACAGAGAAGTGAAATGGGAAATTCAGATCTCAGGACCCAGAGACTAGAAAACCAAGTCTAGATCTCAATGCCTTCCTAGATCCAACAAGAACAATTGCAAGGAAATTGTAAATTGCAAGGAAAATAGATGAAGAGCAATTAACCGGAAATGAAATTCAAATTCAGTAAATAAAGCAGAGAGATCCAAGATTGAGATTGAAACAGAATTTCTTCAATTCTCCAATTCAAGATTCAAGATAATTGTAATTTAAATTGAAAGCAATAAAACTGGGAGAAAGAGAAGTGAATTCTCCTTCCCCAAGACAAAGAAATTAAAGTTCACTCAATATCAAAAGCTCTCCGAAAACTATTATGAAAATTCCAAAAGAAAGCTCTCCGAAGAACTTGAATTCTATCCTATTTATACACTTTCTTCAAATGATCTTCAAGCCTTGAGTTGGGCCTTTGCTCTTGGTGGAATTGGGTTGAAAGAGGCCTTGGTTGATTGCTCTTGAAGTTTGGAGAAGAACCAAAGTGAACCAATTGAACCGGTTTTGAGGTTAGCAAAAGTTGGACCAAAAGTTTGAGCCAAAGTTAGAGGCTCCAACTTTTCATAGCAGCTAGCACAATTTGCTGGTATGAACGTTGGTGCCAACGTTAGGGGTCTAACTTTGACCCTAACGTTGGCCTTGCCTTGTGTGCTAGTGGCGCCAACGTTAGCCACCAAGTTAGGGGGCTAACGTTGGCGCAAACTTTTGCTCCTTCCCCATTGAAATTCATGTGCCAACGTTAGCCTCCAAATTAGGGGGCTAACGTTGGCGCAAACGTTGGTGCCCAGGGGAGAAATTCATGTTCCAACGTTAGCCTCCAAGTTAGGGGGCTAACGTTGGCGCAAACGTTGGATGGCCAGGGAGGAATTCATGTGCCAACGTTAGCCTCCAAGTTAGGGGGCTAACGTTGGCGCAAACTTTTGGTGCCCAGGGGAGAAATTCATGTGCCAACGTTAGCCTCAAAGTTAGGGGGCTAACGTTGGCGCAAACTTTTGGAGCCCAGGGGAGAATTTTCAAGTTCCAACGTTAGCCTCCAAGTTAGGGGGCTAACGTTGGAGCTAACTTTTCAACCAAAAGTTTGTGCAAAAGTTTGATGCTAACTTTAGGTCCAGCTTCTTGCTTCCTGGTTCAATTTCACTTATTCCATTGTCCTCTCTTCACTCCTAGCCATTCCTTCTTGCTTCAACCTTTCTCCAAGCTTTCTTCACCTATCATTAATCAACCAAACTCATCAAAGCTATGCTCAAAACCATGAGATATTCATTCTTTCATAATATGCAACAAATATAGCATAAAACCTCATGAAATGGCATGAATTCATATATGGTTGGTTCAATCAAGGGAAACATGAAAATCTACTCAATTAGCTTGCTTGTAGCTCAAGAAAGTGCATAATTCTAATGAAAACAAAAGAAAAAGACTAGCTAAAATAGGCTAGGATGACTTGTCATCACAACACCAAACTTAAAGCTTGCTTGTCCCCAAGCAAGAAAAGATTTATTGAGAAGAAAGAATGAAATAGAAGAGGATGTTCATGCTAGCAGAGTATTATTGATAGTTCATGGGGTTTTGTGTGGATATGCCAATACTCACTTCTTATTGACTCCTAGGCCTAGAAAGTCTCCTTCAAGCTTCAAGTGACATACTGCTATGACCTCTCATTATTCCTTTATCCTTGGCTAATACTTTGTTCATAAGCTTTATTTGAGTGTCATGTGTAGCAAGTTCATTTTCTTTTCTTTATACTTGACACATTATTCACCATGGACACTTGGCTCACATTCCTTCTTAAAACATTGATGTCCAGCACCTCTTTGGGTTACTAAATGCCTTGTAGTTAGGTTGCTCTTGATAGTGGACTTTCAGCTGATGATCCCGGATTAGTTAACCCAAGTCACCGAGTGTTGAGGCACTCCTAAGAGCTTACTAATCCAAGCAGATCCTAGTACAAAGACATCACAGGCATATATTTCAAAGTTCAAGCTATTGGTGTCCAACTTTGTTTCTTTTTGTTTTTCTTTTGTTCTGCCACTTTTTGGCTATCTTTTTTTTCTTTCCTTCTTTTTGTTTTTCTTTCTAACCAAGGAATTTAATTCAATTGAGATTCATAGACAGTGGGCCACTCTTTACTTAGAAGAAGATATCCTAGCTCTTTATTCATTCAAAGTGAGCTATTATACAATCACACACATACCATCACTTACTTTTATTCCACTTCTATCTAACAGAAACCATTTTACTTCACATTCAAACTGTTCTTTTATTGAATTTAAAGATGCAGGGGACAGCACATGCTTCTTGTCAAGTGAAAATAAACACACAAGCACACACATAAACTAGCCTACTTATTTTAAAAGAAACAAACATAATGCAAAGACTTTTAAATGACTACTTAAAAATGCAAAGACAACTTAGAACAGATAGATTTTGTAGTGATGAATAAGGAGCAAGTCCACCTTTCATTTGTCATGCCTTTTCTTTCTCCTTTCATACACTTGGCTGCTAGTGTTCCCACCATCCTTGTTTGGTGCCTGTTGATCTTGCCAAAAGCCAGCCTTATTCATAGCCTCTTCCACTCTATCTTCAAGTCTCATAGCCCTGCTTACTTCTACCTCACTTCTCATTTTGAAGAATTCATCAAAAGTTGGGAACGCCAGATCCATGTTGTGCAAATGTTCTCCAATATAGTTTAGTTTGATTTGGCTATTGACGTTGTAATCGGCTTGTACTTCATACCTTGCATCTTGGAGTGTTGTGAACTCCTTGAAAGCCTTTAAACTTTCAGCTTGCATTTGTTCCAACTTCCCAAAAGATTCATGAGATTGAAAGGCATGTTCTTCTTGCATCACAAGGAATCTTGACTCGAATTCACTTTGTTTGCTCATTATTCTTAGCTCTCTTTCTTCTTGTGCTTGTTGGTTCTTCATGTACAGAGAATGGTATTCCTCTTGCCTTTCTTGGATTCTCGTGTACTGTTGAGACAATCTTCCTATTGCTTCTTGCATTTGAGTCATATCCATATTACCATGTGGGAAAAAGTGTGGCTGTTCCTCCTCCTCTTGTGGCTCTTCTTCTATGTGTGGCTCATCTTCTTCCATTGGCTCTTCTCTTTCCCTTCCTCCATGTGGTCTTCGGCCTTGATGTGCTTCAAGGGGCATCATCATTCGTTCAATGGTTATGGGCATGCCTTGGCTTAACCACATTGGATTCTCCTCTTCCAATGGAACTTTAGCCTTTGCACACAACCTCCAAATGGTACTTGGATAGTACAACCAAGATCCGGCCGAATTCTTTTCAGCTAGCTTTTGAATGTCTCTTGCAAGGATATCATGAACTCTTATCTCTCCACCCACCATGATACAATGCAGCATCACGGCTCTCTCCCTGTTAACTTCTGAGGTGTTCACTGTGCCCAGAATTGACCTTTTCATCAACTCATACCATCCTTTTGCTTCCGGAGTGAGGTTACATCTCTTCAGGAACTTGTATCTGTTCTTGTTATCTCCTTCCCATTCTGAGTTCTCAAAACAAATATCTCTCGCAATCTCCTCATAATCTTGATCTTCATTCAATCTTTGTTGGTATCCCGGTTCATCAAAGTGGACTGACTTTAGTTTCAAGACTTTCTTGATCGCGTCCGGGCTAAAGTCTACTTCCACCCCACGCACATAGCTCTTGTACGTTGGGGGCTCACGCATGTCAAGCCTTGGGACATTTGCATAGAACTCTCTTATGATATTGGTATTAATTCGGGTGGCTGGTGATGTAAGTTCCTCCCATCTCCTCTTCCGGATTTTGTTCTTCATTTCTTGACATCCATCATCCGGCAACATGAATGGAATTTCAGGATAGATTCTTTTCTCGTTCATCCATTGAATTTGCATTTGATGAAACCAAGACTTGAACCTCCATTGGTCATATTCATGTATTTCTTCCTCTACTATTGGATCTTTTCCTTTTCGTCGTTTGGTTCTTGAGGAGGATGCCATGATCACTTGGTTGGTTGAGAGGGAATGTGAAGAATGTTGGAGAGTTTGATGTGTGTTTGGAGGAAAAAGAGATTAGGTCCGGACTTGCTATGACAAGAAATTAAGAAGAGAAGTTTAAGTGGTTGGAGTTTAAAGTAAGAGAAAGGTTGCACAAAGCTTGTTATGTTGAGAAGTGATTCGGTCATGTGCATGGCTTGAAGGTGGTATGCTTTTAAATGAGCAATGAAGGGCTAGGATGCAATTAGACACTATGGGGATCAAAGGTGTGCATGTATGGATGAATGAAGACAAAATTTGCTCCTTCCCTTGCCTTTGCCGTGATCATTCTCAAGGAGTGGCAGATTTCTTTCTTGAAGCATGTGATGGGATTTTGTCCTTATGCTATGCTTTCCTTTGTCTTGTCTTTTTCTTTGAAGATTCTTTGACCTCCTAGTCACCACAATAAGACAACATACATTAGTCTTATCCAACCGTAGCAAGGGTGTGCTTTTTATTAAAACTTTGTGAACCATCAATTCTCATCTCATTTGAACCGTGACATTCTCTTTGGAGGACACCAAACTTAATGTTTGGTAATGTATAAAGAAATGAGTCTCTTCCTCCAACTAGTGAAGTTCAAATGTTACATGTTCATAAGAATTGTTTTCATTACACTCTTTTTTTTTTCTTTTTTCATGAAGGATCAATTGTATCCTTAAATCAGTGCATCAAAGTTTGATGAACACCAAACTTGTTTCTTGTCAAAGGGTACATCACAATTAATGCCTTCATTACCGAATAAGAATTTTTCTATTTATAAGGTTTTGGAAAATAACAAATGTATGATTATTGATGCATGAGTTTCAAATTTTCATGAAGCTATGTGGACACCAAACTTAGTGTTTGGCCATATGCTTTATCAAGACATTTTAAGTATGTGAAACAAAATTCTTTGTAACATTGGTTTAGTGTGCTTGGAGGTACACTAAACTTAGTATATGTTTCATAACAGTGTATGCAGTCAATGGACATGTTCATGAAAAGAGAAAAAAATTCATGCTCAAATGATCATAACTTATTGAATTTAAAATGACATGAATCTTAAAGCATGGGTTGCCTCCCATGGAGCGCTCTTTTATTGTCACTAGCTTGACATTGAGGCTTTCTTTTATGGTGGTTTGTAGGGCCTCAATTTGTCTCCCCTGACCGTGATCCTCTTCTTTGTTCTCTGGTGTTCAATTTCAGCATGCTCTAATGATAGTATGTTGCTGACAGTGTAGTAATCCTCGGTTTGTTGATTTGCCCCCAGCTGTTGATATATCAGTTGCACTTTGTCACCTTTAGAAAGCCCCTCTGTTGGAATCTTTCTATTCTTCCAGCCCCTTTTTGCTTTGTTTCTGCGCTTCATCTTTCCTTTTGTTGATCTTTCTTTTCTGGCTGTAGGCTTTCCTTGGGGACCTCTCTTCTCAGTGGCTAGTACTCTAATATCCTCTTGGGCTTTTTCATCAGTCTGCACAATCTTTAGCATTGGGATGTTGCTGTGACTTTCCTGGTCATTTTTCATATAGTCTTTCTTCTCCTTGCTAAATTGTGCCTCAGGTAATACCTTCAGAGTGACACTCTGGTCATGCATCCTGAGAGTTAATTCCCCTTCCTCTACGTCTATGATAGCTCTAGCAGTGGCCAAGAATGGCCTTCCCAGTATAACAGAGTCACCATCATCATCGTTTGATTCTAGAACCACAAAATCAGCAGGGTATATAAAACTGTCCACTTTGACCAAAAGATTTTCAATTACACCCCTGGGGTATACCATTGACTTGTCTACCAGCTCCAGAGACATTTGTACTGGTTTGACCTCCTCTATATGCAGCTTTTTTACCAAGGAAGATGGTATTAAGTTAATACTTGCTCCGAGATCGCACATTGCTTTAGTGATGGTCAATTCCCCAATGGTGCAAGGCAACAGGAAGCTCCCTGGGTCCTCGAGCTTGGGAGGAAGCCCCTTTTGAATCAAGGCCCTGCATTCCTCAGTAATCTTTATGGTTTCTTTCTCATCCCAGCTTCTTTTCTTGTTGACAAGCTCCTTCAAGAATTTGGCATACAGAGGCATTTGCTCAAGTGCTTCAGCCAAGGGGATATTGATTTCCAGCTTCTTAAAAGTATCAAGGAATTTGTGAAAATGCTGGTCTTTAACCTCTTTGTTAAACCTCTGGGGATATGGCAGTGGAGGTGTGATGCTTTTTCCTATTTGCTGCTGCCCCTGAGCTACTTCCTTTGAGCTATGTGGCTGGTTGTCCTTCTCTTTGAGTTTCTCAGTGTCTTTGTTTGGCATCACAACTTGCTCTTTAGCCTCATCTACCTTTGTTTGATTCTCATCCTCCATTGGTTCTTTGGTGTTCTCTGCTTGCTTCCTTGTAGTGTCATTGTTGCTTATCAATGTTCTCCCACTCCTTAATTGTATTGCCTTGCATTCTTCCTTGGGATTTAGAATTGTGTCACTGGGCAGTGAGTTTGAAGGTCTCTCAACAGATACTTGCTTAGAGAGTTGCCCCATCTGTCTCTCTAGGCTCTTCAGGGAAGCTTCCTGATTCTTGGCTACCATTTCCTGGTGTTTCAACATTTTGTCTATCATGGCCTCCAAGTGCGTGATTCTTTGGGCTTCAGGTGATATTTGAGGTGGGTTATGAGATGTGGGTGGTGGATGGTAGGCATTTTGGTTGGTGGGTTGGTTATTAGATTGGTATTGGTTGAGGTTGGGGTAGTTATTTTGAGGTTTTCTGTAGGGGTTTTGGTTAGTCTGCTGCTGGTTGTAATTTTGGTTGCTTCTTGGGTTGTGTTGGTTTGAGTTCCTCTGCCATGGTTGTTGGTTTTGGGCATGGTTATCTCCCCATCTGAGGTTTGGGTGGTTCTTCCAGGATGGATTGTATGTATCACCATACACTTCATTTGGTCCTTGGTTGTGCATATACTGTACTTGCTCTTGTTGTTGTTCTTCTTGAAGTTCTTCACTCTGTCCCCATGTGGTTGATGGTTGGCTAGTATTGACTGCTGCAACTTGGAGACTATCAATTCACTTAGCCATTTGCTCAAATTGTTGCTGAATTTGCTGCTGCATCATCTTGTTTTGAGCTAGGATTGAATCCACTCCTTCTAGCTCCATTACTCCTCTCCTTTGTGATGGTTGGCGGCCTCTTTGATGAGCAAAGAAATACTGGTTGTTGGACACCATATCAATGAGTTCTTGAGCTTCTTCTGTAGTTTTCATGAGTTGCAAGGAACCTCCAGCTGAATGATCCAAAGCTTCCTGGGATTTCAGTGTCAAGCCTTCATAGAAGTTTTGAAGTTTCTCCCACTCATTAAACATGGCAGGGGGACATTTCCTTATCAGAGCCTTGTACCTCTCCCATGCCTCATAGATAGGTTCGGCCTCCATTTGTGTAAATGTTTGAACTTCAGCCTTTAACCTTATAATCCTCTGAGGTGGATAAAATTTTGCAAGGAACTTAGTTACCAAATCATCCCAGTTGTTGATGCTGTCTCTTGGAAAAGATTCTAACCATTGAGTGGCCTTGTCCCTGAGAGAAAATGGGAATAGCATCAGCTTGTAGCTGTCAGGGGGCACTCCATTAGTTTTGACAGTGTTGCATATCCTCAAGAAAGTGGATAAATGTTGGTGTGGGTCCTCAAGTGGTCCTCCACCAAAAGAGCAATTGTTCTGAACCAAAGTGATGAGTTGTGGCTTGAGTTCAAAATTATTAGCATTGACATTTGGAGCCAAGATGCTGCTCCCACAATGTCTAGGATTTGCAAAGGTGTAGGAAGCCAAAACTCTCCTCTGGGGTGGGTTGCCATTGTTGTTGTCTTCTCCACCTGGTGGATTGGTTAAATGTTCCTCCATCTCTTGGAATTCTTCGTCTGATTCCTCTTCTCCAACAATATTTTTCCCTCTTTCAGCTCTTCTTAACCTCCTGAGAGTTCTTTCGTCTTGTTCATGAAAATTGGGTATGGTTCTTCTTGTACCTGACATACAAGCAGAACATGAGAAATGCACAAAACTAGTGACACTTCAATTCACTGCCAGATTGAAGTGTTAGTTAGTTTAAGCAAAAAATCAAACAGTTAGTGGGTTAATCAAAATTAAAGAAAAAGTGCTTGATCTAGATTACCACCTCACTTAATCATTGTCAATCTAATCAATCCCCGGCAACGGCGCCAAAAACTTGATGAGATATTTTGGAGGAAAAATAAATCTATCCCAAAACACACAAATCTAACCAGCAAGTGTACCGGGTCGTATCAAGTAATAAAAACTCACGGGAGTGAGGTCGATCCCACAGGGATTGAAGGATTGAGCAATTTTAGCTTAGTGGTTGATTTAGTCAAGCGAATCAAGATTTGGTTGATGGTTTTGTGACTTGCAGAATTAAATTGCATTGAAGTAAAGAGAACAAGAAATAAATTGCTGAAACGTAAAGGACAAGAAATTAAATAGCAGAAACTTAAAGTGCAAGAAATGTAAATTACGGAATCTTAAAGTGCAAGAAATGTAAATAGCTGGAATTGTAAAGGGAATTGGGGAATGGATTTGCAGAATTTAAACAAGGAAAAGTTGAATTGCATTAAACAGAAGAGGGAAAGGGAATAGGGATTGAACCGGATATGAAGCAGAAAAGTAAATGAACATAGAAAGCAGTAAACAGAGAAGTGAAATGGGAAATTCAGATCTCAGGACCCAGAGACTAGAAAACCAAGTCTAGATCTCAATGCCTTCCTAGATCCAACAAGAACAATTGCAAGAAAATTGTAAATTTCAAGGAAAATAGATGAAGAGCAATTAACCGGAAATGAAATTCAAATTCAGTAAATAAAGCAGAGAGATCCAAGATTGAGATTGAAACAGAATTTCTTCAATTCTCCAATCCAAGATTCAAGATAATTGTAATTTAAATTGAAAGCAATAAAACTGAGAGAAAGAGAAGTCAATTCTCCTTCCCCAAGACAAAGAAATTAAAGTTCACTCAATATCAAAAGCTCTCCGAAAACTATTATGAAAATTCCAAAAGAAAGCTCTCCGAAGAACTTGAATTCTATCCTATTTATACACTTTCTTCAAATGATCTTCAAGCCTTGAGTTGGGCCTTTGCTCTTGGTGGAATTGGGTTGAAAGAGGCCTTGGTTGATTGCTCTTGAAGTTTGGAGAAGAACCAAAGTGAACCAATTGAACCGGTTTTGAGGTTAGCAAAAGTTGGACCAAAAGTTTGAGCCAAAGTTAGGGGTCTAACTTTGGCTCCAACTTTTCATAGCAGCCAGCACAATTTGCTGGTATGAATGTTGGTGCCAACGTTAGGGGTCTAACTTTGACCCTAACGTTGGCCTTGCCTTGTGTGCTAGTGGCGCCAACGTTAGCCACCAAGTTAGGGGGCTAACGTTGGCGCAAACTTTTGCTCCTTCCCCATTGAAATTCATGTGCCAATGTTAGCCTCCAAGTTAGGGGGCTAACGTTGGCGCAAACGTTGGTGCCCAGGGGAGAAATTCATGTTCCAACATTAGCCTCCAAGTTAGGGGGCTAACGTTGGCGCAAACGTTGGATGGCCAGGGAGGAATTCATGTGCCAACGTTAGCCTCCAAGTTAGGGGGCTAACGTTGGCGCAAACTTTTGGTGCCCAGGGGAGAAATTCATGTGCCAACGTTAGCCTCAAAGTTAGGGGGCTAACGTTGGCGCAAACTTTTGGAGCCCAGGGGAGAATTTTCAAGTTCCAACGTTAGCCTCCAAGTTAGGGGGCTAACGTTGGAGCTAACTTTTCAACCAAAAGTTTGTGCAAAAGTTTGATGCTAACTTTAGGTCCAGCTTCTTGCTTCCTGGTTCAATTTCACTTATTCCATTGTCCTCTCTTCACTCCTAGCCATTCCTTCTTGCTTCAACCTTTCTCCAAGCTTTCTTCACCTATCATTAATCAACCAAACTCATCAAAGCTATGCTCAAAACCATGAGATATTCATTCTTTCATAATATGCAACAAATATAGCATAAAACCTCATGAAATGGCATGAATTCATATATGGTTGGTTCAATCAAGGGAAACATGAAAATCTACTCAATTAGCTTGCTTGTAGCTCAAGAAAGTGCATAATTCTAATGAAAACAAAAGAAAAAGACTAGCTAAAATAGGCTAGGATGACTTGTCATCAAAAGGCAACTCCAAAGTTAGTGGAAAAGGTGAACGCCACTAATTTTGCGAAGAAAAAAAGACCCACATTAATGGCCACGTTAGTTACACTAACGTGGACATTAACGTGGGCAAAATTCTCACCCAGCAGCCTGACCATGCCTTCTTCAAACAAGAATAACTTGAGCCACAGAGGTCCAATTGAGGTGATTCTAGTTGCGTTAGAAAGCTGACATTCAGAGCTTTCCAACGATATATAATACTCTATAGTGGGCATGAAATTGAAGCACAAACCAGCGGCATCTTTTAAAACACCAACTGGGTAGCAAGTGTGACGTTAGCCACACTAACTTCAGCACTAACGCCACACTTGTAGCGTTAGTGTGGCTAACGTTAGCACTGACATTAGCACCTGGATCTCAACTTGATTCTCTTTCAAGGACCACCCAACCTCAAGGAAGCAAGCCCACAAGTGTCAACCAATCAAGGCCACAAGAAGCATCTAGAATAGGAATTTTCATTTAATTGTAATTTGCTTTTAATTTCATTTTGTAATTTATGAGAGCCTATATAAGGGCCTTAGCTTTTACATTCAAGAGAGGACGGACATTCTGAAAGGGGGGGATTAGAGAGGGGTCTTCGGACTCCCTCCCCTCACACACTTTTCCTTTTCTTTCTTTTCTTTGTACTTTGCATTTATGAATTTTGAAGTTTCAATTTTAGTTTTAATCTTCATCTTTACTTTTCTGCACTTTCTTTCTTTTCTATTTGTTTGTAGAGCAATGATCAACTAAGCTCTATTGTGATTCAATGGATCAATTGTATTTCTTATTCTTCTTCTTCTATCTTTTCTCTTGATTTTACTAGAAAGCTTTCAATCTTCATTTAATTGGGTAGTTATCTTGGAAAAGAAGCTATTCATACTTGGATCTCTTCGGAACTTTGGAAAAGGAATGGAGAGATCATGCTAGAAATGCTTTCTCATGTTGGACCAAATTGGGGTTGGATCGATATGGTGACTATAATCCTACCAACACCTGATTTGGGAAAGCATGTGGTATAATCAGTGACCATACTTCATCTCTTCTTATGAGCAATTGACCAAGGAATTGGCTATTGATCAAGATTTGAGAGATTGAATTACCAAGAAATTGGAATTCGATCACTTAAGATTGCCAAGGAGATTAATGAATGCATTGATTGAGGAAGAGATGAGAATGAACTTGATCCGGAGGATTGCAATATCTCTTGATCCCAATGTTCAATTTATTTTTAGTTCTTACATTTACTTTTCTTGTCATTTTACTTTTCTGCACTTTATTGCTTTCTTTACTTTTATGCCATTTACATTTCCTTGTTGCTTATCACTCCAATCTGATTCGTCTAACTAGGATAATCAATTAACCATTGATTGCTTAATCCGTTAATTTCTGTGGGATTCGACCTCACTCTTTTGTGAGTTATTACTTGACGACAATTCGGTACACTTGCCAAAGGAAAATTGTTGAGAGACAAATTTCCGTGCATCATTGGTTATTGTAGATATTCGCTTTTTGCTTGTTTATTTATTTTTATTTAAAAAAATATATAAAATAAAATAAAATTCAGATTTTTATTTTAAAATTTTTATCTTATCTTATCTTAGTTTTAAATTTCAAAATTCAAATCTTTTTCAAAAATTATTTCTTTTTCAAAAGCTTATTTTATCTTATTTCAAAAAAATCAAATTTCAAATTTCAATATTTAAATTCCAAAAATTCAAAATTCAAACTTCAAAATTTAAATTTAAAAATTTTAAAAATCAAACCTTTTCAAAATTTAAATCTTTTTTTTTCAAATCTTTATCTTATATTGTTGACTTTTTCAAAATTCAAATTTCAAAATTTAAAATTCAAATTTTAAAATTCAAATTTCAAATTTCAAAATTCAAATTTCAAAATTTAAAATTCAAAATTTAATTTCCAAATTCAAAAATTTAAATTTCAAAGCCTTTTTCTTATTTTATTTTATTTTATTTTATTTTCCTTTACTTGTTTATTAGTTTTTGTTTTTATTTTCTCCTACTACTATGAACTCTCACCCCTTTGGCTATGATTCTGGTTACAATTATGTTGCAGGTAGAGGAGATTACAATGAGAACATGCATCAAGGTTGGGACAATCAAAGATGGGAGGAGCCACAAGAATTTGATCAACCCTCATGGCAACAACCACCTCCAATGGACTATCAACAACCGTTCTGTGATGTATATCAAGGCAATGGCTATGGTGAGCGCTCTTTTGATTATCAGCAACTACCACCATATGCCTATGAACCCTGTCCTCAACATGACTTTGGACCACCATACTCACAAGCCCCTTTCCACAATTCACCTCCATATGATCCTAACCCGTATCCACCATACCAACCACCTTATGAGCCAAATGAACCATACACAGAACCACCCCCATTCCAACACAACTACTCTCATGAACCACCACCTCAATATACACCATCTCCTTATCATTATCAAGATAAACCACCTTCCTACCATGAACCCTTTCTCCCAACAAATGAACCCTCCTATCCACCCCAAACCTCCATAGAGAAAGCACTTACCGATCTAAACTCTACTATACAAGCTCTCGTCGCCCAAATCGGACCACCAAATACCTTCAACAATCAACCCTCAAGCTCTAGTGTACTTCCTTTTCAACCATAGAATGATCTCCCCATCCCATCACCACCATCCATGGAAGAGCACCCACATCCATCAATCCAAGAGCAACATGATCCCAATGATGCTATTGACATGGAACAAGAGAGAAGGGATCATCTTCGCGAATCCATACTTCATAAGGAGCTAGAGGAGGCCCTAAAGGTGAAGGTAGTAAAAACCCTTGAAGTCGAAGGAGTAGTTGAAGAATTAGTGAAGAAAGACATCAAGGAGGAGTCTGATTTTGTCTTAGAGCAAGAGGAGGCCCAAAATGTGGAGATAGGAGAGACCCTTGAAGATGAAAGAATAGTTGAAAGGAGTTGTCATGGAAAGAAAATCATCAAGGATGAGTATGATTTTATATTAAAACTACTGGACAAAGCAATAATTATTGAAGAGGAAGAAGTGGTTGAAGACTTGGGAGGTGCTGAACCTCCATAGGAAAGTCAAGACATAGAGCCTCCTTCCAAGACGGTTGCATTTGATGTTGAGAAGGGTGTACAACCTCCAAGGCATGTCATGGTTAAGGACTTGGAAGAGGTCGATCAAGAGATAGAGATTAAAGAAGAAGAAGCACAACCTCCCATGCCCTTGGAAAGTAGTGAAGAGGAGATTGAATTGGAAGAAAGCTACCAAAAGGAAGAGGTTGAAATTGAAGAAGCTTACAAGGAGGTGGAAGTTGTCAAAGAAGAGCACAAGGGAGCGGAGCTTGCAGGATCATTAGAAATACCTCTCCCAAAGCCATTACCGTCCAACACAATGTTTAAGTGGGTAAAATTCTTATCCTTGACCTTTACTTTCTCACTTGAATATGGGCTACTTGAGACAGATGGTCAACTTAGAGCTCTTTGTGGTATTAAGAGTAAGAGGAAGATGGTTAGTGGTTGGAGTTGTCAGGCAAGGTTCATTAAGGTTCCACATTCCGCACTGGAGTACAAGTGTTGGCGCAGAGCTCAGTTGAATGGGTCTAGGATGTTGTTTGGCCGCTTCAGTGAGAATTCAAATTGCTTGCCACCTGGATGGAACAATGATGATCAGCTTGAAGACGGGTGTAGAAACAAGATTTGGGATCCGGAAATATATGAGGATCAATTTTGGGAGCTCAAAGCTTATGAAGAACTCCATCAAAGCTTGAGGAATTTACTTGGTATTAATAGAGCTTATTGGAAGTCAAAGTATTGGTGGAAGTTTCAAGACGAGTTCAAGCACAAGCCACCATAACAGGGAGCTCACCAAATGTCCAACTTAAGGACTTTAATTAAAAGTGCTAGGTGGGAGACAACCCACCATGGTATGATCGTTCTCTTTTAGTTTTACTTTTATTTTAATTTGTTGATTGCTTATTTTTTATTTTATTTTTATTAGTGTTCATTCATAATCTCTACATCTAGCTGCATATAGTTTGCATTTTCATTTGTATTCTGCATATATAAAAAAAAAAACATCACGCACGCGACGCGGCAGCGTCGCTGACGCGTCCGCGTCACCAGTGCATTTTGAAGAAAAGAGAATGGAACAGAAAGTCATGCAAAAGCTTGGCTGGAGGCGTGCCTTAGGCACAACCATGCCCATGCGAACGCGTCGCTGACGCGTCCGCGTCATGTGGGAAAAATGCCTCCCACGCGTTTGCGTCACCCACGCAAACGCCTGCCCCAAAATCAACGTAAAAAGGGGTGTATGGCAGAATGTTGGGCTGGAACGTGGATGGACTCGTGCTAGAAGCCCAAGCCCTCCCACGCGAACGCATGCCCGACGCGTTCGCATCGCTTTTCAAAACTGGCCATCCACGCGATCGCGTCAACCACGCGAGCGCGTCACCCAAAAATTTGGCAAACAGAGTGTCGAACAGAGAGTTGCGCGAACGCGAGGCTGCACTCCCGCCAATTGCACAAATCAGGCCACGCGATCGCGTGACCCACGCATCCGCGTCACCTGGCCTTATCGCGCACCACGCGACCGCGTGACCCACGCATCCGCGTCATATGCGACACACAACTTATCCAAATCAGCCAAGATATCTTATCTTTTCTTCCCCAAATCCTAATTTCTTTCTTCTTTCTTTCTTTTCTTCTCCCCCTCTACTCTTCTATCCCTTTAATTTAATGCATTTATTTGTTCTTTTTTTGCTCAATTTCATCTTAGCTTAATTCCTTTTGGTTTCTTTTTCAATTCTTTTTCATGCATTTTTATGTTGGTGTTGGAGTTTTATTTGGATAGTACCTTATTTTATTTGAGCATGTGGCTATTCTGAGGAGAGATTTGACACATTTACTTATGGCTCTCATATACATTTGGATTATATTATTTTCCACCCTATTTTAACTTGCACACCCAGTGTTTGTGAAAAAGCTTTTATGGCATTTTGAATCTTATTTTATTTTACTCTTTCACTTGCATACCTCTTTTTCACAATACTTGTGCTCCACATGTATTTGGGATTATCATTCACAATTGTCATCATTACACATGCTCTTTAATTTGGCACATTTATTACTTGATGCTTGAGATATGCTTCTCATGCCTATTATTTGCATATTTTTACCCTCTTGTATCTAATTATTTTGAATTGCCCTTTTTGATCTTTATTGTTGTCTTCCCTACATGTTGTAGCTACCATGTAGTTGGGCTATCATTTTTTCTTTGGCATTCCTTATCACTTGGAATTTCCTCCCTTCCGGTCTTAGTTTTCTATATTTCACACTCTTTCTTTTTCTTCTTCCTTAGGCATGGGTACCAAAAAAGGAAAAGAGAAGGCCACTGACAAGACACCGGCACGGAGAGGAACCAAGAGACCTCTAGCTAAGGCGCCTCTATCTACAAGCGTCAGTTGTAGCAACACGTCCACTTGTACATTTCAGCATGCACCGAGGACGGTGCAATCTTTAAAGTGTGGGGAGGTCGATACCGACTTCCATGGTTAGTTATTTCCTTCTCAACACCAATGTCTTATTTTCTTTATTAGTTCATTGTTGCATTTACATGTTTAATTGCATGTTTGTTTGATTTTATGCATTTAATTACTACTTGGTTAAAGTAATAAATTTCTTCTAAGACCCTATTTTTTTTAGAACAAAAATTTCACTAATTTTAATCAAAACTTTTATGTTAAATTTGCTTGAAGTTGTATTTGGAACATAGTTTCAAAAAGCTAAGAACACATAACCCGTAAGATTTGAGCTTAGTTACATGGTTACATTATTTAACCATAAATATTTTATTCTTGTGTGTTTTCTTCTCTATAATTGCAATCTTTACTTTGTTCCACTCTATATGTCCATTATTTAGTGTATTTATATGCTTGCATATGATTGAGGCCATTACTTATTTTCACTCACTTATCCCAAATAAGCCTACCTTTTTATGTCACCCTTGTTAGCCACTTTGAGCTTTTTAATCCCCTTCTATTTTATAACCACATTACTAGCCTTAAGCAGAAAAACAAATTAAAAATCCCAAGTTGAATCCTTGGTTAGATTAAGATAGATAATTTGTATAATTTAAGTATGGGGAATTTTTTGGGAACATGGGATGATAGAAAAAAAGGGGAATTAAATTGAATAAGTTATTTGAAAATTTGGGAAGCATGCTCATGTGAAATCAAAATAATTAAATTACCATGTGCATTGAAAAAAACAAAAAAAAAAATTAAGTAATTAAATAAAGGGATACAAAAGAAATATATATGAATTACCCCAAATGCAAAATAAAAAGGATCAATGCACATGGGACAAAATTCAAAAATAAGTTTGATACACGAGCATGTAATACAAAAGTGGGAAAAATTTGGGTAGCTAGGTAAAGCATTTTAAATTATATAAAGCATGTATATGTTAGTTGAGATCTTAGACTAATCAAGGATTCACTTTGTTAGCTCACTTAGCCTTATATAGATATCCTTACCTTTACCTCAGCCCCATTACAACCCTAAAAAGACCTCATGATATTTGCATTGGTATACTAAATATTTGTTGATTAGTTAGATGAAGAACAAGGTTGAGAAAGTATGACTAGGGAAGATTAGAGTGATTGACCCTAGACACTTGAGAGTTAGAGTGATATACACTACCAGTAAGGGTTCAGTGCTTAATTCTATGTTCCCTGCTTTCATGAGCTATCTTCTTACAAGTTTGCTTGTCTTTTATTGTGTAATTTGAATTAGTGGAATTTGATTCATATTTGTCTTGGAGGACTTATTTGCTTTCAACCAAGTAGGTAGAAATATTTTGCATGTAGTTGCATTCATATAGATAGGTTGCATTTGATACATTCTACCATTCCTCTTCACTCCCTTATAGCTTCTCTTGAGCTTAGCATGAGGACATGCTAATGTTTAAGTGTGGCGAGGTTGATAAACCACTATTTTATGGTTTATCTTGTGCTCAATTGAGTGGATTTTATCAATATTTCGTACACTTATTCATATGATTTGCATGAGTTTACATTTTCCTTCCTGATTTTGTGCTATGATTGAAAACATGCTTCTTTGGTCTTAATTTTGATATGTTTAATCTTTTCTTATTACCATTCGATGCCTTGATATGTGTGTTAAGTGTTTTCAGAGATTACAGGGCAGGAATGGCTTAGAGGATGGAAAGGAAGCATGCAAAAGTGGAAGGAATACAAGAAGTTGAAGGAACTGCAAAGCTGTCAGCCTGATCCTCTCGCACTAAAACGACCATAACTTGAGCTACAAAGATCCAAATGACGCGGTTCTAGTTGCGTTAGAAAGCTAACATCCGAGGCTTCGCAACGATATATAATTTGCCATAGCTGCCCTGAAGCCAGGTGACGCGAACGCGTGGATCACGCGAATGCGTGACCTGGCAGAAACGCAATCCACGCAAACGCGTGGACGATGCTTCCGCGTCACTTTCCCACGACCTGTACGTACCAGAATATGCTGGGGGCAATTTCTGGGCTATTTTTGACCCAGTTTTCGGCCCAGAAAACACAGATTAGAGGCTATAAAGTGGGGGAATGCATCTATTCATAAAGATGTCTTTCATAATTCACTTTTCATAATTTAGATGTAATTTTTAGAGAGAGAGGTTCTCTCCTCTCTCTTAGGATTAGGATTAGGATTTCTATTTCTTCATCACAGGTTCAATGTTACTTTAATTTATATTTCTCTTCTACTTTCAGATACTTTAATCCTTTTATTTGTTAATTACTTATGTTGCCAAATTGGCTTATGAACCATTCATGTTAGGATTTTCTTTATTTAATATAAATTGAAGTATTTCAGATTTATGATTCTTATTTAGCTTTTTATATTATTGGCTTTAATTGATTAATTGGAGAGTTTTGAGTTATCAAACTCATCGTGATTGATAATTGTTATTTTTGCTAATTGAATTGAATTCCAATAACTCTAGTCCTTTCTTAGGAATTGACTAGGACTTGAGGATCAAACTAATTAGTTTACTTGACTTTCCTTTGCTTTAGTAAAGGTTAACTAAGTGGGATTAAAACTCAATTCTCATCACCATCGATAAGGATAACTAGGATAGGACTTCCAAATTTTCATACCTTGCCAAGAGTTTTATTAGATATTAATTTATTAATTTCTGCAATTTATTTTCCTTGTTCAAACCTTTTGAAACCCAAAAACTCTGTTTTTCATTACCAATAATAAATCACACTTCTCTGCAATTCCTTGAGAAGACGACCCGAGGTTTGAATACTTCGGTTAATAAATTTTATTGGGTTTGTTACTTGTGACAACCAAAACTTTTGTAAGAAAGGAATTCTTGTCGGTCTAGAGCTATACTTACAACGCGAATTTATTTGTGAAAATTCTAGATCACGCGAGAGTTTCGCTCTTTTCAGGCTCTATGACTTGAGTTTTCCATGGAGGTTCTGCATCTCCTAAGTCTTCAACCACTTCCTCTTCTTCGATAATTTCGGCTTTCTTCACTTGCTCTAGTACAAAATCCAGCTCCTCCTTTATGACTTCCACCTCTTGACAACTTTCTTCAAGGGTCTCTCCTACCTCCACCTTTTAGGCTTCCTCTTGCTTCTCTTGAAGTATGGATGCGTGAATCCAATCCATTAAGTCCCTAAGACGATCCCTTCTCTCTTGTTCCATGTCAATAGCATAATTGGGATCATCTAGCTCTTGGAATGATGGATTTGGGTGAAAAGGAAGTGCACTAGAGTTTGAGGGTTGAGTATTGGAGGTAGAGGATGGATCCACACGAGATATTAGAGCTTGGAGAGTAGAGGTGAGACCAATGAGAGTAGAGGTAAGTGTGGTTTGAAGCTCTCTTTGCCCTTGGCGAATAACACTAAAAGTATCATCTATGGGAGCTTGGGGTGGATAGGAGGGTTCATTTGTTAGGAGAAAGGGCTCATAATATGAAGGTGGTTCTTCTTGATAAGGATATGAAGATGGTGTATATTGAGGTGGTGGTTATTGGGAGTAATTGGGTTGGAATGTGGGTGGTTCTATGTATGGTTCATATGGTGGTTGGTATGGTGGATAAGGGTTAGGGTCATATGGAGGTGAATGGTGGAAAGGGGCTTGTGAGTATGGTGGTTCGAAGCTATGTTGAGGAGGGGATTCAGAGGCATATGGTGGGGCTTGTTGGTAACTACAAGGGGGTCCACTATAACTATTGGATTGATATGCATCTTGGAATGACTCTTGCTCATAGTATGTTGGTGGAGGTTGTTGCGAGAAAGGTTGATCATATGCTCGAGGCTCCTCCCACCCTTGATGGTTCCATCCTTGATGCATATCCTCATTGTAGCTTCCATTTCCTACAACATAGTTGTAACCACTCTCATAGCCAAAGGGATGAGAATTCATAGTAGCCGATAAAAATAAAAACAAATAAAAATAAGCAACAAAGTCCTAAAACTAACAAAAACTAACAAACAAGCAAAAGGTAAATATATACAATAACCAATAATAAGGCACACGTTTGCAATTCCCCGGCAATGGCACCAAAAACTTGACGGAGGAAAAATGTCGGTAAAGATTTTCACAAAAATATCGCGTTGCAAGTATAGTTCTAAACCAATAATTTATCCTCAGTCAATGTTTAAATTGTTTGTCACTTAAGCAAACCCAATAAAATTAACCGAAGGATTTAAACCTCGGGTCGTCTCTCAAGGAATCGTAGGGAAGTGTAGTTATTATTGGTTATGGGAAAATATATTTTTGGGTTTTGAAATAAGGAACAAGTAATGTAAATAACAAGGAAATAAAATAATAACTAAGAAAAGTCCTAACAAGGATTGAGAATTGGAATTTCTATCCTCATTATCATCATCAATTGTGATGGTAATTGTCTTTTGCTTTCACTTAGTTAACCTCTAACAATGAAGGAAAGTCAAGTGAGCAAAATCAACTTAAGTTTACAAGTCCTAATCAAATACTAGATTTAGTGAAGCCTAAGCCAACTAGCAAGTCTCAATCACCAATCAACAAAAGAATTTTGATAACTCAAGAGTCTCTAATTGATCAATCCAAGTTAAGAACATAAAAAATCTAATTTAAAATCCAACCAAGCATTTTATGAAGCACTTGGAAGGCATAAAATAAAAACTTAGAAAACTAGCAAGACATAGCAAAATCTAAAACTAACCAAAGCAAATAAATAACAATAACAAAGCAATTGAATAATAAGAAACGTGAAACATAAATTGCATTAATGAAAATTTAGAGTAACACATGAACTCATAAACTAAATTGGAAACATAAAGTAATCAACAAGAGAAATAGATAACTAAGGTACTAGAACAAATAAAGGTAGAAGAGAAATTAAATTAAAATGAAGTAGAAATCTGAATTTGAGAAAAGCTAAACCTAAAAACCCTAAAAGCTAGAGAGAGGAGAGAGTCTCTCTCTAGAAAACTATATATAAAACCTAACTAATGTGAATAAATGTGTGAATGATTGATTACCCCTTCTAGCTCCACTCTGCAGCCTCTAATCTTCACTTTCGGGCTTGGAACTGGGCCAACAGTAGCCGAGAAATTGCCCACATCATTTTCTGTAAATTGCAGCACGTGACGCTCGTCACGTGTACGCGTCAGCCACGCGTACACGTCGCTGAACAAATTCCTGGTCACGCGTACGCATCATCCACCCGTGCGCGTCGCTTGCCTGCTGATGAGCGGATAATTTATACGCTTTTTGGCGTTGTTTTTAGTATGTTTTTAGTAGAATCTAGTTACTTTTAGGGATGTTTTTATTAGTTTTTATGTTAAATTCACATTTCTGGACTTTACTATGAGTTTGTGTGTTTTTCTGTGATTTCAGGTATTTTCTGGCTGAAATTGAGGGACTTGAGCAAAAATCAGATTCAGAGGTAGAAGAAGGACTGCTGATGCTGTTGGATTCTGACCTCCCTGCACTCAAAATGGATTTTTTGGAGCTACAGAACTCAAAATGGTGCACTTCCAATTGCGTTGGAAATTAGACATCCAGAGCTTTCCAGAAATATATAATAGTCCATACTTTGGCCGAGTTTAGATAACGTAAAAGGGCGTTGAACGCCAGTTCTACGCTGCTGCCTGGAGTTAAACGCCAGAAACAAGTCACAAACCAGAGTTGAACGCCAGAAACACGTTACAACCTGGCGTTCAAATCCAGAAAGAGGCTCTGTACGTGTAACATTCAAGCTCAGCCTAAGCACACACCAAGTGGGCCCCAGAAGTGGATTTATGCATCAATTACTTACTTCTGTAAACCCTAGTAACTAGTTTAGTATAAATAGGACCTTTTACTATTGTATTTGACATCTTGGATTGTATTTTTGATCCTGTGATCACGTTTTGGGGGCTGGCCTCTTGGCCATGCCTGGACCTTTCACTTATGTATTTTTAACGGTAGAGTTTCTACACTCCAGAGATTAAGCTGTGGAGCTTTGCTGTTCCTCATGAATTAATGCAAAGTACTACTGGTTTTCTATTCAATTCAACTTATTCCGCTTCTAAGATATTCATTCGCACTTCAACATGAATGTGATGAACGTGACAATCATCGTCATTTCCCCACGAACGCGTGCCTGACAACCACTTCCGTTCTATCTTAGATTGAATGAGTATCTCTTGGATCTCCTAATCAGAATCTTCGTGGTATAAGCTAGATTGATGGCGGCATTCATGAGAGTCCGGAAAGTCTAAACCTTGTCTCTGGTATTCCGAGTAGGATTCCGGGATTGAATGACTGTGACGAACTTCAAACTCGCGAGTGCTGGGCGTAGTGACAGACGCAAAAGGAGGGTGAATCCTATTCCAGTATGATCGAGAACCTCAGATGATTAGCCGTGCTGTGACAGAGCATTTGGACCATTTTCACAAGAGGATGGGATGCAGCCATTGACAACGGTGATGCCTCCAGACGATTAGCCATGCAGTGACAGCGCATCGGACCATTTTCCAGAGAGGATCAAAAGTAGCCATTGACAATGGTGATGTCCTTACATAAAGCCAGCCATAGAAAGGAGTAGGATTGATTGGATGAAGACAGCAGGAAAGCAGAAGTTTAGAGGGACGAAAGCATCTCTATACCTTTATCTGAAATTCTCACCAGTGATATACATAAGTATTTCTATCTTTATTTTCTGTTTAATAAGTATTATTTTCGAAAACTCCATAATCAATTATTATCCGCCTGACTGAGATTTACAAGGTGACTATAGCTTGCTTCATACCAACAATCTCCGTGGGATCGACCCTTACTCACGTAAGGTTTATTACTTGGACGACCCAGTGCACTTGCTGGTTAGTTGTATCGAAGTTGTGAATGAAAAACGATTTATTAAGACGTGCGTACAGAGTTTCTAGCACCGTTGCCTGAGATCACAATTTCGTGCACCAAGTTCTTAGCGCCGTTGCCGGGGATTGTTTGAGTTTGGACAACTGACGGTTCATCTTGTTGCTCAGATTAGGTAATTTTCTTTTTTTGTTTTATTTTCAAGAATTTTTCAAAAATATTTCAAATATTTTCTCCTTTGTTTTCGAAAAATTTTTTAAAATAAATGTTTTCAAAAATATATTTTTCTTCAGAATTTTTAAGAATGAATTCTAGTGTTTCATGAAGCATGTTGAAGCCTGCCTGGCTGTAAAGCCATGTCTAATTCTTTTGGATAGGGGCTTCCAATGGGTATGTCAGCTGTGGCATGTCTGAGTTACATACTAAAGCTTGGCTGGCTATTAAGCCATGCCTAACCCTCAGATTGGAGCTTTAGAATAAGAGTGTAAGATTCCTGGAATTCATATTAAAAATTTTCGAATCCTTATTTTTCTTTTTCAAATGATTTTCGAAAAAAAAAATTAAAAGAAAATACAAAAAATTATAAAATCATAAAAATAAAAAAAAAATATTTCATGTTTCTTGTTTGAGTCTTGAGTCAAGTTGAAAGTTTGGTGTCAATCGCATATTCATCTTGCATTTTTCGAAAAATTCATGCATTCATAGTGTTCTTCATGATCTTCAAGTTGTTCTTGGTAAGTCTTCTTGTTTGATCTTGATGTTTTCATGATTTGTGTCTTTTCTTGTTTTTCATATGCATTCTTGCATCCATAGTGTCTATACATGAAAAATTTTTAAGTTTGGTGTCTTGCATGTTTTCTTTGCATTAAAAATTTTTCAAAAATATGTTCTTGATGTTCATCATGATCTTCAAAGTGTTCTTGGTGTTCATATTAACATTCATAGTGTTCTTGCATGCATTCCTTGTTTTGATCCAAAAAGAAAAGAGAAAAACATGAAAATGATGTTTTAATTTTTATCTCTCATCATAAAAAAATTCAAAAAAAAAAAATATCCTTCCCTTTTTCTCTCATCAAATTCGAAAATTTGAGTTGACTTTTTCAAAAATTTTTAAAATTCAATTGTTTTTGTGAGTCAAATCAAATTTTCAATTTAAAAATCTTATCTTTTTCAAAATCTTTTTCAAAAATCAAATCTTTTTCATTTTTCTTAGTTATTTTCGAAAATTTTAAAAATATTTTTCAAAAATTTTTTTCTTATCTTTATCACATAATTTTCGAAAATAACATCATCAATTAATGTTTTGATTCAAAAATTTCAAGTTTGTTACTTGCTTGTTAAGAAAGATTCAAACTTTGAGTTCTAGAATCATATTTTGTGATTTCTTGTGAATCAAGTCATTAATTGTGATTTTAAAAATCAAATTTTTTTCAAAACTAATTTCAATCATATCTTTTCAAAAATATCTTCTTATCATATCTTTTTCAAAATTTGATTTTAAAATATCCTTTCTCACTTCTTATCTTCTTATCTTTTCAAAATTGATTTTCAAATTTGTTTTAACTAACTAAATAACTTTTGTTTGTTTTTTATCTTTTTCAAAACTACCTAACTAACTCTCTCTCTCTCTCTGTTCGAATTTTTTCTTCTTCTTTTCTTCTACTCACACAGGGACCTCTATACTGTGGTAAAAAGGACCCCTATTATTATTTTTCTGTCCCTCTTTTTCATATGAGCAGGAGCAAGGACAAGAATATTCTTGTTGAAGCAGATCCAGAACCTGAAAGGACTCTGAAGAGGAAATTAAGAGAAGCTAAATTACAACAATCCAGCAAGCACCTTTCAGAAATTTTCGAACAGGAAGAGGAGATGGCAGCCGAAAATAATAATAATGCAAGGAGGATGCTTGGTGACTTTACTGCACCTAATTCCAATTTACATGGAAGAAGCATCTCCATCCCTACCATTGGAGCAAACAATTTTGAGCTGAAACCTCAGCTAGTTTCTCTGATGCAGCGGAACTGCAAGTTTCATGGACTCCCATCTGAAGATCCTTTTCAGTTCTTAACTGAATTCTTGCAGATATGTGATACTGTTAAGAGTAATGGAGTAGATCCTGAAGTCTACAGGCTCATGCTTTTCCCTTTTGCTGTAAGAGACAGAGTTAGAGTATGGTTGGACTCTCAACCTAAGGATAGCCTGAACTCTTGGGATAAGCTTGTCAAGGCTTTCTTAGCCAAGTTTTTTCCTCCTCAAAAGCTGAGCAAGCTTAGAGTGGATGTTCAAACCTTCAGACAGAAAGAAGGTGAATCCCTCTATGAAGCTTGGGAGAGATACAAAGGACTAACCAAAAAGTGTCCTTCTGACATGCTTTCAGAATGGACCATCCTGGATATATTCTATGATGGTCTGTCTGAGTTATCTAAGATGTCATTGGATACTTCTGCAGGTGGATCCATTCACCTAAAGAAAACGCCTGCAGAAGCTCAAGAACTCATTGACATGGTTGCTAATAACCAGTTCATGTACACTTCTGAGAGGAATTCTGTGAGTAATGGGACACCTCAGAAGAAGGGAGTTCTTGAAATTGATACTCTGAATGCCATATTGGCTCAGAACAAAATATTGACTCAGCAAGTCAATATAATTTCTCAGAGTCTGAATGGAATGCAAGCTGCATCCAACAGTACTCAAGAGGCGCCTTTCGAAGAAGAGGCCTATGATCCTGAGAACCCTGCAATAGCAGAGGTAAATTACTTAGGTGAACCTTATGGAAACACCTATAACTCATCATGGAGAAATCATCCAAATTTCTCATGGAAGGATCAACAAAAGCCTTAACAAGGCTTTAATAATGGTGGAAGAAACAGGTTTAGTAATAGCAAGCCTTTTCCATCATCCACTCAGCAACAGATAGAGAACTCTGAACAAAATACTTCTAATTTAGCAAATTTAGTCTCTGATCTATCAGAGGCCACTGTGAGTTTCATGAATGAAACAAGGTCCTCCATTAGAAATTTGGAAGCACAAGTGGGCCAGCTGAGTAAAAGGATCACTGAAATCCCTCCTAGTACTCTCCCAAGCAATACAGAAGAAAATCCAAAAAGAGAGTGCAAGGCCATTGAAATGACCATCATGGCCGAATCCAAAGAGGAAGGGGAGGATGTGAATCCCAAGGAGGAAGACCTCCTGGGACGTCCAGTGATCAATAAGGAGTTTCCCTCTGAGGAACCAAAGGAATCTGAGGCTCATCTAGAGACCATAGAGATTCCATTAAACCTCCTTATGCCATTCATGAGCTCTGATGAGTATTCCTCTTCTGAAGAGAATGAGGATGTTACTAAAAAGCAAGTTACCAAGTACCTTGGTGCAATCATGAAGCTGAATGCCAAATTATTTGGTATTGAGACTTGGGAAGATGAACCTCCCTTGTTCACTAATGAACTGAGTGATCTGGATCAACTGACATTGCCTCAGAAGAAACAGGATCTTGGAAAGTTCTTAATACCTTGTACCATAGGCACCATGACCTTTGAGAAGGCTCTATATGACCTTGGGTCAGGGATAAACCTCATGCCCCTCTTTGTAATAGAGAAACTGGGAATCTATGGGGTGCAAGCTGCTAAAATCTCATTAGAGATGGCAGACAACTCAAGAAAACATGCTTATGGACAAGTAGAGGACGTGTTAGTAAAGGTTGAAGGCCTTTACATCCCTGTTGATTTCATAGTCCTGGATACTGGGAAGAATGATGATGAATCCATCATCCTTGGAAGACCCTTCCTAGCCACAGCAAGAGCTGTGATTGATGTTGACAGAGGTGAACTAGTCCTTCAATTGAATGAGGACTCCCTTGTGTTTCAAACTCGAGGTCATCCTTCTGTAAACATGGAGAGGAAGCATAAAAAGCTTCTCTCAAAACAGAGTCAACCAGAGCCCCCACAGTTAAACTCTAAGTTTGGTGTTGGGAGGCCACAACCAAACTCTAAGTTTGGTGTTGAACTCCCATATCCAAACTCTAAGTTTAGTGTTGGGAAGTCTCAACAATGGTCTGAACATCTGTGAGGCTCCATGAGAGCCCACTGTCAAGCTATTGACATTAAAGAAGCGCTTGTTGGGAGGCAACCCAATTTTTATTTTCATTGTTTTTCATGTTTTATTAGGTTCATGATCATGTGGAGTCACAAAATAAATATAAAAGTTGAAAACAGAATCAAAAACAGCAGAAGAAAAATCACACCCTGGAGGAAGACCTTACTGGCGTTTAAACGCCAGTAAGAAGCATCTAGCTGGCGTTCAACGCCAGAACAAAGCATGGTTCTGGTGCTGAACGCCCAAAATGGTCAGCATCTGGGCGTTTGAACGCCAGAATTGCACCCTGGAGAAGAGCTGGCGCTGAACGCCCAGAACAAGCATGGTTCTGGCGTTCAACGCCAGAAATGGGCAACAAATGGGCGTTCAACGCCCAAAACAAGCACCAATCTGGCGCTGAACGCCCAGAGTTGTGTGCAAGGGCATTTTGCATGCCCAATTTGGTGCAAGGTTGTAAATTCTTGAACACCTCAGGATCTGTGGACCCACAGGATCACCTCAGGATCTGTGGACCCCACAGGATCCCCACCTACCTCCACTCACTTCTTCTCACCCCTCTTTCACACAATCCCATAAACACTCTTCCCCAAAACTCTTCACCAATCACCTCAATCTCTCTTCCCTATCACTACTTCACCACTCACATCCATCCACTCTTCCCCATAAACCTACTTCATAAACTCCACCTACCTTCAAAATTCAAAATCAATTTCCCACCCAAACCCACCCTTATGGCCGAACCTTACCCCCCTCCCTTCCCTATATAAAGCCCTCCATTCTTCTTCATTTTCACACAACACAACCCTCTCTTCCCCTTCTTGGCCGAATACACCCCTCCCCCCTCTCCTCCATATTTTCTTCTTCTTCTTCATCTATTCTTTCTTCTCTTGCTCGAGGGCGAGTAATATTCTAAGTTTGGTGTGGTAAAAGCATAAGCTTTTTGCTTTTCCATTACCATTGATGGCACCTAAGACCGGAGAATCCTCTAGAAAAGGGAAAGGGAAGACAAAAGCTTCCACCTCCGAGTCATGGGAGATGGAAAGGTTCATCTCCAAATCCCATCAAGACTACTTCTATGATGTTGTGGCCAAGAAGAAGGTGATCCCTGAGGTCCCTTTCAAACTCAAGAGAAATGAGTATCCGGAGATCCGACATGAAATCCAAAGAAGAGGTTGGGAAGTTCTAACAAACCCCATCTAACAAGTCGGCATCCTAATGGTTCAAGAGTTCTATGCCAATGCATGGATCACTAGAAACCATGATCAAAGTAAGAACCCGAATCCAAAGAATTATCTCACCATGGTTCGGGGGAAATACTTAGATTTTAGTCCGGAAAATGTGAGGTTGGTGTTCAACTTGCCTATGATGCAAGGAGATGCACGCCCCTACACTAGAAGGGTCAACTTTAATCAAAGGTTGGACCAAGTCCTCATGGACATATGTGTGGAAGGAGCTCAATGGAAGATTGACTCCAAAGGTAAGCCGGTTCAATTAAGAAGACTGGACCTCAAGCCTGTAGCTAGAAGATGGTTGGAATTCATCCAACGCTCCATCATCCCCACTAGCAACCGATCTGAAGTTACTGTGGATCGGGCCATCATGATTCATAGCATCATGATTGGAGAGGAAGTAGAAGTTCATGAAGTCATCTCTCTTGAACTCTACAAAATAGCCGAAAAGCCCTCCCCTGGGGCAAGGCTAGCTTTTCCTCATCTTATTTTCCATCTATGTTACTCAGCTGGAGCTTTCATAGAAGGAGACATACCCATTGAGGAAGAGAAGCCCATCACTAAGAAAAGGATGGAGCAAGCAAGAGAGCCTATTCATGGATCTCAAGAGACGCATGAAGCTCATCACCATGAGATCCCGGAGATGCCTCAAATGCATTTTCCTCCACAAAACTATTGGGAGAAAATCAACACATCCCTAGGAGAATTAAGTTCCAACATGGGACAATTAAGGGTGGAACATCAAGAGCACTCCATCATCCTTCATGAAATTAGAGAAGATCAAAAAGCAATGAGGGAGGAGCAACAAAGACAAGGAAGAGACATAGAAGAGCTCAAGGACATCATTGGTTCCTCAAGAAGGAAATGCCACCATCACTAAGGTGGACTCATTCCTTGTTCTTACATTCTCTGTTTTTTGTTTTCTATGTTAAGTGCTTATCTAAGTTTGTGTCTTATTACATGATCATTAGTAGTTAGTAACTATGTCTTAAAGTTATGAATGTCCTATGAATCCATCACCTCTCTTAAATGAAAAATGTTTTAATTCAAAAGAACAAGAAGTACATGAGTTTCAAATTTATCCTTGAACTTAGTTTAATTATATTGATGTGGTGACAATGCTTCTTGTTTTCTGAATGAATGCTTGAACAGTGCATATATCTTTTGAAGTTGTTGTTTAAGAATGTTAAATATGTTGGCTCTTGAAAGAATGATGACAAGGAGACATGTTATTTGATAATCTGAAAAATCATAAAAAATGATTCTTGAAGCAAGAAAAAGTAGCAATAAACAAAGCTTGCAGAAAAAAAAGGCGAAAAAAAAAAACGAGCAAAAGCAAGCAGAAAAAGCCAAAAGCTCTTAAAACCAAGAGGCAAGAGCAAAAAGCTAGTAACCCTTAAAACCAAAAGGCAAGGGTAAAAAAAAGGATCCCAAGGCTTTGAGCATCAGTGGATAGGAGGGCCTAAAGGAATAAAATCCTGGCCTAAGCGGCTAAACCAAGCTGTCCCTAACCATGTGCTTGTGGCGTGAAGGTGTCAAGTGAAAACTTGAGACTGAGCGGTTAAAGTCAAGGTCCAAAGCAAAAAAAGAGTGTGCTTAAGAACTCTGGACACCTCTAATTGGGGACTTTAGCAAAGCTGAGTCACAATCTGAAAAGGTTCACCCAATTATGTGTCTGTGGCATTTATGTATCCGGTGGTAATACTGGAAAACAAAGTGCTTAGGGCCACGGCCAAGACTCATAAAATAGCTGTATTCAAGAATCATCATACTGAACTAGGAGAATCAATAACACTATCTGAACTCTGAGTTCCTAAAGATGCCAATCATTCTGAACTTCAATGGATAAAGTGAGATGCCAAAACTATTCAAGAGGCAAAAAGCTACAAGTCCCGCTCATTCAATTGGAGCTATGTTTCATTGATAGTTTGGAATTTATAGTATATTCTCTTCTTTTTATCCTATTTGATTATCAGTTGCTTGGGGACAAGCAACAATTTAAGTTTGGTGTTGTGATGAGCGGATAATTTATACGCTTTTTGGCATTGTTTTTAGTATGTTTTTAGTAGAATCTAGTTACTTTTAGGGATGTTTTTATTAGTTTTTATGTTAAATTCACATTTCTGGACTTTACTATGAGTTTGTGTATTTTTCTGTGATTTCAAGTATTTTCTGGCTGAAATTGAGGGACTTGAGCAAAAATCAGATTCAGAGGTAGAAGAAGGACTGCTGATGCTGTTGGATTCTGATCTCTCTACACTCAAAATAGATTTTCTGGAGCTACAGAACTCAAAATGGCGCGCTTCCAATTGCGTTGGAAAGTAGACATCCAGAGCTTTCCAGCAATATATAGTAGTCAATACTTTGGCTGAGTTTAGACGACGTAAAAGGGCGTTGAACGCTAGTTCTACGCTGCTGTCTGGAGTTAAACGCCAGAAACACGTTACAACATGGCGTTCAACTCCAGAAAGAGCCTCTGCACGTGTAACATTCAAGCTCAGCCCAAGCACACACCAAGTGGGCCCCAGAAGTGGATTTATGCATCAATTACTTACTTCTGTAAACCCTAGTAACTAGTTTAGTATAAATAGGACCTTTTACTATTGTATTTGACATCCTGGATTGTATTTTTGATCCTGTGATCACGTTTTGGGGGCTGGCCTCTTGGCCATGCCTGGACCTTTCACTTATGTATTTTTAATGGTAGAGTTTCTACACTCCAAAGATTAAGGTGTGGAGCTCTGCTGTTCCTCATGAATTAATGCAAAGTACTACTATTTTTCTATTCAATTCAACTTATTCCGCTTCTAAGATATTCATTCGCACTTCAACATGAATGTGATGAACGTGACAATCATCATCATTCCCCCACGAACGCGTGCCTGACAACCACTTTCGTTCTACCTTAGATTGAATGAGTATCTCTTGGATCTCCTAATTAGAATCTTCGTGGTATAAGCTAGATTGATGGCAGCATTCATGAGAGTCCAGAAAGTCTAAACCTTGTCTGTGGTATTCCGAATAGGATTCCAGGATTGAATGACTGTGACAAACTTCAAACTCGCGAGTGCTGGGCGTAGTGACAGACGCAAAAGGAGGGTGAATCCTATTCCTGTATGATCGAGAACCTCAGATGATTAGCCGTGCTGTGACACAGCATTTGGACCATTTTCACAAGAGGATGGGATGCAGCCATTGACAACGGTGATGCCTCCAGATGATTAGCCATGCAGTGACAGCGCATCGGACCATTTTCCAGAGAGGATCAAAATTAGCCATTGACAATGGTGATGTCCTTACATAAAGCCAGCCATAGAAAGGAGTAGGATTGATTGGATGAAGACAACAGGAAAGCAGAAGTTTAGAGGGACGAAAGTATCTCTATACCTTTATCTGAAATTCTCACCAGTGATATACATAAGTATTTCTATCTTTATTTTCTGTTTAATAAGTATTATTTTTGAAAACTCCATAATCAATTATTATCCGCCTGACTGAGATTTACAAGGTGACCATAGCTTGCTTCATACCAACAATCTCCATGGGATCGACCCTTACTCACGTAAGGTTTATTACTTGGATGACCCAGTGCACTTGCTGGTTAGTTGTATCGAAGTTGTGAATGAAAAACGATTTATTAAGACGTGCGTACAGAGTTTTTAGCGCCGTTGCCTGAGATCACAATTTTGTGCACCACCTGCTGCACTGGTCATGCGTACGCATCGTCCATGCGTGTGGGTCGCTGCCAGCTTCTCAAAACATCAATTTCCTATGTTCCTTCCACTTTTTCATGCTTTTTTTTATCCTCTAAGCCATTCCTACCTTGGAAAACCTGAAATCACTTAACACACATATCACGGCATCGAATGGTAATAAGAGAAGATTAAAAATTAGTAATTTAAGGCCAAAGAAGCATGTTTTCAATTATAGCACAAAATTAGGAAGGAAAATGTAAAACATACGAATTATATGAATAAGTGTGAGAATAATGGATAAAATCCACTCAATTCAGCCTAAAATGTACCACGAAATAGTGGTGCATCAGGAAAATTTTAGGATCTTGCTTCTTACTTGGCAGATTCCTTTGAATAATTGCACTACACTCCTAATACCATTGTTTGGCCTCACTTTAGAGCTCTTTTCTTGGACAATAATTCTTTCATGAATTTAACATAAATCAGCATTTGTTCAAGTGCTTCTATGAATAGAATGTTGATGTGTAGTGTTTTGAATATATCCAAGAATTTGGGTATTGCTTTTCTTTGTTCTCTCCCTGAAGTCTTTGAGGGTATGGAATTTTTGACTTATACTCAGGAACTAGAATCTTCACCTTGGGTTGCTCTACCTTGGCATGAACTGAGTTGGAGGGGGGCTTGCAGGGGCATGCTCTTCAGGGTCTCTGACTTTCTTCATAACTTCTTTAACTTGCTTCTCTTCACTAGAGGTTTGAGTATCTACCACTTTTTCACTAATCACATAGATGGCCTTGTATTCCTCTCTTGGATTTGGAATTGTATCACTATGAAAGGTGTTGGTAGGCCTCTCAACAACTTGCTTACTTAAGTGACCCAAACCTCTAAATTTCTGATGGAGACCCTAGTTTCCTGTATGAAACTATTTGTGTTTTTGGAGAGTTTTGCTAATGTTGTTTCCAAGCCTGAAGCTTTTTGAGGAACTGGGGTGTATTGTGTGATTGAGGAGTTTGATATTGATGGTTGAAATTATTTTGGTGGGGGTTGTTATTGTTGAAATTGGGCTGCCTTTGATTTTGATTTCTCCAGCCAAAGTTTGGGTTATTTCTCTATCCTGGATTGTATGTTTTGGAAAAGGGATCATTGTTGGGTGGTCTTGAAGAATTACCCATATAATTAATCTGTTCAGCAAAAGGTTGCTCATAGCCATAGCTTCCAAATTGAGATACTCCACCACTCATGTCATAAGAATTATCTTGGATAGCCATAGATGAAACTTGCATACCTCCCAAGTGTTGAGTGATGGCATTAATCTGCTGAGACATGGCTTTGTTTTGAGCAAGAATGGCATCTAAGGCATCCAAATCCATGACTCCCTTCCTCATTGTTCTTTCTAAAGAGTATAAATACTGATTATTGGCCACCATATCTGTAACACCCCAATTACTCTAAGTCTTACCTCTAGCTGTAAAGCAAAGGTTAATCAGAGGTTATGACAGTCCTAAGGCTTATACATATTTATATATAGAAGGGAATAATATATTCTAGAATCCTGATGAAGGATTAAGCTCAAAGATAGAATTACAAAAGCATGAAACGTTCACACGAAGCTAACGCAAAAGATACAAGGTATAGGTATAAGAGAATAAAACATATATAAATATAAGAATATAATAATCATAGAGAACTAGACGCAGCTTACAGAGTTTAAGTTGACTAGTTACAAATAGAAAGATACAGAGTTTTAGAATTAAAACAGCTTATACAACCTATCTCTCAAATAAGCCTATAAGGCCATAAAGATAAATATACAAAAGGTGAGAGAATACTATGACGAAAGTAAAACAGAAATAAACAAGGAACGAACCATACTCTGCTCTGTCACCATATTCGCAATCTCAACGAAGTAGATTACGACCTGCATCTGAAAAATAACAACAAAGTATGGAATGAGAACCGGAGGTTCTCAGTATGGTAACAATGCCCAATGATGTAAGATGTAAGGCTCTGGGACACTGAAGGCAATCATAGAACTTCACATCACATACGTATATTCAAGCTTAGAACAAAATAAATAAATATATAAAGAACTTAAACCATAAACTGGGTTATCTAAACTTAGGGGACTTCTAGCTAATACTAATCACAATGCTGTATCCCACAGCCTACGCCACCCTAACCTCCGTGCGATCCCATCGCCACCACCTACCTAACCTCCTCAGCACCAGACAATCACAATTAATGCAAACAAGAAAACCACAGGTAGTATTCATACATATACAAGTAATTTAAGAAGCAAGTAGGCAGGATATACAATTAGGCAAGCTCAAGTAATCAAAGCAATCAAGCACATAAGAGATGCATATGATGAATGTCTATCCTATTAGCTCGTGATATCACTTGTCGGTCCGTAAATGCCAACCCGACACATCCTCCCGGGAGTAGCCTTTTCTGCCACGCCAGGGATATAGTGCCCTGCACACTCATGTAGCAGCTCTTCTGCTACGCCAGAGATATAGTGCCCTGCACACTCATGTAGTAAGGAGTCTACTATGCCAGGGATATAGGCCCCGCACACTTTCCTGTAGCAGAGAAGGAACCAACCACAACAAATCATGTAGCAGAACAATCTACTACGCCGAGAATATAGGTCCCGCACACTCTCAACATTCAACAAGTTATGCGACAGAAACATCTGCCATGCCGGAGATATAGGCTCCGCACACTCTCACCAACAACTAATCATGCAGCAGAGAAAATCTGCTACGCCTAGGATATAGGCCCCGCACAATCTCAACATCCATTAAGATCATCATTTCTCTTCGAGTCCTCGACTTATCACAGCCATCGTCAGTTCATGATTTCCATTCCGAACTCATAGTTCATCAATTCCTCAATTCCAATACCATCCTCCTTTCTTATCTACCATAGCCATCCTCAATATACCAGAAACATAAGCCTCTGTTCTCTAAATTTTTAAAATAAAACTCAAATAAATTCTCCGAAAACTTTTCCATGTTTCAACGCTAAAAAATAAGCCCAAGAATCTTAAAATGGTGTCACAGAAGCTTACAAGCTTGTTGGGAAGGTGAAATAGTTGAAAACAAAGTTTAAGTTTGAGAAACAGCGTGTGTGCGTATGCACAGGGGTGTGTGTGCGCACGCCCAGGAAGTTTCAAAATGTGTGCGTACGTACAGGGGTGTGCATACGCACAGGTACCAAAATTCACAATGTCTGTTCACTCGCACAACCAGTGCTAGCGCCCCCAACAGACTGACCTTCCCAACGTGTGCGTGCGCACAGGTAGTAAAACTTCCTTGGTGTGTGCGTGCGCACAAGGCTGTGCGGACGCACATACCAGAAATCACAAAATTCTGCAACTCTGTAGAATTTCAGATTTCAACACCAATCTTTGAATGATCATAACTTCCTCTACAAAATTCCAAATTTTACAAACTTTATATCAAATCGAAGGGTTTTCAATAATCTTTAATTCCAAACCAAATTCAACAAATTTTGAAAACCGAGGCAGAAGTTATGATCAGACAAATTTTACCAAAAATCTATTTTTACCCAAAACCTTATAACCTCAAATTTTAACCAATCTCAATCCAAACCAAATCAATCACATATCAACCATACCATAACAATCCAAAATTCATACCAAATACTACTTCAACCATTTTCTCAATCTCAAAAACCTCTAAGTCATTCCACAACTCTAAATCCAACCCAATTCACATATCTCAATTTACCAACTTTCACAAACCACATCCAACCAAAGCAATATCAAACTTCCAATTACAACACAATCTACCCTTTTGGATTACCATTCATCATCACACCAAATTTTCCATCACATTTCATCGTTCTCAATATCAACTCTCAAACATATAACATTACAAACAATTTTTCCAACCAAAACATTCACAATCATTATTCTATCATCAATTTCAATATCAATCTCCTATACCCAACTACCAACATCAATATAGCCATTTATCACCCATTCCAAATCATCAATTACCATGCAACACTCTCATCAACATAACTAAAGTTTATCCATTCATCATAAATCATCATACCTCAACATTTAACAACTCAATAACCATATCAACAACCCTCATCCACAACACCAATCATCAATACTCATTAACACCAACAATTCCCAATAATTATCATCAAGCACACTAATCTAATACAACCAACAATTAACATCAATCCTCATTTAAATATTCATACACCAATAACATTCAATCCTATCTTAGGGCCAACTAGCCTAAGTTTCCAGAAACATTACATACTACATAAAGGAAACCGAAACCATACCTTGGTCGATTCCCAAACGCTCCAAACACCAAAACGAAACCACTAAACTTGATCCAAAGCCTCAACCAACTCCAACAAACACCAAATCTCAAACTAACAACACATATATCACCAAAATGAAAACCTAAGATACACAAAATAACTAAACACAAGGGTTTAGTGAAACCTTACCTTACCCAACGAGATTAGGGGTAAAATCCATCAATTATCAGCTACTAGATATCACCAGATTTCTTTAAATAGAAAGAAAGAGCTCGTCGAGAGCTTTACGTGGCCGCAAACGACTCGTCAATCGGAGCTCCGGATAAAAAGTTATGGAGCTTTGAAGGAGGAGATGAATAGTGTCAATGGCTTCTTATCCTCTCTTCTTCTAAACCGCGCCCCTCTCTCTCCCTTTGCATCAAATGAGCTGAAAGGCTCATTAATGAGTTTATATATGTTGGGCCTTGGGTCTAGTTTGGGCCCGGTCCAACCCGTTAGTGCCCGGTTTTTAATTCTAAATTATTTTTATCCGTTTAAAACAATAAATCAATTTTCATAAATCTTATTTTTTCTCAAAACACAGTACCGGGCAGGTGATGACAAAAAAATTTGATTTTGTACAAACTCACCGGCAAGTGTACCGGGTCGCGTCAAGTAGTAAAACTCACAAAAGTGAGGTCGATCCCACAGTGATTGATGGATCAAGCAACTTTAGTTGGGTGGTGAATTTAGTTAAGCAGACAGTTGATGATTTGAGTGAATTTTGATTGACAGAATATAAATTGCAAGAAAGCTAGAAGGCAGAATATAAATTGACAAAAAGATAAATGGCAGAAAGCTTTAAATGGCTGAAACTTAGAGCGCAAGAAAGTAAAAGAGCTGAAACTTAAATTGCAAAAAAGGTAAATAGTTGAATATTAAAGTGTAAGGAATTTAAATTGCAAAATTTAAATTACCAAGAAACTTAAATTGCGTGAATAATAAAGGGATTTGGGTGTTGGAAATCAAAACAAAATGTAAACTGCAGTAAATCAAAAAGCTCTAAGGTGAAGAAATTCAAAGAAAGTGATTCATCAGGGTTTGGAGGTACTGTAATCCTTCCTAAATCAAATAGGACTCAACTCCTTTCTCAATCATATGAGTAGATCTATAGCGGATTGAAACTGATTGGATCCCAATTCCTTGGCAATCTAATCTCTCTAATCACAATCAATCTTGCCAATTCCTTGATCTAATTATCATGAGAAGAGTTAGAGCACATTCTCTTATCCATAAGCCACACTAACTCTCAGGATCTCAATTCCTCCCGAATGATGTTGATCAAGAGAGTAGTGAAGGATAGAGCTCCAATTCTAATGCAAGTGATTCCCCTTTTGAGGCTCATACAAGCATTCACTGAATCAAACCTCCTTCCGGAGTGAGTAATTCAAAATCAAAACAAAAGATGTCCTATTGCTACCCAAGCGGATTGAGAAGAAGAAGAATTTTATTGATTCATTGGAATTACAAAAGAGCTCCCCCCTAATGAATTTGGGGTTTAGTTCGTCATTGCTTTAATAAAAAACAGAAATGAAAAAATGCAACATAGAAAATGCAAAGTCTGCAGAATTCCCCAATTGGGGTCTTGATAAACCCCTATTTTATAATTCATCTTGTGCTCAAATTGAGTGTTTTTATCAATTCTTCACCCACTTAGTCATATGAATTGCATGGTTTTACTTTCCCTTCCTTATATTATGATATATGTGAAAACATGTTTTCTATGCTTTAAAAATATTAAAATTAATTACCCTTTATTACCATGCGATGCCGTGATCTGTGTGTTAAGTATTTTCAGGCTTCATAGAGCAGAAATGACTTAGAAGACAGAAAGGAAACATACAAAAATGGAAGGGAAGCACAAAAATGGAGTTTTGAAGAAAAGGCAGCGACGCGTACACGTGGACAACGCGGACGTGTTCCTAGCGCAAAATAGCAGTGACGCGTACGCGTGGACGACGCGGACGCGTGCCTTGAGCAGAACGCAAATGACGCGTACGCATGACTGACGCGTACGCGTGACAAGGAAAAACTCCAGACCAGACGAACGCGTGACCCACACGCACGCGTGACGGACGCCACGTGCAGGAATCTGCAGAAAACACCCTCAGCGATTTCTGGACCCTTTTTTTGGCCCAAATCCAAGCCAGAAACACAGAATATAAGTCAGAGAATGGGGGAATTAAAGTACAACGTTAGAGATCAATTCATAAAAACATTCATTATTCATAATTTTAGGTTTAGATGTAGCTTTTAGAGAGAGAGGTTCTCTCATCTCTCTTAGGATTTAGGATTAGGATTTCTCTTATTTTAGGATTGCTTCTACAATCACAGGTTCAAAGTTCGTTTAATTTATTTTCTACTTTTATTTATTCTATTACTTTAATTGTTATTTATCTTTCCAAATTGGCTTATGAACTTTTCCATGTTAAGATTTGAATGTTCTATTTAATATATTTTGAGGTATTTCAGATTAAGGATTGTTCTATTCTGTTTATGATGCTTTCAGTTTAATTTGGATTTATTTTTCCTTTTCTGCTTTGGTTAAGTAATTGGTAATACTTGAGTTATCAGACTCAGCAGTTGATTGAAAATTGGGAATTGTTGATTGATTTGGATCGCTCTAAAGCTAGTCTTTCCACAGGAGTTGACTAGGACTTGAGGATCAAATTGATTGGTTTGACTTTCCTTTATTTAGTAAGGGTTAAATAAATGGGAGCAATAACAATTCTCATCACACCTGATAAGGATAACTAGGATAGAATTTCCAGTTCTTATACCTTGCCAAGAGATTCTTTATAATTATTAATTTATTTTTCTTGTCATTTAAATTACTTGTTCCTTATTTTAAAAACCCAAAAATATACAATTTTCATAACCAATAATAAATCATAGTTCGCTGCAATTCCTTGAGAAGACGACCCGAGGTTTAAATATTTCGGTTATAAATTTTATTGGGTTTTGTTACTTGTGACAAACAAAGTTTTTGTGCGAAAGGATTCTGGTTTAGAAACTATACTTACAATGTGATTATATTTTTATGAATTTCTTTACTGGCAGAAACCCAATCGCCAAAATGGCACCATTGCCGGGGAATTGCAAACGTGTGCCTTATTATTGGTTATTGTAAATATTTTATTTTTCTTATTTATTTGTTTTTATTTTTGTTTTTAATTTTTATTAGTTACTATGAGTTCTCACCCCCGTCGCTTTGAGTTTGGTTCTAATATTGTTGTAAGGAATGGAAGCTATAACAGAAACATGCATCAAGGTCAAACCAATCAGAGATGGATGGAGCCACGAGGATCTGATCAACCCTTTTGGCAACAACACCCTCCAAAGTACCATGGACGACAACCATTCAACAATGGATGTCGAGCCAATAGTTATGGTGGACCCCTTCGTGACAACCATCACCCACCAAATTACTATGGTCAGGAGCCATTCCGAGGTGCGTACCAAGATGATAGATATGGTGAACCCCCTTGTAGTTACCAACAAGCCCCATCATACGCCTACAAACCATCTCATCAACATAGCTATGAACTACCACACTCACAAACCACTTACCAACACTCACCTCCATATGACCCTAACCCATATTCACCCCAGTTCCAATCCAATTATTCCCAAGAACCACCACTTCCCTATGCACCATGTCCATATCCATCGACCCAAGAATCACGGGAGCGTCTCAAGGAAACAGTGAAAAAATTTCATGCAACCCTTCTCCAACTGGAGCAAGCAATCAATCGATTACCTTCCAGACATTCGGACACTCAAGGAACCCCCATGGCTTCATGTGGACAATCTAATGAAGAACGTAGCATGAAGGAGATACTAGAAACTTCGATGGATAGTAAGGAGCATGACTTTGTACTGGAACAAGTGGAGGAAGCTGAAATTATCGAAGAAGAAGAATTAGTTGAAGACTTAGGAGATCCTGAACCTCCATGGGAATCCAGAATTGTGGAGAATTCCGTCAAGGAATTTGCAATTGATGCTAAGGAGGATAGTGCACAACCCCCAAAGCAGGTATCTTATGAAGAACTGGACGGAACAACCCAAGAAATGAGTTTCCTTGATAATGATAATCATGATTCAAGTTCTCCTAGTAATGAACTTGCATCCGCAAGTGAATTCCTTGAGATTGAAGAATCTTCCCTAAGTGAATACAAAGATGATGCGGAGGTAGAATTTTCTCAACCTCCAATTTATTACTTGAGTGATGAGGAAGATATCGAAGACTTTGATAAAAACGTGGTTGCAGTCGAAGAAGTTTATAGAGAAGTGGAGGAATTCACAGAAGAATACAAGGGAGTAGAGCTTGCAAAACCCCTGGAAATACCTTTTCCAAGGCCATTACCATCCAATACAAACTTCAAGTGGGTAAAATCCTTAGCCTTTATCTTTACTTTTCCACTTGAATATGGTTTGCTTGAAACAGATGGCCAGCTTAGAGCTCTTTGCGGCTTTAAGAGTAAGAGGGAAATGGCTCGCACTCAGAGCTGGTATGCAAGATTCCATGAAATTCTACACTTCAATTTGAGGTACAAGGATTGGTTTCGAGTTCGATTGCATGGGTCTCGGAAGATGTTTGGTCATCTTAGTGAGAATTCAAATCCCATACCGCCTGGCTGGAAAAATGTAGATCAAGATGAAAGCCGTTACAAAAGCAAGGTTTGGGATCCTGGAATATATTCTGACATTCAACACCCCGGGAACCTGAACACCTGTTTGAATTTACTCAAAGGCTTTATATGCCTAGTTTGGGACCCCGAAGGCTGTTGGCATTCCAAATAGTGGTGGAGATTTTTAGATGAATTCAAGCACAAACCACCATAACAGAGAGCTCAGTAAATGTCCAACTTAAGGACTTTAACCAAAAGTGCTAGGTGGGAGACAACCCACCATGGTATGATCGTTCCTTTTTCAATTTTTATTACGTTTTGTTCGTTTTTAAATTTTATTCTATTTTTATTGAACCTGGAATTATTCATAACATCCATACATGCATTTACATTTGCATATTGCATATATATAAAAAAAACAGAGAGCACCCCACGTGTGCGCATGGGCCACGCGTGGGCGTCGATTTGAAATTGACGTAACAATCCAACGCCCAGAAAGTTAGGCTGGAATCGTGCGGCTGGTATGCATTAGGCACAATTTGGGGATCGCGTCGCTAACGCGAACGCGTCACTTTCACTTCACACATACCACGCGAAAGCGTGGACGACACGTACGCGTCGCGTGGAAATCTTAGCCCCCCTAATTGGAAATAGAGAGTTGCGCCAAAATGACGCTGGAATTGTGCGTTTAGCACAATTCTGAGCGATGCGTACGCGTCACTTTCATTATCTCTCAATCACGCGATCGCGTCAATGACGCGTTCGCGTCATTGTTCTTTTCACCCTAACCACGCGTTCGCGTGACCCACGCGTCCGCGTGGATTCAAATACACTAACCCAACCCACGCGAAACCCTAACCCCTTCGCGTCCCAAACCCCCCAACCCCCCTCTGCACTCTCTCTTCTCCTCTCCCCAACCACCATACCACCACCATTGCCGACCAGGACCGCCGCCACCACCGTCGCGAACCCAGACCGCCGCGCCACCCTCGCCGGAACCACCCCCCTTCTCTTCCTCTCCCCTTCTTCCTCCCCCGCCACTCTTCCCCCTCCACGACCCACATACCTGAGCCGCCCCAGAACTGCCACCGTGACCGCCTCCCAGCGCTGCCGATCACCACCACCGCCATCTCTCTGATTCCATATTCCATACCTCTGCCCACCAGGTTCCGCCAAACAGCGATTCCTCTTTCCGTAGTTAGTTAGTTTTTCGAATTATGTTCAAATTAGGATAGTTAGAGATGCATGATCGTAGTGGATTTTAGGTGGTTAGGTAGCTAGGATGTGGTTAGTGGATTTAGGCCTGATAATTGCACCATTCTTGTTAATTGTTTTATCTATTTCACAATTTTGAATATGCTGTGATGATAATGCTGTTCATATGCTGCTCTTTACTATTCTTTGATGCAAATTGAATTTGTTTATTTTGAATTCATGTGAATTACTATTTGTTACTCTTTTCTGCACTATTTTATTATCATATGAACTGTTTCTGCTGTTGTTTATTAACCGGGAATGTCCAATTTTTAGACGAAATGCTACCCAATTTTTTCAGCAAAATGTTTCAATCAATTCCCATTCATGAATTAATTTTAGAAATTTTAAGTTTGCACTAATTGGTTTCAACCCAAGCAATTCATGAATGCACGGGCTAGCTTTCTTATTTTTCTGATTCCCTTATTCATTAAACAACATTATTGATGATTTCACTTTAATTTTGCATTTCTTTTCAATGATTAATCATCAATAATCTGCAATATTTACTTGAATTTGAGTTACTTGTTTTTAAATCTGTGCAATTTTAGTTAATTGGGAGCCACAACACCATGCCACTGACTTTAACTTCATTAACCACTCTTAACTTCCTAACTTTTCTATTAGCTTTCAACTAACCACTTTCAAACCACTTCAAGGCATGATTACTATTTTTCCTAATTAACAAGAATTCCACATATAATAAATTTTGGATTGTGATTTTCATTCTCAAACTTTTCACTTGAATACAATTCAAAATTTTACATCTATTTAACTCAATTCATGCTTCTATTGCTACTTTATGCCTCTTTTGCCACTCTATGCTTAAATTGATAAATTCCAATTTGCTTACCTATTTTCCTGCTTTTCAGGATGTCTGACCCTAAAAGTAAAGGAAAGAGCAAAGCAACCACTGGAAAAAGGAAAAGAGGAGAATCCTCTACCTCCATTTTGGATATCCTCTATGATGATTCCTGGCGGGAAAAGAATTTTACCCCGCAGGAAAAGGCCGATCAGTTGGTGACTACCACAGACCCTATCAAGTTTGCCAACAGATACTGTGAGCTAAAGTATCCAGTTTTTGCCACTTCCAGGAACCTATACCTGGAAAGGACCCTCAAAATTCCAGAAGAACTCAAACAATACACTTCAGAACAAATTAAACAGAGAGGCTGGTTCTTCTTGGAAAGAAACTTGACTGAAGTCAACTCATCATGGGTCAGAGAATTCTACTGTAACTACTTCAAAACGTCCCTGGATGCAGTACAGCTTAGAGGAAAGCAAATTCTGATTACTGAGGAAGCCATTGAAGAAATCCTCTAACTTCAGCCTAAGTCAGATCAGCCAGACGGTTACCAAAAGGCTGAGGAGGATATGAGATTCAAGAGATTTGACTGGGACACAGTCAAGAGGACTATAACTCTTGATCCTACTGTCCCATGGGTCATGAGCAAGTCCATAGTGGCCTCAAAGGGAATTAAGCTCATTTATCTGAATGATGAGGCTCGACTTTGGCAGCAGATTTTGAGTAACTACGTAATGCCGAGCACTCATGAGACTGAAGTGCCAGCTGCCATGATCACCCTCATCTGGTGTGTGATGGAGGAGAAGGACCTATATCTTCCCTGCTTTATCCGGTATTACATGGCTAGGGTCCATGTTAGAGGCACTCTCCCCTTTTCCTACTTGATTACTCAGCTAAGCTGCCGAGCTGTGGTGCCCTAGGAGCTAGCAGATGAGAAGCCAACCGCCGCCGACTGCAAGAAAATCATCCCTCACAGCAGGAAGTTTCAGGCTTTGGGCTACAGACCTCCATTTCTCACTGCCTCTGCTGAGGCAGCCACATCTTCCGCTGCCCCTTCATCTACTGCTGCACCAGCCACCACCACAGCACCTCTACCTGCTTTAGAGCCCATTTATCACCTCGTGCACCGACTCTTCGCACGCCTGGATCGTATAGAGCATCGCAACAAGCGACGCTATGAGCACTTAAAGTTGATGATCCGATCCGACAGTGATATCCCCTCCGAGCCTGACACCCCTTCTGAGCCATCTGATGCGGAGGCGAACGATCATGAGGAGGCTGCACAGAGAGAGGCTGAGTAGGCAGGACCTGAGCAGGCTGTGCCACATCATGAGGAGCCCCATCAGATACAGCCGGCTGATCCAGAGATCCCTCTATGGACAGAGCCTCCGCTTCAGCAGGCAGACCCTCCGACCCTCATACAGACGGCAGAGCCTCAGACCACCACAGAGACACCTACTACACATCCATCTGGAGATGACCCTTCTTCACACCCAGCTTGAGTGAGCATCGAGGACGATGCTTTTATTTAAGTGTGGGGAGGTCGCCATCTCTAGTGAACTTTATTTTGGTGAACCACTTTCAGACTCTCTTTTATCCTATTTTGTTTATTTTCTGTATTTTTATTTTTATTTTAACTTATCTTATTTATCTTTCAGTACTTACACATTTTTCTTTTATTGTATTTCTGCATTTTGCACTTTTAGTTTATTAGTTGTGATATAGAATATATGGATTAATTAGCTTAGTTTACCCTTTTAGCATAAGATAACTGTGTTTAGTTGAAAATAAAAGAGTAAACTAGAAACCTTTAGTATAACAGAATCACAACAATCCACACACTGTATATATATAGCAATAAATGTTGGTTAAATTGACAACATTTTTTCAAGAAAAATACTTATTTTATAAAAAGCCATTCTAAGATTCACATTGAGTTGAATGGAAACTCTTGATTTCTACTTGCATGACATACATAACTGATATATGATTTTTGAGCTAAAGAACACACCACCCGTGAGTTTTTGAGCTTAATTGTATGGTTACATTCAACCATAAATTTCATTCTTGTGTGTTTCGCACTTCTTTTCTATGCTTGTAATCTTAACTTTATTTCAATCTATATGTCCAATATAGAATGTAGATACATACATGCATGTGATTGAGGCCATTATTTGAATTTTTGCTCACTTATCCCAAATATGCCTACCTCCTACATCACCCTTGTTAGCCCCTTGAGCCTTTTTAATCCCCTTTTGTTCTATAACCACATCACTAGCTTTAAGCAAAAAAACAAATTAAAAATTCCAAGTTGAATCCTTGGTTAGCTTAAGATAGAGATTGTGTATCCACTAAGTGTGGAGAAATATGGGAACATGGGTTGATAGGAAAAGATTAAATTAGTAAAATAATCAGAAATTTGGGAGCATGCTCATGTAAAACCAATTTCAATTAAAATACCATGTGCATTGATATATGTTGTATATATATATATATATATATATATATATATATATATATATATATATATATATATATATATAACCTTTTAATAAATAAATAAGGGGATGAAATTACCCCAATAATAAGTTTAGTGAAGAAATCAATGCACATGGAAGTAAAATCAAAGTTGGTACATGAGTATGTAATAAGAAAGTGGGAAAATTGGGAAGACCATGATAATTTTAAATTTTTATAGAGAATATATATGTTAGGTGAGATCTTAGACTAATCAGGGATTCAACTTATAGCTCACTTAGCCTTATATATATCTTCACCTTTACCTTGACCCCATTACAACCTTGAAAAGACCTCATGATGTTTGTATGTATGCATTAGATATTTGTTGATTGGTTAGATGAAGAACAGTTTTAGAAAGCATGAATAGAAAAGAATAGAGTGATTAACCCCAAACACTGAGTGACTAGAGAGTAAACACAAAATCCAGTGAGGGTTCAATAGCTCATCTCCATATATCCCTATTTAATTGTTAATTGTCTTGCAAGTTTGTAAATTCCTTTAACTCAACTCAATTGTGAAAGTGCTTTAACATGATTTAGGCTTGGCTATGCATATGTGATTCCTTGAAAATTTAAATTAAATTAACCACATGTAAGCTCTATATATATAGGTGAATGATAATTAGAATTGTATGACTCATTTAGGTAGCCTGCATTCAGAATAGATTGCATTGCATAGGATTCCACCATTCTACCTTTTCTCTTTTCTCTTGGATTTAGCATGAGGACATGCTATTGTTTAAGTGTGGGGAGGTTGATAAACCCCTATTTTATAATTCATCTTGTGCTCAAATTGAGTGTTTTTTATCAATTCTTCACCCACTTAGTCATATGAATTGCATGGTTTTACTTTCCCTTCCTTATATTATGATATATGTGAAAACATGTTTCCTATGCTTTAAAAATATTAAAATTAATTACCCTTTATTACCATTCGATGCCGTGATATGTGTGTTAAGTATTTTCAGGCTTCATAGGGCAGGAATGGCTTAGAAGACAGAAAGGAAACATACAAAAATGGAAGGGAAGCACAAAAATGGAGTTTTGAAGAAAAGGTAGCGACGCGTACGCGTGGACAACGCGGACGCGTGCCTAGCGCAAAATAGCAGTGACGCGTACGCGTGGACGACGCGGACGTGTGCCTTGAGCAGAATGCAAATGACGCATACGCATGACTGACGCGTGCGCATGATAAGTAAAAACTCCAGACCACACGAACGCGTGACCCACGCGCACGCATGACGGACGCCACGTGCAGGAATCTGCAGAAAATGCCCTCAGCGATTTCTGGACCCTTTTTCGGCCCAAATCCAAGCCAGAAACACAGAATATAAGCCAGAGAATGGGGGAATTAAAGTAGAACGTTAGAGAACAATTCATAAAAATATTCATTATTCATAATTTTGGGTTTTGATGTAACTTTTACAGAGAGAGGTTCTATCCTCTCTCTTAGGATTTAGGATTAGGATTTCTCTTATTTTAGGATTGCTTCTACAATCACAGGTTCAAAGTTCCTTTAATTTATTTTCTACTTTTATTTATTCTATTACTTTAATTGTTATTTATCTTTCCAAATTGGCTTATGAACTTTTCCATGTTAAGATTTGAATGTTCTATTTAATATATTTTGAGGTATTTCAGATTAAGGATTGTTCTATTCTGTTTATGATGCTTTCAGTTTAATTTGGATTTATTTTTCCTTTTCTGCTTTGGTTAAGTAATTGGTAATACTTGAGTTATCAGACTCAGCAGTTGATTGAAAATTGGGAATTGTTGATTGATTTGGATCGCTCTAAAGCTAGTCTTTCCACAGGAGTTGACTAGGACTTGAGGATCAAATTGATTGGTTTGACTTTCCTTTATTTAGTAAGGGTTAAATAAATGGGAGCAATAACAATTCTCATCACACCTGATAAGGATAACTAGGATAGAATTTCCAGTTCTTATACCTTGCCAAGAGATTCTTTATAATTATTAATTTATTTTCTTGTCATTTAAATTACTTGTTCCTTATGTTAAAACCCAAAAATATACAATTTCCATAACCAATAACAAATCATACTTCCCTGCAATTCCTTGAGAAGACGACCCGAGGTTTAAATACTTCGGTTATAACTTTTATTGGGTTTTGTTACTTGTGACAAACAAAGTTTTTGTGCGAAAGGATTCCTTGCTGGTTTAGAAACTATACTTACAACGCGATTATATTTTTATGAATTTCTTTACTGGCAGAAACCCAATCGCCAGGTCTCTGCCTCACTGGCCTTTCTGATATGCCAGCCATCCTGCCTCTCTACAAATCAAATTTTCCTCTATTTATATACTTTCTAATTCAGTCTTCTCGTACTTGGATTGGGCTTTTCTAGCCTTTGTTGATGTAAGTCAGAATGGGTCTTTAGCTAGTAAGGTGGTGATGCTTCCCAGGAGAACGTGCCGCTTTTAAATAGAACGGAGCGCTCATACACTGACGCGTACGTGTCATTGCCATCTTCAGCCTCCATCATGCTTGCGCGCACCATTAACGCGTGCGCGTCCTTGATATCGTTCATTTAATGAGTGCTACATTCGCGCCATGAATGCTCCCACGTGTGCGCGTCCTTTGCGCGTGCGCGTGGATGGCAAAATGTTGATTCCAAGCTTCTGCGCCACCCACGCGTTTGCGTGCCTCATCCCAGATGCTCCATCGACTCATGCGTGTCACGTATGCGTGCGCATCGGTTGCAAAACTTCAATTCCAAATTAAAATTTGCTCGAAAATGCTCACTCAGATAACATAGCACTCTCTTTGCAAATGAGCGCCAATTACATGCACGCATACGCGTCATGCATGCGTATGCGTGGGTCTTCAGAAATTGTTGCCCGACGCGTAAGCGTCCTGTATGCGTGCGCGTCGATAGAGAGCGTGGCGTTCTCTATTTGAGTGCAGCGTTACTCTGCACTGCCTTTTTTTCTCTTCATTTTTCCCGTTGAAATCAACCAAACATGCAATCAAAGTCTCACCAAAATCATAAGGTTTTGCATCCTTTATAATAATCATCTAATTCTTGCATAAATTTCATGATAATGCATAAAATTAACAATGTTTGATTAAATCAAGATAATCATGAAATTCTTATTCAAACACTTACTTATTGCCTAAGAAATGCATGAAAACTAAGTAAAAATGACTAAAAAAAGCTTGTGAAACTAGCCTAAGATGACTTGTCATCACAACACCAAACTTAAATCTTGCTTGTCCCTAAGCAAGCACTAAAACATAAGGAGATTGAATGAAAACAGAGAGAGGTATAAGCCCCTTATTGGAGGACATTCCAGTTGGTTCAAGATGCTAGGTGTTGAAACACCCCTAAGGGCTTACTTGCTCAAGCCTCTCCTTAACACACACACATCACAGGTATTTAGCTTGTTTTGTTCTTTGGAAATTGATGCCCAGCACCTCTTTGGGTTGCTAAATGCTTTGTCTCAAAGTAGTTCTTGATGGTGGACTTTCGGTTGGCAATCCCGGGTTAGTGATGAGCGGATATTTTATACGCTTTTTGGGGTTAATTTCATATAATTTTTAGTATGTTTTAGTTAGTTTTTAGTTTATTTTCATTAGTTTTTAGGGAAAATTCATATTTCTGGACTTTACTATGAGTTTTGTGTTTTTCTGTAATTTCAGGTATTTTTCTGGCTGAAATTGAAGGAGCTGAGCAAAAATCTGATTCAGGCTGAAAAAGGACTGCTGATGCTGTTGGATTTTGACCTCCCTGCACTCAAAGTGAATTTTCTGGAGCTACAGAACTCGAAATGGCGTGCTTCCAATTGCGTTGGAAAGTAGACATCTAGGGCTTTCCAGAAATATATAATAGTCCATACTTTGCTCAAGGATAGATGACGTAAACTGGCGTTCAACGCCAGTTCTCTGCCCAATTCTGGCGTTCAGCGCCAGAAAAGGATTAAAAGTTGGAGTTCAACGCCAGAAATGGATCCAAACCTGGCGTTGAACGCCCAAAATGGCCTTATGCACGTGAATTGCTTAAGTCTCAACCCCAGCACACACCAAGTGGGCCCCAGAAGTGGATCTCTGCACCATCCGTCATAGTCTACTCACTTTTTGTAAACCTAGGCTACTAGTTTAGTATTTAAACAACTTTTAGAGACTTATTTTGTATCTCATAACATTTTTTAGATCTGAACTTTGTACTCTTTGACGGCATGAGTCTCTAAACTCCATTGTTGGGGGTGAGGAGCTCTGCTGTGTCTCGATGAATTAATGCAAGTATTTCTGTTTTCCATTCAAACACGCTTGTTCCTACCTAAGATGTTCATTCGCGATTAACTGTGATGAAGGTGATGATCCGTGACACTCATCACTTTCCTCAACCCATGAACGTGTGCTTGATAACCACCTCCGTTCTATATCCGATTGAATGAGTATGTCTTAGATCTCTTAATTAGAATCTTCGTGGTATAAGCTAGAACTGATGGCAGCATTCATGAGAATCCGAAAAGTCTAAACCTTGTCTGTGGTATTCCGAGTAGTATTCAATGATCGAATGACTGTGACGAGCTTCAAACTCGCGAGTGCTGGGCGTTAGTGACAGACGCAAAAGGATGAAGAATTCTATTCCAGTATGATCGAGAACCGACAGATGATTAGCCGTGCTGTGACAGAGCATGTGAGCATATTCTTCACTGAGAGGATGGGATGTAGCCATTAACGATGGTGATCCCCTACATACAGCTTGCCATGGGAGGACGTGCATGCGTGAATCAGAAGACAGAGGAAAGCAGAGATTCAGAAGACAAAGCATCTCCAAAACTCCAACATATTCTCCATTACCGCATAACAAGTAACCTTTAATTTATGCTCTCTTGGTTATTCGCGATTCAACTGATAAACATAACTGACTTCCTGACTAATATTTACAAGATAACCATAGATTGCTTCAAACCAACAATCTCCGTGGGATTCGACCCTTACTCACGTAAGGTATTATTTGGACAACCCAGTGCACTTGCTGGTAAGTGGTACGAGTTGTGAAAAGTGTGATTCACAATTCGTGCACCAAGTTTTTGGCGCCGTTGCCGGGGATTGTTCGTGTTTGGACAACTAACGGTTTATTTTGTTGCTTAGATTAGGAAAAATTTTTCTTTTTTTTGGTTTAGAGTCTTTTATTATTTATCTCTTGTTAAAACACTTTAAATTTATAGCTCAATTAGTTAGAACGTGGTGTTTATGTTCATGGTAATTGGCTATCATATTTTTAAAATCTTTTTTAAAAATATTTTTTTTATTAAATCCTGTGCCAAACTTTAAGTTTGGTGTTTTCTTTTTGATTTTTCAAAAAAAAAATTTCGAAAATTTATTTTGGTTTTCTAAAAAAATTTTAAGTTTGGTGTTCTTCCTTTGTGTTCTTGTGTTCTTGTGAGTCTTCAAAGTGTTCTTGAGTTTTCCTTGTGTCTTGATCTTAAAATTTTTAAGTTTGGTGTTCCTTGGTGTTTTCCCCCCAAAAATTTTCGAAAACAAGGAGCATTAGATCTAAAAATTTTAAATCTTGTGCTATCTTATTGTTTTTCTCTCTCTTCTTAAAATTTAAAAATATCTTTTCTCTCTATTTTAAAGCATCTTTTTCGAAAATCAATTTTTAAAATTCAGATTTTTTTTAAACTTCCTAACCACTTTCTCTCTCCTCAATTTTTCGAAAATCTTCACCCACTTTTATTTATTTTTATTTTATTTTCGAAATAAATTAATAAATAAATAAATAAAAATATTTTCTCTATTTTACATCATCTCCCTTTCTCCATCATGGACCTAAGCGGAAATGAACAGTCCAGGAGGACTCTGGGGTCATATTCTAACCCCTCTACTGCTTCATATGGGAGTAATATCTGCATACCCTCCATTGGAGTCAGTAGCTTTGAGTTGAATCCTCAGCTCATTATCATGGTGCAGCAAAGTTGCCAGTATTCCGGTCTTCCACAGAAAGAACCTACAGAGTTTCTTGCACAATTTTTACAAATTGCTGACACAGTACATGATAAAGAAATAGATCAGGATGTCTACAGACTATTACTGTTTCCATTTGCTGTAAAAGATCAAGCTAAGAGGTGGTTAAATAACCAACCTAAGGCCAGCATAAGGACATGGAAACAGCTGACAGAAAAATTCCTGAATCAATACTTTCCCCCAAAACGGATGACACAACTAAGGCTGGACATCCAAGGCTTTAAACAAGGAGATAATGAATCTCTTTATGATGCCTGGAAGAGATACAGAGAGATGCTAAGAAAATGCCCCTCTGAAATATTTTCAGAGTGGGTTCAGTTAGACATCTTCTACTATGGGCTTGCAGAAGGAGCTCAGATGTCTCTAGATTACTCAGCTGGTGGATCTATCCACATGAGAAAGATAATTGAAGAGGCTTAAGAGCTCATTGATACAGTTGCCAGGAATCAGCATCTGTACCTAAGCAGTGACCCTTCCATGAAAGAAGAGGTTAAAACAGCAACTGCTGAACTCAGTCCTGTGAAACAAGCTGCTGAATTTAATCAGCAATTGGACTTCCTAACAAAGAAATTAGCCGAATTCAAAGATAGACTACAAGAGACAAGGATGGCTAATATACATATGGAAGAACAGTTTAAGCAAACAAAGCAGCAGCTGTCAAGACAAATAACAGAAGAATGCCAAGCAGTTCAATTAAGAAGTGGGAAAACATTAAATACCCCACCTCAAGGCAGCAAAAAGCTAAGGAATGAGCAAACCACCCAAAATTCACCTGAGGACAGTAAGAGCCCAGGGAAAAATAATTCTGGCACTAAAACGCCAGAAAATTGGTGGAAGGCTGGCGCTGAACGCCCAGACCATGCCCAAAACTGGCGTTCAACGCCAGAAACAAGGCAAAACTGGCGTTCAACGCCAGAAATGGGCAAGGATCTGGCGTTGAACGCCCAAACTGGGCAAGATCTGGCGCTGAACGCCCAAAATGGGCACAATGCTGGCGTTCAGACGCCAGGAACAGACAAGGAGTTGGCGTCTAACGTCACTCCAGTTTCTAACTCTGGCACTCAATTGCCAGTGAGGGATCAGACACACACAAATACTGATAACAAGCCCTCTAAAAAGGCTTCTTCAACCACTTCTGTAGGCAATAAACCTGCAGCAACTACGGTTGAGGAATATAAAGCCAAGATACCTTATCCTCAAAAACTCCGGAAAGAGGAACAGGATAAGCAATTTGCTCGCTTTGCAGATTATCTCAGGACTCTTGAAATAAAGATTCTATTTGCAGAAGCACTCGAGCAAATACCTTCTTATGCCAAGTTCATGAAAGAGATCTTGAGTCATTAAAAGGATTGGAGAGAAACAGAAAGAGTTCTCCTCACTGAAGAATACAGTGCAGTCATTCTGAAGAGCTTTCCTGAAAAGCTTAAAGACCCTGGGAGTTTTCTGATACCATGCATATTAGAAGGTAATTGCACCAAGACAGCCTTATGCGATCTTGGGGCAAGCATCAACTTAATACTTGCATCCACTATCAGAAAGCTTGGCTTAACTGACGAAGTTAAACTGACCCGGATATGTCTCCAACTTGCTGATGGCTCCACTAAATACCCATCAGGCATGATTGAAGACATGATTGTCATGGTTGGGCCATTCACCTTTCCCACTGACTTTGTTGTGCTGGAAATGAAGGAGCACAAGAGTGCTACTCTCATTCTAGGAAGACCCTTCCTAGCAACTAGACGATCCCTCATTGACGTCCAACAGGGGGAAATAACCCTGAGAGTCAATGATGATGAGTTCAAGTTGAACACTGTCAAAGCCATGCAGCATCCAGACACATCAACAGACTGCATGAAAGTTGATCTTATTGACTCTTTGGTAGAAGAGATCAACATGGCTGAGAGTCTCGAATCAGAGTTGGAACATATCTTTAAAGATGTTCAGCCTGATTTGAAGGACTCAAAGGACATGAAAGAGCCTCTGAAATTTCTTCTGGAAGAGGAAAAACCTCCTAAACCCGAGCTCAAGCCATTACCACCATCCTTGAAATATGCATTTCTGGGAGAAGGTGATACTTTTCCAGTGATCATAAGCTCTGCTTTAAATTCACAAGAAGAGGAAGCACTTATTCAAGTGCTAAGGACACACAAGACAACTCTTGGGTGGTCCATAGGTGACCTTAAGGGCATAAGCCCAGCTAGATGCATGCACAAAATCCTATTGGAGGATAATGCCAAACCAGTGGTTCAACCACAGAGGCGGCTAAATCCAGCCATGAAGGAAGTGGTGCAGAAAGAGGTCACCAAATTACTAGAGGCTGGGATTATTTATCCTATTTCTGATAGCCCCTGGGTGAGCCCTGTCCAAGTCGTTCCAAAAAAGGGAGGCATGACAGTGATTCATAATGAAAAGAATGAACTGGTTCCTACGAGAACAGTTACAGGGTGACGCATGTGTATTGACTACAGAAGACTCAATACAGCCACCAGAAAGGATCATTTTCCTTTACCATTCATAGACCAGATGCTAGAAAGACTGGCAGGTCATGATTATTATTGTTTTTTGGTTGGCTACTCAGGCTATAACCAGATTGCAGTAGATCCCCAGTATCAAGAGAAAACGGCAATCACATGTCCATCTGGAGTGTTTGCTTATAGAAGGATGCCATTTGGGTTGTGTAATGCGCCTGCAACCTTCCAGAGATGCATGCTCTCTATTTTCTCTGATATGGTGGAAAATTTTCTGGAAGTCTTCATGGATGACTTCTCAGTATATGGAGACTCATTCAGCTCCTGTCTTGATCACCTGAAACTTGTTCTGGAAAGATGCCAAGAGACCAACCTAGTTTTAAACTGGGAAAAATGTCACTTCATGGTGACTGAGGGGATTGTCCTTGGGCATAAAATCTCAAACAAGGGAATAGAGGTAGATCAAGCAAAAATAGAGGTAATTGAAAAATTACCACCACCTGCCAATGTTAAGGCAATCAGAAGCTTTCTGGGGCATGCAGGATTCTATAGGAAGTTTATAAAGGATTTTTCAAAAATCGCAAAACCTCTAAGCAATCTGCTAGCTGCTGACACGCCATTTGTGTTTGACACAGAGTGCCTGCAGGCGTTTGAAACGCTGAAAGCTAAGCTGGTCACAACACCAGTCATTTCTGCACCAGACTGGACGTTACCATTTGAGCTAATGTGTGATGCCAGTGATCACGCCATTGGTGCAGTGTTGGGACAGAGGCATGATAAGCTTCTGCATGTCATTTATTACGCCAGTCGCGTTCTAAATGATGCCCAGAAAAATTACACAACCACAGAAAAAGAATTACTTGCAGTGGTTTACGCTATTGACAAGTTCAGATCATACTTAGTAGGATCAAAAGTGATTGTGTATACTGATCATGCTGCTCTTAAATATCTACTCACAAAGCAGGATTCAAAACCCAGGCTCATCAGATGGGTGTTGCTTCTGCAAGAGTTTGATATAGAAATAAGAGACAGAAAAGGGACAGAGAACCAAGTGGCTGATCATCTGTCCCGGATAGAGCCAGTAGAAGGGACGCCCCTCCCCTCTCTTGAGATCTCTGAGACTTTTCCGGATGAGCATTTATTTGCCATTCAGGAAACACCATGGTTTGCCGATATTACAAACTATAAAGCTGCAAGGTTCATACCCAAGGAGTACAACAGGATACAAAAGAAGAAATTAATTACTGATGCAAAGTACTACTTGTAGGATGAACCTTATCTCTTTAAGAGATGTGGAGACGGAATAATCCATAGGTATGTGCCTAGAGAAGAAGCACAGAAGATCCTGTGGCATTGCCATGGATCTCAATATGGAGGCCATTTCGGAGGTGAGCGAACAGCCACCAAGGTCCTCCAATGTGGCTTCTATTGGCCCACACTCTATGAAGATTCCCGAGAGTTTGTACGTAACTGTGACAATTGCCAAAGAGCTGGTAATCTGCCTCATGGTTACGCCATGCCTCAACAAGGAATCTTGGAAATTGAGTTGTTTGACGTATGGGGAATTGACTTCATGGGACCTTTCCCACCATCATACTCAAACACTTATATTCTGGTGGCAGTTGACTATGTATCAAAATGGGTTGAAGCCATTGCCACACCCACCAATGATACTAAGACAATGCTGAAGTTCCTCCAGAAACATATCTTTAGCAGGTTTGGTGTCTCTAGAGTACTAATCAGTGATGGGGGCACTCACTTCTGCAATAAACAGCTTTACTCTGCCATGGTTCGGTATGGAAGTCGCCACAAGGTAGCACTCCATATCATCCACAAACTAATGGGCAAGCTGAAGTCTCTAACAGAGAATTAAAGAGAATCCTAGAACGAACAGTAAATACCCGTAGAAAGGATTGGGCACGGAGCTTGGATGATGCTCTGTGGGCTTACAGAACAGTATTCAAGACCCCTATAGGGACCTCTCCATACCAACTCGTGTATGGTAAGGCATGTCACCAGCCCGTGGAACTGGAACATAAGGCCTACTGGGCAACCAGATTCCTAAACTTTGATGCCAAATTAGCAGGAGAAAAACGATTGCTCCAGCTGAATGAGCTAGAGGTATTCAGATTCACAGCTTTCGAAAATGCCAAGCTTTATAAAGAGAAATAAAAAAAGTGGCATGACAGAAAGTTGTCATCTAGAATCTTTGAACCTAGACAGAAGGTTCTGTTGTTTAACTCTAGACTCAGGCTGTTCACCGGGAAACTGAAATCCCGGTGGAGGGGACCATACGTGATTACAAGTGTATCACCATATGGTTATGTGGAGCTTCAAGATATTGATTCTGATAAGAAGTTCATTGTCAATGGACAGAGAATCAAGCACTATCTTGAAGGCAACATTGAGCAAGAATGCTCAAGGCTGAAGCTAAATTAAAAGCTCAGCAAAGTCCAGCTAAAGACAATAAAGAAGCGCTTGCTGGGAGGCAACCCAGCCATGGGGCAACAATCCTCTAAGCATTTTGCCCTATTTTTATTTTTATTTTTATTTGTTTATATAAAGTTCACTGACACTAAGGTGAGAAATCATTTACAGAAGACCTCGGCACACAAAATAGAGAAAAAGAGCTTACTGGCAAGAAAACGCTAGTAAAAGTGTATTTTGGGCGTTCAACGCCCAAAATGGGCATCCACTGGGCGTTGAACGCCAGTAATGGTAGCAATCTGGGCGTTCAACGCCAGAAATGGGCACCCACTGGGCGTTGAACGCCAGTAATGGCAGCAGCTTGGTGTTGAACACCCAGGAGAGCAGCAATTGGGCGCTGAACGCCCAAAACAGGCAGTGTTTGGGCGTTCAAACGCCAGGATGGCAGGGAGGAGACAAAACTCATTTTTATTCAAAATTTTTCATTCCAACCTTGATTTTCTTACTTCAATTCATGATTTCTTACATGAACATGTTAAGAACCCTGATTTCTAAATTCCATAATTTCTAAAAACCCTACCACTAAAAATATCAAATGTATTTTAATCCATAAGCACCAGGCATCTTTGCAAATTCAATCCTTTTCAAAATTTTTTTTTTTTACAAATCTATCTTTTTCAACTCATCAAGATCTTTTTCAAAACCTCTACTTTATCTTTTTTCAAAAATTAAATCTATCTTTCTCAAAAATCTTTCATATCTTCTCAATTTTAAACTATATCTTCTATCTTATTTTTTCCAAATAAATCTTTTTATCATATCTTTATCTTTTTTTTTTCGAAAACCCACCCTCCCCCCTTATAAATTTGAGTTCGGCCTCCCTCCTCTCCTATCAACAATTGCACCTAGCTCTCCTTCTATCCCTCTCCTTTCTTTTCTTTTGCTTGAGGACAAGCAAACCTCTAAGTTTGGTGTGTTTATCCGCGATCACTAAGATCATGGCCCCCAAAGGAAAACAACCCACTCCAAGAGGCAAGAAAGAGAGCATTCCAAAACCACTTTGGAATCAAGGGAAGTTCTTATCTAAAGAACATTCGGACCATTATAACAAAATAATGGGTCTGAGATCAGTGATCCCGGAAGTTAGATTCGATCTGAAAGAAGATGAATATCCGGAGATCCAGGAGCAAATTCGAATCAGGAACTGGGAAGTCCTAGCTAATCCTGAAACGAAGGTGGGAAGGAATATGATCCAGGAGTTCTATGCTAATATGTGGCAGACTGACAAGCAAAAACTATCTGGAACTGCCTTCTATGAATATCGGACCATGGTCAGAGGAAAGATTGTTCATACCACCCCTGACAAGATCAGAGAGATCTTAAAGCTACCTCAGCTGAAAGATGATCCAGATTCCTTCAACAGGAGAATGATGAGAACAGACAAGGGCCTGGATAAGATTCTAGAGGACATATGTATCCCTGAAGCCAGATGGACCACCAACACAAAGGGTGTCCCAAATCAACTCAAGAGAGAAGATCTCAAACCAGTCGCCAGAGGATGGCTGGACTTCATTGGGCATTCTCTGTTGCCTACCAGCAACCGTTCTGAAGTCACAGTTAAAAGAGCAGTGATGATCCATTGCATCATGATGGGAAAAGAAGTGGAAGTTCATCAGCTGATCTCAACTGAACTCTACAAAATTGCTAATAAAAATTCTAAAGAAGCCAGGTTGGCTTACCCAAGTGTGATATCGCTGCTCTGCAAGGATGCTGGAGTAAGGATGGGAATAACTGAGTACATCTCAGTTGAGAAGCCAATCACCAAAGCATCAATGGAAAAACAACAAGCGCAGGAGGATCTCACCAAGAAGAAAACGCAGGAATTCCTTCCAGAAATCCCTCAATCTGAATATTGGGAGTATCTTGAGACGTCCATCACCAAGATACGGGAAGCTATGGAGCAAATAATAAAAGAACAGAAGGAACACAGTCAAATTCTTACCTATATGTTTAAAGAACAAGAGGAGCAAGGGCGTGACTTAAAGGACTTGAAGCGCCAGAAGTTATCTCTTGCAGGACCGAGCACCCCAAGGATCAGAGGAACCCCTGTTCCCCCAGAATAAAGGTTGTTAAATTTCAATTTCTGCTTTAAATCTGTGATAGTGTCATTAGAAAAGTTCACCTTAGGAGTCATATAGTAGTAATTAGTATCTATTTTGATCTTATCTCCAATTAAGCTATAGTTTATTTTTCTCATCATTAGCAAACATGAATAAAATAGTAGATCTTTTGAATAATAGGAAATAAAACTTCGAGTTTTAATAAGAGAAATTCTAATTAGTTACATGTGGTGGCAATACTTTCTGTCTTCTGAATGAATGCTTGAACAGTGCCTATGTCTTTTGAATTTGTTGCTTACGACTGTTAAATATGTTGGCTCTTGAAAGAATGATGAACATGAGACATGTTATTGATAATCTGAAAAATCACAAAAATGATTCTTGAAGCAAGAAAAAGTAGCACAAAAAAAAAAAAGCCAATAGCCCTTAAAAAACCAAAAGGCAAGGGTAATAAAAAGGATCCCAAGGCTTTGAGCATCAGTGGATAGGAGGGCCTAAGGGAATAAAATCCTGGCCTAAGCGGCTAAACCAAGCTGTCCCTAACCATGTGCTTGTGGCGTGAAGGTGTCAAGTGAAAACTTGAGACTGAGCGGTTAAAGTCAAGGTCCAAAGCAGAAAGAAGAGTGTGCTTAAGAACTCTGGACACCTTTAATTGGGGACTTTAGCAAAGCTGAGTCACAATCCAAAGGGTTCACCCAATTATGTGTCTGTGGCATTTATGTATCCAGGGGTAATACTGGAAAACAAAGTGCTTAGGGCCACGGCCAAGACTCATGAAATAGCTGTGTTCAAGAATCATCATACTGAAATAGGAGAATCAATAACATTATCTTAATTCTAAGTTCTTATAGATGCCAATCACTCTGAGCTTCAATGGATAAAGTGAGATGCCAAAACTGTTCGGAAGCAAAAAGCTGCTAGTCCCGCTCATCTAATTAGAATCTGAGCTTCACTCAAAAACTCTGAGATATTATTACTTCTCAACCCATTAGTCTTCTATTTTATTTGTCTTCACTCAAAATCCTGGCCTAAGCTAGAGAGAGGAGAGAGTCTCTCTCTAGAAAACTATATATAAAACCTAACTAATGTGAATAAATGTGTGAATGATTGATTACCCCTTCTAGCTCCACTCTGCAGCCTCTAATCTTCACTTTCGGGCTTGGAACTGGGCCAACAGTAGCCGAGAAATTGCCCACATCATTTTCTGTAAATTGCAGCACGTGACGCTCGTCACGTGTACGCGTCAGCCACGCGTACACGTCGCTGAACAAATTCCTGGTCACGCGTACGCATCATCCACGCGTGCGCGTCGCTTGCCTGCTGATGAGCGGATAATTTATACGCTTTTTGGCATTGTTTTTAGTATGTTTTTAGTAGAATCTAGTTACTTTTAGGGATGTTTTTATTAGTTTTTATGTTAAATTCACATTTCTGGACTTTACTATGAGTTTGTGTGTTTTTCTGTGATTTCAGGTATTTTCTGGCTGAAATTGAGGGACTTGAGCAAAAATCAGATTCAGAGGTAGAAGAAGGACTGCTGATGCTGTTGGATTCTGACCTCCCTGCACTCAAAATGGATTTTTTGGAGCTACAGAACTCAAAATGGTGCACTTCCAATTGCGTTGGAAATTAGACATCCAGAGCTTTCCAGAAATATATAATAGTCCATACTTTGGCCGAGTTTAGATGACGTAAAAGGGCGTTGAACGCCAGTTCTACGCTGCTGCCTGGAGTTAAACGCCAGAAACAAGTCACAAACCAGAGTTGAACGCCAGAAACACGTTACAACCTGGCGTTCAACTCCAGAAAGAGGCTCTGTACGTGTAACATTCAAGCTCAGCCTAAGCACACACCAAGTGGGCCCCAGAAGTCGATTTATGCATCAATTACTTACTTCTGTAAACCCTAGTAACTAGTTTAGTATAAATAGGACCTTTTACTATTGTATTTGACATCCTGGATTGTATTTTTGATCCTGTGATCATGTTTTGGGAGCTGGCCTCTTGGCCATGCCTGGACCTTTCACTTATGTATTTTTAACGGTAGAGTTTCTACACTCCAGAGATTAAGGTGTGGAGCTTTGCTGTTCCTCATGAATTAATGCAAAGTACTACTGTTTTTCTATTCAATTCAACTTATTCCGCTTCTAAGATATTCATTCGCACTTCAACATGAATGTGATGAACGTGACAATCATCGTCATTTCCCCACGAACGCGTGCCTGACAACCACTTCCGTTCTACCTTAGATTGAATGAGTATCTCTTGGATCTCCTAATCAGAATCTTCGTGGTATAAGCTAGATTGATGGTGGCATTCATGAGAGTCCGGAAAGTCTAAACCTTGTCTCTGGTATTCCGAGTAGGATTCCGGGATTGAATGACTATGGCGAACTTCAAACTCGCGAGTGCTGGGCGTAGTGACAGACGCAAAAGGAGGGTGAATCCTATTCCAGTATGATCGAGAACCTCAGATGATTAGCCGTGCTGTGACAGAGCATTTGGACCATTTTCACAAGAGGATGGGATGCAGCCATTGACAACGGTGATGCCTCCAGACGATTAGCCATGCAGTGACAGCGCATCGGACCATTTTCCAGAGAGGATCAAAAGTAGCCATTGACAATGGTGATGTCCTTACATAAAGCCAGCCATAGAAAGGAGTAGGATTGATTGGATGAAGACAGCAGGAAAGCAGAAGTTTAGAGGGACAAAAGCATCTCTATACCTTTATCTGAAATTCTCACCAGTGATATACATAAGTATTTCTATCTTTATTTTCTGTTTAATAAGTATTATTTTCGAAAACTCCATAATCAATTATTATCCGCCTGACTGAGATTTACAAGGTGACCATAGCTTGCTTCATACCAACAATCTCCGTGGGATCGACCCTTACTCACGTAAGGTTTATTACTTGGACGACCCAGTGCACTTGCTGGTTAGTTGTATCGAAGTTGTGAATGAAAAACGATTTATTAAGACGTGCGTACAGAGTTTCTAGCACCGTTGCCTGAGATCACAATTTCGTGCACCAAGTTCTTAGCGCCGTTGCCGGGGATTGTTTGAGTTTGGACAACTGACGGTTCATCTTGTTGCTCAGATTAGGTAATTTTCTTTTTTTGTTTTATTTTCAAGAATTTTTCAAAAATATTTCAAATATTTTCTCCGTTGTTTTCGAAAATTTTTTTAAAATAAATGTTTTCAAAAATATATTTTTCTTCAGAATTTTTAAGAATGAATTCTAGAGTTTCATGAAGCATGTTGAAGCCTGCCTGGCTGTAAAGCCATGTCTAATTCTTTTGGATAGGGGCTTCCAATGGGTATGTCAGCTGTGGCATGTCTGAGTTACATACTAAAGCTTGGCTGGCTATTAAGCCATGCCTAACCCTCAGATTGGAGCTTTAGAATAAGAGTGCAAGATTCCTGGAATTCATATTAAAAATTTTCGAATCCTTATTTTTCTTTTTCAAATGATTTTCGAAAAAAAAAAAATTAAAAGAAAATACAAAAAATTATAAAATCATAAAAATAAAAAAAAAATATTTCATGTTTCTTGTTTGAGTCTTGAGTCAAGTTGAAAGTTTGGTGTCAATCGCATATTCATCTTGCATTTTTCGAAAAATTCATGCATTCATAGTGTTCTTCATGATCTTCAAGTTGTTCTTGGTAAGTCTTCTTGTTTGATCTTGATGTTTTCATGATTTGTGTCTTTTCTTGTTTTTCATATGCATTCTTGCATCCATAGTGTCTATACATGAAAAATTTTTAAGTTTGGTGTCTTGCATGTTTTCTTTGCATTAAAAATTTTTCAAAAATATGTTCTTGATGTTCATCATGATCTTCAAAGTGTTCTTGGTGTTCATCTTAACATTCATAGTGTTCTTGCATGCATTCCTTGTTTTGATCCAAAAAGAAAAGAGAAAAACATGAAAATGATGTTTTAATTTTTATCTCTCATCATAAAAAAATTCAAAAAAAAAAAATATCCTTCCCTTTTTCTCTCATCAAATTCAAAAATTTGAGTTGACTTTTTCAAAAATTTTTAAAATTCAATTGTTTTTGTGAGTCAAATCAAATTTTCAATTTAAAAATCTTATCTTTTTCAAAATCTTTTTCAAAAATCAAATCTTTTTCATTTTTCTTAGTTATTTTCGAAAATTTAAAAAATATTTTTCAAAAATTTTTTTCTTATCTTTATCACATAATTTTCGAAAATAACATCATCAATTAATGTTTTGATTCAAAAATTTCAAGTTTGTTACTTGCTTGTTAAGAAAGATTCAAACTTTGAGTTCTAGAATCATATTTTGTGATTTCTTGTGAATCAAGTCATTAATTGTGATTTTAAAAATAAAATTTTTTTCAAAACTAATTTCAATCATATCTTTTCAAAAATATCTTCTTATCATATCTTTTTCAAAATTTGATTTTAAAATATCCTTTCTCACTTCTTATCTTCTTATCTTTTCAAAATTGATTTTCAAATTTGTTTTAACTAACTAAATAACTTTTGTTTGTTTTTTATCTTTTTCAAAACTACCTAACTAACTCTCTCTCTCTCTGTTCGAATTTTTTCTTCTTCTTTTCTTCTACTCACACAGGGACCTCTATACTGTGGTAAAAAGGACCCCTATTATTATTTTTCTGTCCCTCTTTTTCATATGAGCAGGAGCAAGGACAAGAATATTCTTGTTGAAGCAGATCCAGAACCTAAAAGGACTCTGAAGAGGAAATTAAGAGAAGCTAAATTACAACAATCCAGCAAGCACCTTTCAGAAATTTTCGAACAGGAAGAGGAGATGGCAGCCGAAAATAATAATAATGGAAGGAGGATGCTTGGTGACTTTACTGCACCTAATTCCAATTTACATGGAAGAAGCATCTCCATCCCTACCATTGGAGCAAACAATTTTGAGCTGAAACCTCAGCTAGTTTCTCTGATGCAGCAGAACTGCAAGTTTCATGGACTCCCATCTGAAGATCCTTTTCAGTTCTTAACTGAATTCTTGCAGATATGTGATACTGTTAAGACTAATGGAGTAGATCCTGAAGTCTACAGGGACATGCTTTTCCCTTTTGCTGTAAGAGACAGAGCTAGAGTATGGTTGGACTCTCAACCTAAGGATAGCCTGAACTCTTGGGATAAGCTTGTCAAGGCTTTCTTAGCCAAGTTTTTTCCTCCTCAAAAGCTGAGCAAGCTTAGAGTGGATGTTCAAACCTTCAGACAGAAAGAAGGTGAATCCCTCTATGAAGCTTGGGAGAGATACAAAGGACTAACCAAAAAGTGTCCTTCTGACATGCTTTCAGAATGGACCATCCTGGATATATTCTATGATGATCTGTCTGAGTTATCTAAGATGTCATTGGATACTTCTGTAGGTGGATCCATTCACCTAAAGAAAACGCCTGCAGAAGCTCAAGAACTCATTGACATGGTTGCTAATAACCAGTTCATGTACACTTCTGAGAGGAATTCTGTGAGTAATGGGACACCTCAGAAGAAGGGAGTTCTTGAAATTGATACTCTGAATGCCATATTGGCTCAGAACAAAATATTGACTCAGCAAGTCAATATGATTTCTCAGAGTCTGAATGGAATACAAGCTGCATCCAACAGTACTCAAGAGGCGCCTTTCGAAGAAGAGGCCTATGATCCTGAGAACCCTACAATAGCAGAGGTAAATTACTTAGGTGAACCTTATGGAAACACCTATAACTCATCATGGAGAAATCATCCAAATTTCTCATGGAAGGATCAACAAAAGCCTTAACAAGGCTTTAATAATGGTGGAAGAAACAGGTTTAGTAATAGCAAGCCTTTTCCATCATCCACTCAGCAACAGATAGAGAACTCTGAACAAAATACTTCTAATTTAGCAAATTTAGTCTCTGATCTATCAGAGGCCACTGTGAGTTTCATGAATGAAACAAGGTCCTCCATTAGAAATTTGGAAGCACAAGTGGGCCAGCTGAGTAAAAGGATCACTGAAATCCCTCCTAGTACTCTCCCAAGCAATACAGAAGAAAATCCAAAAAGAGAGTGCAAGGCCATTGAAATGACCATCATGGCCGAATCCAAAGAGGAAGGGGAGGATGTGAATCCCAAGGAGGAAGACCTCCTGGGACGTCCAGTGATCAATAAGGAGTTTCCCTCTGAGGAACCAAAGGAATCTGAGGCTCATCTAGAGACCATAGAGATTCCATTAAACCTCCTTATGCCATTCATGAGCTCTGATGAGTATTCCTCTTCTGAAGAGAATGAGGATGTTACTAAAAAGCAAGTTACCAAGTACCTTGGTGCAATCATGAAGCTGAATGCCAAATTATTTGGTATTGAGACTTGGGAAGATGAACCTCCCTTGTTCACTAATGAACTGAGTGATCTGGATCAACTGACATTGCCTCAGAAGAAACAGGATCTTGGAAAGTTCTTAATACCTTGTACCATAGGCACCATGACCTTTGAGAAGGCTCTATATGACCTTGGGTCAGGGATAAACCTCATGCCCCTCTTTGTAATAGAGAAACTGGGAATCTATGGGGTGCAAGCTGCTAAAATCTCATTAGAGATGGCAGACAACTCAAGAAAACATGCTTATGGACAAGTAGAGGACGTGTTAGTAAAGGTTGAAGGCCTTTACATCCCTGTTGATTTCATAGTCCTGGATACTGGGAAGAATGATGATGAATCCATCATCCTTGGAAGACCCTTCTTAGCCACAGCAAGAGCTGTGATTGATGTTGACTGATGCGCATAAATGTGTTATGCTACGATTTAGGAAATTGCACGATCGGCAAAATTCCTTCCGGCAAGTGCACCGGTTATCGTCGTCAAGTAAAAACTCACAATAGAGTGAGGTCGAATCCCACAAGGATTGGTTGAGTGAGCAATTCGGATTAGAAGTGTGTTCTAGTTGAGCGGAATCAAGATTTGAGATGATAATTGCGGAATGTAAAATTGGCGGGAAAAGTAAATGACAAGAAAATTAAATGGCTGAATCTTAAATTGCATGAATTAAAGAGCAGAATGTAAATTGCTGAAATTAAAAGGGAATGGGGATGATTGCAAGAATTGAATTGCAGAATGTAAAGAGAAAGTGGAAATCAGAAATGGGGAATTCATTGGGTTTAGGAGATATTGAAATCTCCGAATCAAAACATGTAAATCTCTTCCTCAACCAATGCATTCATTGAATTTTGCTTGGCAATCTTATATGATTGGATCCCAATTCCTTGGCTCACCAATGCTCTCTAAAAACAAACAAATTCCCAATCCCTTGGTTTAAATGTTCATAAGAAGAGATGATGCTTGATCACTGATTATACCACACAATTTCATGAACCACAATTTGGTAGGATTACATGTCACAATATCCATCCAAACCCCAATCCAATCCACTGTGAGAAAGCTTCTCTAGCATGAATCCTCCATTCCTTTCCCAAGGCTCCGAAGGATTCCAAGTATGAGTAGTCTCTTTCCCAAGACAACTACTCAATGGAATTAGATCGAGAAGCTTTCTAACAAAATTCAAGAGAAAAGGTTGAAGAAGAAGATAAACTATTATTGATTCATTGAATTACAATAGAGCTCCCTAACCCAATGAAGGGGGTTTAGTGAATCATAGCTCTGAATTCAATTACAAAGAAAAGGAAACTAGCTAAAAGTGAAAGTAAAAGTCCTCTCTAACTTAACTTCTATCCTATTTATACACTTTCTATATTGAGCTTCAGTTGTGCTTCTTGGGCTTTGAGGCCTCTCCTTGCTTTCCTTTTGCCTTGGGTTTATGATCCATAATCTTGATGAGGTTGTTGATCCAAGTCCTGTAACATTTATTGAGCCAACTTAGTGATAATCAAATAATGACACATGACTCAATAAATTGAGATTTCAAACTCATCAATCCTTCAGGCCCAATCCCATAAACCATGATATTCAATTGGGTTTCATACCAAAGTAGCTTAAGTTAATAATTGTGCTCAAAGACTAACTTAAATCACAATATTTTTGGCCCAGAAACCTTTTTCAAGAGTGGCGTTTAAGTTGTAGTTTAAGCTTAAACTGCAGCTTAAACGCCAGACACTTCCAGTGAGGCCATTTGTAGAAGCACGTTTAAGCTTCAGTTTAAGGTTAAACTGAAGCTTAAACGTGGAAATGGAAGAATGGTAGCCCTGGAGAGTAATGTAGTCGAACACGTTTAACCTCCAGTTTAAGGTTAAACTGGAGGTTAAACGTGGAAAAGGAATGAGGCATCCTGGAGGTCGAACACGTTTAACCTCCAGTTTGAGGTCAAACTGGAGGTTAAACGTGGAAAGGGGTGTAGGCATACTGGAGGTCGAACACGTTTAACCTCCAGTTTGAGGTCAAACTGGAGGTTAAACGTGGAAGCTTGGAATGGTGGCCCTGGAGGTGTCGAACACGTTTAACCTCCAGTTTGGGGTCAAACTGGAGGTTAAACGTGGAGATGGAGAGAGCAACCCTGGAGTGAGAAAACTATCGAACACGTTTAAGCTCCAGTTTGAGTCAAACTGGAGCTTAAACGTGGAATGGCCCCTGGTACTCTTCCTGGTTCTGGCGTTTAACCTCCAGTTTGAGGTCAAACTGGAGGTTAAACGTGGAACTCCTCCCTGGGTGGCATACTCATTCTGGCGTTTAACCTCCAGTTTGAGGTCAAACTGTAGGTTAAACGTGGAATGCTCCTTAAGTGAGGCTTTTCATTCTGGCGTTTAACCTCCAGTTTGAGGTCAAACTGGAGGTTAAACTTCAATCCCAGCATTTCTTATCCTTCATGATTTTGGCGTTTAAGCTCCAGTTTAGGCTTAAACTGGAACTTAAACTCCACATGTGATATTCAAGCTTCCTTTATTGATTTTGTTGCTTCCTTGCTTAGCCTCTTCTTCCCTGAAATCATCCAAACAATTGCATCAAAGTCTTGCAAAATTTCATGAGAAATCTTTCATTCATAGCATTTAAGTAATATAACTAAAACTCATGGAATTTGTATCAAAATCATATTGTTTGGATGGTTCATTACTTTGTTCTTCATTTAACCATTTTTGGTTACTTTAAGCTCAAGAAAATGCATAAAACAACTAAAACTAACAGAAAAATGCTAGTGAAACTAGCCTATGATGCCTTGGCATCACAACACCAAACTTAATACTTGCTTGTCCCTAAGCAAGTCCTGAGTTATTTGAGAAGACAGTATGAACAGAAAGTAATTACATTGGCTATATTAGCAAGCATTTAAAGTTCATCAGAAGGGTTCTATGCAGAAAGTTGCAGCATCACTTTTTCATACTTATCAGGTAGGATTATCACTTTTTCATTGCATCCGTCAAAAATTGCTATGGCCTCCTGTTATTCTTATGTCTTTGGCACTTTTCTTTTGTTTTTCTTTTCTTTTTCTTAGAGCTTCTTTTGCTCCTTGTTTGCTTAGTGTCATGTGTTGCACAAGCCTTTGGCCTTTTCTTTTCTTATCAGTGCACTACACATATCCACTTTAGGCATTTTAATTCACATTTCTTCTTGAGACATTGGTGCCCAGCACCTCTTTGTGTGACTAAATGTTTTGTATTGAGGTTGCTCTTGATAATGGACTTTTGGTTGATAATCCCGGGTTAGTTAACCCAAGTTACCAAGTGTTGAAACACTCCTCAGAACCTATTCATCCAAGCATATCCTTAATACATAAACACCACAGGCATTTGTCTCAGAAGTTCAAACCATTGGTGCCTAGCTTATTTTCTCAATTTTTTTGCTTTTTGGTTGCCTTTTTCCGTGGCTTTTTCTTTTCCTTTTTCTTTCTTTTTCATGGCCAAAGACATTTATTCATCAAGATCCATAGACAATTTTTACTTCTACATAAAAAATGATAATTCTACACTCTAATTTTAGTGATGTGACTAAACAATCAAGCATGCATACCACCACTTAATTCTACTTGATTTGTCACTAATTTAGCCAAGTTACTTTTGTTCAAACTTTTCTTTTATTTTTGGAAACAGAACAAGCATGGCACGCACTTGTTTAAGAAGGTGAAGTTATATCCAAACATCTAGGCATTCACTTTATTCAAAGCACTTAATAAACAGACATACTAAAACAAACTACACATTCCAGAAAGATTCAACATTTACAGTTTAAACCAGAACACGCATGCTTTTGTTTGCCCTTTTTAAAGAATTATTAAGGAACAATACCACCTTGTGAAATTCCTTGTTTTCTCTTTGTTGTCAGGAAACAATTTGATTTCTCCTTCTTCTTCCTAAATGTTGCTTCATGCTCTAAGGTTCTTGTTTCCTTTCCTGCAAAGAGTAATGAAGTTGCTTGCTTCTCAAGCACTTGAGTAGTTAGCTCAACTATGTGTGGGTAAGTATCGGATTCTTAGGTTGGTGTGTGAACACCAAACTTAGTCTCCCACTTACTTCTCTCTGTTCTTTGAATCCTTGAGTTATCTTGGAATGATGTTGCTACTAAGGGTTTTAAGCACTTCTGTGACTGCTTAGAATAGTTGTTCCTTTCATATAATTCAAAGGTTGTTGTGTTCAGTTGATCTTTATGGTGGAACACCAAACTTAGAGTTACACATTCCCCTTTGACTTATTGATCCATGAATTCATTGTTTGGTGTGAAACACCAAACTTAATTCTTTGCAATGCACAGAAACTACTTTACCCTTTTTATTGAAACAAATAAAAGAAACAGCAACAAGGTATTACCTCAGGTTGGGTTGCCTCCCAACAAGCGCTTCTTTAACGTCATTAGCTTGACGGTCAGCTTCCTCAGTTGAGGTGATATTTAACTTTGTCCTTCTCCTCCACATCTCCCAAGTAATGTTTGAGTCTTTGACCATTAACAATGAAGGTTCGTTGTGACTTTTCTTCCATGATTTCTACTTGTCCATAATTGGAGACCTTGGTGACAAGGAATGGTCCAGACCACCTTGATTTTAGCTTCCCTGGAAATAGCTTCAGCCTAGAATTGTAGAGCAATACTTTTTGCCCTTCTTCAAATTTCCTTGGGGCTATGTTGCTGTCATGCTTCTTCTTTGCTCTTTCTTTGTAAATTTTGGCATTCTCATAAGCTTCCGCTCTGAATTCTTCCAACTCTTGAATTTGCAACATCCTTCTTTCTCCAGCGGCTTTGTTATCCAAGTTCAGAAGTTTCAAGGCCCAGTATGCCTTGTGCTCCAACTCCAGTGGCAGATGGCAAGCTTTTCCATATACTAGTTGGTAAGGCGACATTCCAATTGGTGTTTTGAAAGCTGTCCTATATGCCCAAAGAGCATCATCTAGCTTAATCGACCAGTCCTTCCTTGAAGTTCCCACAGTCTTTTCCAGGATTCTTTTGAGTTCTCTGTTAGATATTTCGGCTTGCCCACTTGTCTGTGGATGGTATGGTGTGGCTACCCTGTGTTTGACTCCATATTTTAGAAGCAATGCCTCTAATGGTTTGTTGCAGAAGTGGCTTCCTCCATCACTGATGATTGCTCTTGGAACCCCAAAACGGCAAAAAATGTGTTTTCTGAGGAAGTTCATGACTACCTTATTATCATTGGTTGGAGTTGCTATTGCTTCAACCCATTTGGAGACATAGTCTACTGCCACAAGAATGTAATTGTTTGAGTATGAGGAGGGAAATGGTCCCATGAAATCTATCCCCCATACATCAAACAATTCAAGTTCCAGAATGAATTGTTGTGGCATTTCATTTCTTCTTGGCAAGTTCCCAGCTTTCTGGCATTCATGGCAGTGCTTCACTAATTCTTTTGCATCTTTGAAGATAGTGGGCCAATAAAAACCACACTGCAACACCTTAGCTGCTGTTCTTTCTCCTGCAAAGTGCCCTCCATAAGTGGAGCCATGGCAGTCCCATAAAACTTCCCTTCCTTCTTCCTCGGATATGCATCTTCTGAGTATGCCATCGGAACATTTTTTGAACAAGTATGGTTCGTCCCAGATGAAGTATTTGGCATCATTTACCAATTTCTTCCTTTGATGTTTGTTAAATTCCAAAGGTAAACTCCCAGTGGCCTTGAAATTTGCTATGTCTGCAAACCAGGGTGCTTTGTGAATTACCATGAGTTGTTCATCAGGAAAGCACTCATTTACATGTGTGCTTTGCGTGCTTCTTTCTTCACATGGTATCCTTGATAAATGATCTGCCACCTTGTTTTCTACACCCTTCTTGTCTTTGATTTCAATGTCAAATTCCTGCAACAAAAGAACCCATCTAATAAGTCTTGGTTTAGATTCTTGTTTAGCAAGTAAATATTTTAAAGCTGAATGATCAGTGAAGACAATGACTTTAGATCCAATGAGATAAGATCTAAATTTGTCAAATGCAAAGACTATTGCCAAGAGTTCTTTTTCAGTGGTTGTGTAATTCTTTTGGTTAGCATTCAAGACTTTACTGGCATAATAAATCACATGCACCAAATTGTTTTTCCTTTGTCCTAACACGGCCCCAATAGCAAGGTCTGATGCATCACACATCAGTTCAAAAGGTAAGTTCCAATCAGGTGGGGCAATGATAGGTGCAGAGGAAAGTTTTTGCTTCAAAAGATCATAGGCTAGCATGCAATTTTTATCAAATACAAAGGGTGTATCAGAGACAAGCAAGTTACTCAAAGGTTTGGCTATTTTAGAAAAGTCTCTAATAAACCTTCTGTAAAAACCAGCGTGTCCCAAAAAGCTTCTAACTGCCTTGACATTACTTGGTGGAGGTAGTTTTTCAATGATTTCCACCTTAGCTCTGTCCACCTCCATGCCTCTATTAGAGATTTTGTGGCCAAGGACTATTCCTTCTGTGACCATGAAATGACACTTTTCCCAGTTTAATACTAGGTTAGTCTCTTGGCACCTCTTAAGCACCAAGGCAAGGTGGTGTAGGCAGCTGGGAAAAGAATCCCCAAACACAGAAAAATCGTCCATGAAGACCTCAATGAATTTTTCAATCATGTCCGAAAAGATGGACAGCATGCATCTTTGGAAAGTGGCAGGTGCATTGCACAACCCAAAGGGCATGCGTCTATAAGCAAAAACTCCATATGGACAAACAAATGATGTTTTCTCTTGATCACTAGGATCAACTACTATTTGGTTGTAGCCCGAATATCCATCCAAGAAGCAATAGTAAGCATGTCCGGCAAGCCTTTCAAGCATCTGATCCATGAATGGGAGTGGAAAATGATCTTTTCTGGTGGCTTCATTGAGTTTCCTGTAGTCTATGCACATCCTCCATCCAGTAACGGTTCTTGTGGGTATGAGTTCGTTCTTCTCATTTGGAACCACAGTTATGCCACCTTTCTTGGGCACTACATGGATGGGACTAACCCATGGGCTATCAGAAATGGGGTATATTACCCCTGCCTGCCATAACTTCCTCACTTCCTTTTGTACCACTTCTTTCATGACGGGATTCAATCTTCTCTGAGCTTGAATGGAGGGTCTAGCATCTTCTTCTAACAAGATTTTATGCATGCATATGGATGAACTTATCCCCTTCAAATCAGCTAGGGTCCATCCAATGGCATCTTGATGAGTTTGCAGCACCTTGATCAATTCTTCTTCCTGTTCTTGGCTCAAGGCCGAGCTAATGATAACAGGGTGACTCTCATCACTACCCAAGTATGCATACTTGAGATTAGGGGGCAATGCTTTGAGCTCAGGTTTTGGTGCTTCCTTTTCTTCTTTCACTTTCTCTGGCCTGCTTAGCATAGTTGTGTCATCATCCTTGATATCACTAACTTCAATATCCTTGGTGAACTCCTCCTCTGCTACTTCCTTTATTGTTTCCTCAAAAGTTTCTTGTACTGCAATGTCCACTACATCAACCCTCATGCATTCCCTTAGTGATTCTGATGGATAGCTCATTGCCTTGAATACATTAAACACCAATTTCTCATCATGGAGTCTAAGAGTGAGTTCACCCTTTTGTACATCTATGATGGCTCCAGCAGTAGCTAGGAAGGGTCTTCCCAGAATTATTGAAGCTTTGGCTTCTTCCTCCATATCTAACACCACAAAATCAGCAGGAAATATAAATTCTCCCACTTTCACCAACAAATCCTCAACTATCCCATGAGGGAATTTAAAAGTTCGATCTGCCAATTGGAGGGCCATTCTTGTTGGTTTGGCTTCTTCAATCTTCATTCTTCTCATCATTGTTAGTGACATCAAATTGATGCTGGCCCCTAAATCACACAAGGCCTTCTCCACCATGACTTCTCCTATAATACAGGGGATTTGGAAACTGCCTGGGTCCTTCAATTTCTGAGGCAATTTGTGCTGAATGATGGCACTGCATTCTTCAGTTAACAACACAGTTTCCTCATTTCTCCAGCTTCTCTTCTTGGTCATTAATTCTTTTAAGAATTTTGCATAGAGTGGCATTTGCTCTATTGCCTCAGCAAAGGGAATGTTGATTTGAAGCTTCTTGAAAATCTCCAAGAACCTGGAGAATTGGCCATCCTTTTCACTTTTCATCAAACGTTGAGGATAAGGTGCTTTAGGTGTGTAAGGCTTCAAGACCTCTTTTTCCTTTTCTTTTGTTGCAAACGGTGTAACAGATTGTCCTTGTTCTTTGTCTTTCACATTTTCCTTTGCTTCATCCTCTGTGGTTTCCCTTGAAATCTCCTTTAGATTCTTTCCACTTCTGAGGGTTATGGCCTTACATTCCTCCCTTGCAATAGCCTTGGCAGCATGAGAACTGCTTGTCCCAGGGGCTTGCTTAGTCAAATACAAAATTTGATTTTCTAGCTTCTGGATGGCAGCTCCTTGGTTTTGCAAGTTAGAATTTACTTCTTCCTTAAAAGCCTTCAATTCAATTATGTCTTGGCTCATGGTTGCAAGCATTCCTTCCATCCGGTTTAATTGATCTTGAAATTGTTGGTTCGGATTAGGTTGGGTATGTTGATTATTTTGGCCATGATATGATGATTGGGGGTAAGTGTGTTGTGTGGCTTGGTATGATCTTTGGTTGGAGTTTTGGTATGTGGAATTGTTTTGTTGGTTGTGGTTGTAAGGTTTGTGGTTTTGTGGTTGGGTTTGTTGGTTTCCCCACCCAAAGTTTGGGTGGTTTCTCCAGCCTGAGTTGTAAGTGTTGGAGTGTGGATCATATGATTGCCTTTGTTGGTTTCCCACATAGTTAACCTCATCCCAATCACCTCCTTCAATGCCTACTTCCTCTTGATCTTGTGTGTGTATTGCAGCCACTTGCTTTGTTTCTAATTGCCTGGTAAGCTCTGCTAGTTGCTTGGCAAACACCTTGTTTTGGGCTAGAATTGTATCAACATGGTTCAGCTCCATGACTCCCTTAGTGTTGTGCCTTTCTGATGCATAGTAGTACTCATTCTCAGCCACTGTCTCGATCACTTCAATGGCTTCTTCCACGGTCTTTTTCCTGTTCAATGAACCTCCTGATGAATGGTCTACAGCCTTCCTTGATTCATAAGAGAGCCCATCATAGAAGATGTGCAATTGCACCCAATCATGGAACATGTTTGGTGGGCATTTCCTTGTCAAGTCCTTGAATCTCTCCCATGCCTCGTAGAGAGTTTCACCATCTTGTTGTCTAAAAGTCTGGACCTCAGATCGAAGCCTATTGACCTTTTGTGGAGGGTAGAAACGTGCCAGAAACTTGCCTTCCACCTCATCCCATGTGGTTAGACTCCCCCTTGGGAATGATTCCAGCCACTTAGCTGCCTTGTCCCTAAGTGAAAATGGGAACAAGAGCAGTTTATAGGCATCTTCCTGGACTCCATTGGACTTCACAGTGTCACAAATTCTCAGGAATTTTGTGAGATGTTGGTTTGGGTCTTCGTTAGCACTTCCTCCAAAGGAACAATGATTTTCTACCAATGATATTAGCTGTGGCTTGAGCTCAAAATTGTTGGCCTGAATGGGTGGTTTCTGGATGCTACTACCACAATTCCCAGAGGTTGGGTTTATGTATGAACTAAGAACCCTCCTCTCAGGAATGGCATTGTTTCCATCAGCTCTCTCATGGTTGTGAACTTCTCTATCCATGTTGAGATCTAGAGCTTCCTCAAAATTGTCCTCAGATTCTCCTTCAGATTCCTCTTCTCCCACTACTCTCTTCCCTCTTGCTTCCCTTCTAAGTCTATGAAGGGTCCTTTCCGGTTCGGTATATGGAGGAGTTGATGTCCCTCCTCTCCTACCTGTCATACAAGAACACAGCTCAAACACAAACAAGTAAAATACTCTTGGTTAATGGAAGAGTATGGTTAGATCAATTGAGGAATTAAATCAAACAGTTAGTGAGTCAGTGAGTTAGTTGCATGGATTTAAAGGCATAAAGAAGGGAAGCATGTAACCAAGTGCAGAAATTAAAATTCAACAAGTATCTAGAACAGAATTAACAAAGCAAGAGAAAATTGCTCAATCTAGTTAGCTTCCAATTTGAGAATTGTCAATCGAAAACCAATCCCCGGCAACGGCGCCATAAACTTGATGCGCATAAATGTGTTATGCTACGATTTAGGAAATTGCACGATCGGCAAAATTCCTTCCGGCAAGTGCACCGGTTATCGTCGTCAAGTAAAAACTCACAATAGAGTGAGGTCGAATCCCACAAGGATTGGTTGAGTGAGCAATTCGGATTAGAAGTGTGTTCTAGTTGAGCGGAATCAAGATTTGAGATGATAATTGCGGAATGTAAAATTGGCGGGAAAAGTAAATGACAAGAAAATTAAATGGCTGAATCTTAAATTGCATGAATTAAAGAGCAGAATGTAAATTGCTGAAATTAAAAGGGAATGGGGATGATTGCAAGAATTGAATTGCAGAATGTAAAGAGAAAGTGGAAATCAGAAATGGGGAATTCATTGGGTTTAGGAGATATTGAAATCTCCGAATCAAAACATGTAAATCTCTTCCTCAACCAATGCATTCATTGAATTTTGCTTGGCAATCTTATATGATTGGATCCCAATTCCTTGGCTCACCAATGCTCTCTAAAAACAAACAAATTCCCAATCCCTTGGTTTAAATGTTCATAAGAAGAGATGATGCTTGATCACTGATTATACCACACAATTTCATGAACCACAATTTGGTAGGATTACATGTCACAATATCCATCCAAACCCCAATCCAATCCACTGTGAGAAAGCTTCTCTAGCATGAATCCTCCATTCCTTTCCCAAGGCTCCGAAGGATTCCAAGTATGAGTAGTCTCTTTCCCAAGACAACTACTCAATGGAATTAGATCGAGAAGCTTTCTAACAAAATTCAAGAGAAAAGGTTGAAGAAGAAGATAAACTATTATTGATTCATTGAATTACAATAGAGCTCCCTAACCCAATGAAGGGGGTTTAGTGAATCATAGCTCTGAATTCAATTACAAAGAAAAGGAAACTAGCTAAAAGTGAAAGTAAAAGTCCTCTCTAACTTAACTTCTATCCTATTTATACACTTTCTATATTGAGCTTCAGTTGTGCTTCTTGGGCTTTGAGGCCTCTCCTTGCTTTCCTTTTGCCTTGGGTTTATGATCCATAATCTTGATGAGGTTGTTGATCCAAGTCCTGTAACATTTATTGAGCCAACTTAGTGATAATCAAATAATGACACATGACTCAATAAATTGAGATTTCAAACTCATCAATCCTTCAGGCCCAATCCCATAAACCATGATATTCAATTGGGTTTCATACCAAAGTAGCTTAAGTTAATAATTGTGCTCAAAGACTAACTTAAATCACAATATTTTTGGCCCAGAAACCTTTTTCAAGAGTGGCGTTTAAGTTGTAGTTTAAGCTTAAACTGCAGCTTAAACGCCAGACACTTCCAGTGAGGCCATTTGTAGAAGCACGTTTAAGCTTCAGTTTAAGGTTAAACTGAAGCTTAAACGTGGAAATGGAAGAATGGTAGCCCTGGAGAGTAATGTAGTCGAACACGTTTAACCTCCAGTTTAAGGTTAAACTGGAGGTTAAACGTGGAAAAGGAATGAGGCATCCTGGAGGTCGAACACGTTTAACCTCCAGTTTGAGGTCAAACTGGAGGTTAAACGTGGAAAGGGGTGTAGGCATACTGGAGGTCGAACACGTTTAACCTCCAGTTTGAGGTCAAACTGGAGGTTAAACGTGGAAGCTTGGAATGGTGGCCCTGGAGGTGTCGAACACGTTTAACCTCCAGTTTGGGGTCAAACTGGAGGTTAAACGTGGAGATGGAGAGAGCAACCCTGGAGTGAGAAAACTATCGAACACGTTTAAGCTCCAGTTTGAGTCAAACTGGAGCTTAAACGTGGAATGGCCCCTGGTACTCTTCCTGGTTCTGGCGTTTAACCTCCAGTTTGAGGTCAAACTGGAGGTTAAACGTGGAACTCCTCCCTGGGTGGCATACTCATTCTGGCGTTTAACCTCCAGTTTGAGGTCAAACTGGAGGTTAAACGTGGAATGCTCCTTAAGTGAGGCTTTTCATTCTGGCGTTTAACCTCCAGTTTGAGGTCAAACTGGAGGTTAAACTTCAATCCCAGCATTTCTTATCCTTCATGATTTTGGCGTTTAAGCTCCAGTTTAGGCTTAAACTGGAACTTAAACTCCACATGTGATATTCAAGCTTCCTTTATTGATTTTGTTGCTTCCTTGCTTAGCCTCTTCTTCCCTGAAATCATCCAAACAATTGCATCAAAGTCTTGCAAAATTTCATGAGAAATCTTTCATTCATAGCATTTAAGTAATATAACTAAAACTCATGGAATTTGTATCAAAATCATATTGTTTGGATGGTTCATTACTTTGTTCTTCATTTAACCATTTTTGGTTACTTTAAGCTCAAGAAAATGCATAAAACAACTAAAACTAACAGAAAAATGCTAGTGAAACTAGCCTATGATGCCTTGGCATCATTGACAGAGGTGAACTAGTCCTTCAATTGAATGAGGACTCCCTTGTGTTTCAAACTCGAGGTCATCCTTCTGTAAACATGGAGAGGAAGCATAAAAAGCTTCTCTCAAAACAGAGTCAACCAGAGCCCCCACAGTTAAACTCTAAGTTTGGTGTTGGGAGGCCACAACCAAACTCTAAGTTTGGTGTTGAACTCCCATATCCAAACTCTAAGTTTAGTGTTGGGAAGTCTCAACAATGGTCTGAACATCTGTGAGGCTCCATGAGAGCCCACTGTCAAGCTATTGACATTAAAGAAGCGCTTGTTGGGAGGCAACCCAATTTTTATTTATCTAATTTTTATTTTCATTGTTTTTTATGTTTTATTAGGTTCATGATCATGTGGAGTCACAAAATAAATATAAAAGTTGAAAACAGAATCAAAAACAGCAGAAGAAAAATCACACCCTGGAGGAAGACCTTACTGGCATTTAAACGCCAGTAAGAAGCATCTAGCTGGCGTTCAACGCCAGAACAGAGCATGGTTCTGGTGCTGAACGCCCAAAATGGTCAGCATCTGGGCGTTTGAACGCCAGAATTGCACCCTGGAGAAGAGCTGGCGCTGAACGCCCAGAACAAGCATGGTTCTAGCGTTCAACGCCAGAAATGGGCAACAAATGGGCGTTCAACGCCCAAAACAAGCACCAATCTGGCGCTGAACGCCCAGAGTTGTGTGCAAGGGCATTTTGCATGCCCAATTTGGTGCAAGGTTGTAAATTCTTGAACACCTCAGGATCTGTGGACCCACAGGATCACCTCAGGATCTGTGGACCCCACAGGATCCCCACCTACCTCCACTCACTTCTTCTCACCCCTCTTTCACACAATCCCATAAACACTCTTCCCCAAAACTCTTCACCAATCACCTCAATCTCTCTTCCCTATCACTACTTCACCACTCACATCCATCCACTCTTCCCCATAAACCTACTTTATAAACTCCACCTACCTTCAAAATTTAAAATCAATTTCCCACCCAAACCCACCCTTATGGCCGAACCTTACCCCCACTCCCTTCCCTATATAAAGCCCTCCATTCTTCTTCATTTTCACACAACACAACCCTCTCTTCCCCTTCTTGGCCGAATACACCCCTCCCCCCTCTCCTCCATATTTTCTTCTTCTTCTTCATCTATTCTTTCTTCTCTTGCTCGAGGGCGAGTAATATTCTAAGTTTGGTGTGGTAAAAGCATAAGCTTTTTGCTTTTCCATTACCATTGATGGCACCTAAGACCGGAGAATCCTCTAGAAAAGGGAAAGGGAAGACAAAAGCTTCCACCTCCGAGTCATGGGAGATGGAAAGGTTCATCTCCAAATCCCATCAAGACTACTTCTATGATGTTGTGGCCAAGAAGAAGGTGATCCCTGAGGTCCCTTTCAAACTCAAGAGAAATGAGTATCCGGAGATCCGACATGAAATCCAAAGAAGAGGTTGGGAAGTTCTAACAAACCCCATCTAACAAGTCGGCATCCTAATGGTTCAAGAGTTCTATGCCAATGCATGGATCACTAGAAACCATGATCAAAGTAAGAACCCGAATCCAAAGAATTATCTCACCATGGTTCGGGGGAAATACTTAGATTTTAGTCCGGAAAATGTGAGGTTGGTGTTCAACTTGCCTATGATGCAAGGAGATGCACGCCCCTACACTAGAAGGGTCAACTTTAATCAAAGGTTGGACCAAGTCCTCATGGACATATGTGTGGAAGGAGCTCAATGGAAGATTGACTCCAAAGGTAAGCCGATTCAATTAAGAAGACTGGACCTCAAGCCTGTAGCTAGAGGATGGTTGGAATTCATCCAACGCTCCATCATCCCCACTAGCAACCGATCTGAAGTTACTGTGGATCGGGCCATCATGATTCATAGCATCATGATTGGAGAGGAAGTAGAAGTTCATGAAGTCATCTCTCTTGAACTCTACAAAATAGCCGAAAAGCCCTCCCCTGGGGCAAGGCTAGCTTTTCCTCATCTTATTTGCCATCTATGTTACTCAGCTGGAGCTTTCATAGAAGGAGACATACCCATTGAGGAAGAGAAGCCCATCACTAAGAAAAGGATGGAGCAAGCAAGAGAGCCCATTCATGGATCTCAAGAGACGCATGAAGCTCATCACCATGAGATCCCGGAGATGCCTCAAATGCATTTTCCTCCACAAAACTATTGGGAGAAAATCAACACATCCCTAGGAGAATTAAGTTCCAACATGGGACAATTAAGGGTGGAACATCAAGAGCACTCCATCATCCTTCATGAAATTAGAGAAGATCAAAAAGCAATGAGGGAGGAGCAACAAAGACAAGGAAGAGACATAGAAGAGCTCAAGGACATCATTGGTTCCTCAAGAAGGAAATGCCACCATCACTAAGGTGGACTCATTCCTTGTTCTTACATTCTCTGTTTTTCGTTTTCTATGTTAAGTGCTTATCTAAGTTTGTGTCTTATTACATGATCATTAGTAGTTAGTAACTATGTCTTAAAGTTATGAATGTCCTATGAATCCATCACCTCTCTTAAATGAAAAATGTTTTAATTCAAAAGAACAAGAAGTACATGAGTTTCAAATTTATCCTTGAACTTAGTTTAATTATATTGATGTGGTGACAATGCTTCTTGTTTTCTGAATGAATGCTTGAACAGTGCATATGTCTTTTGAAGTTATTGTTTAAGAATGTTAAATATGTTGGCTCTTGAAAGAATGATGACAAGGAGACATGTTATCTGATAATCTGAAAAATCATAAAAAATGATTCTTGAAGCAAGAAAAAGCAGCAATAAACAAAGCTTGTAGAAAAAAAAAGGCGAAAAAAAAAGAGCAAAAGCAAGCAGAAAAAGCCAAAAGCTCTTAAAACCAAGAGGCAAGAGCAAAAAGCTAGTAACCCTTAAAACCAAAAGGCAAGGGTAATAAAAAGGATCCCAAGGCTTTGAGCATCAGTGGATAGGAGGGCCTAAAGGAATAAAATCCTGGCCTAAGCGGCTAAACCAAGCTGTCCCTAACCATGTGCTTGTGGCGTGAAGGTGTCAAGTGAAAACTTGAGACTGAGCGGTTAAAGTCAAGGTCCAAAGCAAAAAAAGAGTGTGCTTAAGAACTCTGGACACCTCTAATTGGGGACTTTAGCAAAGCTGAGTCACAATCTGAAAAGGTTCACCCAATTATGTGTCTGTGGCATTTATGTATCCGGTGGTAATACTGGAAAACAAAGTGCTTAGGGCCACGGCCAAGACTCATAAAATAGCTGTATTCAAGAATCATCATACTGAACTAGGAGAATCAATAACACTATCTGAACTCTGAGTTCCTAAAGATGCCAATCATTCTGAACTTCAATGGATAAAGTGAGATGCCAAAACTATTCAAGAGGCAAAAAGCTACAAGTCCCGCTCATTCAATTGGAGCTATGTTTCATTGATAGTTTGGAATTTATAGTATATTCTCTTCTTTTTATCCTATTTGATTATCAGTTGCTTGGGGACAAGCAACAATTTAAGTTTGGTGTTGTGATGAGCGGATAATTTATACGCTTTTTGGCATTGTTTTTAGTATGTTTTTAGTAGAATCTAGTTACTTTTAGGGATGTTTTTATTAGTTTTTATGTTAAATTCACATTTCTGGACTTTACTATGAGTTTGTGTATTTTTCTGTGATTTCAGGTATTTTCTGGCTGAAATTGAGGGACTTGAGCAAAAATCAGATTCAGAGGTAGAAGAAGGACTGCTGATGCTGTTGGATTCTGACCTCTCTACACTCAAAATAGATTTTCTGGAGCTACAGAACTCAAAATGGCGCGCTTCCAATTGCGTTGGAAAGTAGACATCCAGAGCTTTCCAGCAATATATAGTAGTCAATACTTTGGCTGAGTTTAGATGACGTAAAAGGGCGTTGAACGCCAGTTCTACGCTGCTGTTTGGAGTTAAACGCCAGAAACACGTTACAACATGGCGTTCAACTCCAGAAAGAGCCTCTGCACGTGTAACATTCAAGCTCAGCCCAAGCACACACCAAGTGGGCCCCAGAAGTGGATTTATGCATCAATTACTTACTTCTGTAAACCCTAGTAACTAGTTTAGTATAAATAGGACCTTTTACTATTGTATTTGACATCCTGGATTGTATTTTTGATCCTGTGATCACGTTTTGGGGGCTGGCCTCTTGGCCATGCCTGGACCTTTCACTTATGTATTTTTAACGGTAGAGTTTCTACACTCCAAAGATTAAGGTGTGGAGCTCTGCTGTTCCTCATGAATTAATGCAAAGTACTACTATTTTTCTATTCAATTCAACTTATTCCGCTTCTAAGATATTCATTCGCACTTCAACATGAATGTGATGAACATGACAATCATCATCATTCCCCCACGAACGCGTGCCTGACAACCACTTTCGTTCTACCTTAGATTGAATGAGTATCTCTTGGATCTCCTAATTAGAATCTTCGTGGTATAAGCTAGATTGATGGCGGCATTCATGAGAGTCCAGAAAGTCTAAACCTTGTCTGTGGTATTCCGAATAGGATTCCGGGATTGAATGACTGTGACAAACTTCAAACTCGCGAGTGCTGGGCGTAGTGACAGAAGCAAAAGGAGGGGAATCCTATTCCTGTATGATCGAGAACCTCAGATGATTAGCCGTGCTGTGACACAGCATTTGGACCATTTTCACAAGAGGATGGGATGCAGCCATTGACAACGGTGATGCCTCCAGATGATTAGCCATGTAGTGACAGCGCATCGGACCATTTTCCAGAGAGGATCAAAATTAGCCATTGACAATGGTGATGTCCTTACATAAAGCCATCCATAGAAAGGAGTAGGATTGATTGGATGAAGACAACAGGAAAGCAGAAGTTTAGAGGGACGAAAGTATCTCTATACCTTTATCTGAAATTCTCACCAGTGATATACATAAGTATTTCTATCTTTATTTTCTGTTTAATAAGTATTATTTTTGAAAACTCCATAATCAATTATTATCCGCCTGACTGAGATTTACAAGGTGACCATAGCTTGCTTCATACCAACAATCTCCATGGGATCGACCCTTACTCACGTAAGGTTTATTACTTGGATGACCCAGTGCACTTGCTGGTTAGTTGTATTGAAGTTGTGAATGAAAAACGATTTATTAAGACGTGCGTACAGAGTTTTTAGCGCCGTTGCCTGAGATCACAATTTCGTGCACCACCTGCTGCACTGGTCATGCGTACGCATCGTCCATGCGTGTGGGTCGCTGCCAGCTTCTCAAAACATCAATTTCCTATGTTCCTTCCACTTTTTCATGCTTTTTTTTATCCTCTAAGCCATTCCTACCTTGGAAACCTGAAATCACTTAACACACATATCACGGCATCGAATGGTAATAAGAGAAGATTAAAAATTAGTAATTTAAGGCCAAAGAAGCATGTTTTCAATTATAGCACAAAATTAGGAAGGAAAATGTAAAACATACGAATTATATGAATAAGTGTGAGAATAATGGATAAAATCCACTCAATTCAGCCTAAAATGTACCACGAAATAGTGGTGCATCAGGAAAATTTTAGGATCTTGCTTCTTACTTGGCAGATTCCTTTGAATAATTGCACTACACTCCTAATACCATTGTTTGGCCTCACTTTAGAGCTCTTTTCTTGGACAATAATTCTTTCATGAATTTAACATAAATCAGCATTTGTTCAAGTGCTTCTATGAATAGAATGTTGATGTGTAGTGTTTTGAATATATCCAAGAATTTGGAGTATTGCTTTTCTTTGTTCTCTCCCTGAAGTCTTTGAGGGTATGGAATTTTTGACTTATACTCAGGAACTAGAATCTTCACCTTGGGTTGCTCTACCTTGGCATGAACTGAGTTGGAGGGGGGCTTGCAGGGGCATGCTCTTCAGGGTCTCTGACTTTCTTCATAACTTCTTTAACTTGCTTCTCTTCACCAGAGGTTTGAGTATCTACCACTTTTTCACTAATCACATAGATGGCCTTGTATTCCTCTCTTGGATTTGGAATTGTATCACTATGAAAGGTGTTGGTAGGCCTCTCAACAACTTGCTTACTTAAGTGACCCAAACCTCTAAATTTCTGATGGAGACCCTAGTTTCCTGTATGAAACTATTTGTGTTTTTGGAGAGTTTTGCTAATGTTGTTTCCAAGCCTGAAGCTTTTTGAGGAACTGGGGTGTATTGTGTGATTGAGGAGTTTGATATTGATGGTTGAAATTATTTTGGTGGGGGTTGTTATTGTTGAAATTGGGCTGCCTTTGATTTTGATTTCTCCAGCCAATGTTTGGGTTATTTCTCTATCCTGGATTGTATGTTTTGGAAAAGGGATCATTGTTGGGTGGTCTTGAAGAATTACCCATATAATTAACCTGTTCAGCAAAAGGTTGCTCATAGCCATAGCTTCCAAATTGAGATACTCCACCACTCATGTCATAAGAATTATCTTGGATAGCCATAGATGAAACTTGCATACCTCCCAAGTGTTGAGTGATGGCATTAATCTGCTGAGACATGGCTTTGTTTTGAGCAAGAATGGCATCTAAGGCATCCAAATCCATGACTCCCTTCCTCATTGTTCTTTCTAAAGAGTACAAATACTGATTATTGGTCACCATCTCTGTAACACCCCAATTACTCTAAGTCTTACCTCTAGCCGTAAAGCAAAGGTTAATCAGAGGTTATGACAGTCCTAAGGCTTATACATATTTATATATAGAAGGGAATAATATATTCTAGAATCCTGATGAAGGATTAAGCTCAAAGATAGAATTACAAAAGCATGAAACGTTCACACGAAGCTAACGCAAAAGATACAAGGTATAGGTATAAGAGAATAAAACATATATAAATATAAGAATATAATAATCATAGAGAACTAGACGCAGCTTACAGAGTTTAAGTTGACTAGTTACAAATAGAAAGATACAGAGTTTTAGAATTAAAACAGCTTATACAACCTATCTCTCAAATAAGCCTATAAGGCCATAAAGATAAATATACAAAAGGTGAGAGAATACTATGACGAAAGTAAAACAGAAATAAACAAGGAACGAACCATACTCTGCTCTGTCACCATATTCGCAATCTCAACGAAGTAGATTACGACCTGCATCTGAAAAATAACAACAAAGTATGGAATGAGAACCGGAGGTTCTCAGTATGGTAACAATGCCCAATGATGTAAGATGTAAGGCTCTGGGACACTGAAGGCAATCATAGAACTTCACATCACATACGTATATTCAAGCTTAGAACAAAATAAATAAATATATAAAGAACTTAAACCATAAACTGGGTTATCTAAACTTAGGGGACTTCTAGCTAATACTAATCACAATGCTGTATCCCACAGCCTACGCCACCCTAACCTCCGTGCGATCCCATCGCCACCACCTACCTAACCTCCTCAGCACCAGACAATCACAATTAATGCAAACAAGAAAACCACAGGTAGTATTCATACATATACAAGTAATTTAAGAAGCAAGTAGGCAGGATATACAATTAGGCAAGCTCAAGTAATCAAAGCAATCAAGCACATAAGAGATGCATATGATGAATGTCTATCCTATTAGCTCGTGATATCACTTGTCGGTCCGTAAATGCCAACCCGACACATCCTCCCGGATGTAGCCTTTTCTGCCACGCCAGGGATATAGTGCCCTGCACACTCATGTAGCAGCTCTTCTGCTACGCCAGAGATATAGTGCCCTGCACACTCATGTAGTAAGGAGTCTACTATGCCAGGGATATAGGCCCCGCACACTTTCCTGTAGCAGAGAAGGAACCAACCACAACAAATCATGTAGCAGAACAATCTGCTACGCCGAGAATATAGGTCCCGCACACTCTCAACATTCAACAAGTTATGTGACAGAAACATCTGCCATGCCGGAGATATAGGCTCCGCACACTCTCACCAACAACTAATCATGCAGCAGAGAAAATCTGCTACGCCTAGGATATAGGCCCCGCACAATCTCAACATCCATTAAGATCATCATTTCTCTTCGAGTTCTCGACTTATCACAGCCATCGTCAGTTCATGATTTCCATTCCGAACTCATAGTTCATCAATTCCTCAATTCCAATACCATCCTCCTTTCTTATCTACCATAGCCATCCTCAATATACCAGAAACATAAGCCTCCGTTCTCTAACTTTTTAAAATAAAACTCAAATAAATTCTCCGAAAACTTTTCCATGTTTCAACGCTAAAAAATAAGCCCAAGAATCTTAAAATGGTGTCACAGAAGCTTACAAGCTTGTTGGGAAGGTGAAATAGTTGAAAACAAAGTTTAAGTTTGAGAAACAGCGCGTGTGCGTATGCACAGGGGTGTGTGTGCGCACGCCCAGGAAGTTTCAAAATGTGTGCGTACATACAGGGGTGTGCATACGCACAGGTACCAAAATTCACAATGTCTGTTCACTCGCACAACCAGTGCTAGCGCCCCCAACAGACTGACCTTCCCAACGTGTGCGTGCGCACAGGTAGTAAAACTTCCTTGGTGTGTGCGTGCGCACAAGGCTGTGCGGACGCACATACCAGAAATCACAAAATTCTGCAACTCTGTAGAATTTCAGATTTCAACACCAATCTTTGAATGATCATAACTTCCTCTACAAAATTCCAAATTTTACAAACTTTATATCAAATCGAAGGGTTTTCAATAATCTTTAATTCCAAACCAAATTCAACAAATTTTGAAAACCGAGGCAGAAGTTATGATCAGACAAATTTTACCAAAAATCTATTTTTACCCAAAACCTTATAACCTCAAATTTTAACCAATCTCAATCCAAACCAAATCAATCACATATCAACCATACCATAACAATCCAAAATTCATACCAAATACTACTTCAACCATTTTCTCAATCTCAAAAACCTCTAAGTCATTCCACAACTCTAAATCCAACCCAATTCACATATCTCAATTTACCAACTTTCACAAACCACATCCAACCAAAGCAATATCAAACTTCCAATTACAACACAATCTACCCTTTTGGATTACCATTCATCATCACACCAAATTTTCCATCATATTTCATCGTTCTCAATCTCAACTCTCAAACATATAACATTACAAACAATTTTTCCAACCAAAACATTCACAATCATTATTCTATCATCAATTTCAATATCAATCTCCTATACCAAACTACCAACATCAATATAGCCATTTATCACCCATTCCAAATCATCAATTACCATGCAACACTCTCATCAACATAACCAAAGTTTATCCATTCATCATAAATCATCATACCTCAACATTTAACAACTCAATAACCATATCAACAACCCTCATCCACAACACCAATCATCAATACTCATTAACACCAACAATTCCCAATAATTATCATCAAGCACACTAATCTAATACAACCAACAATTAACATCAATCCTCATTTAAATATTCATACACCAATAACATTCAATCCTATCTTAGGGCCAACTAGCCTAAGTTTCTAGAAACATTACATACTACATAAAGGAAACCGAAACCATACCTTGGTCGATTCCCAAACGCTCCAAACACCAAAACGAAACCACTAAACTTGATCCAAAGCCTCAACCAACTCCAACAAACACCAAATCTCAAACTAACAACACATATATCGCCAAAATGAAAACCTAAGATACACAAAATAACTAAACACAAGGGTTTAGTGAAACCTTACCTTACCCAACGAGATTAGGGGTAAAATCCATCAATTATCAACTACTAGATATCACCAGATTTCTTTAAATAGAAAGAAAGAGCTCGTCGAGAGCTTTACGTGGCCACAAACGACTTGTCAATCGGAGCTCCGGATCAAAAGTTATGGAGCTTTGAAGGAGGAGATGAATAGTGTCAATGGCTTCTTATCCTCTCTTCTTCTAAACCGCGCCCCTCTCTCTCCCTTTGCATCAAATGAGCTGAAAGGCTCATTAATGAGTTTATATATGTTGGGCCTTGGGTCTAGTTTGGGCCCGGTCCAACCCGTTAGTGCCCGGTTTTCAATTCTAAATTATTTTTATCCGTTTAAAACAATAAATCAATTTTCATAAATCTTATTTTTTCTCAAAACACAGTACCGGGCAGGTGATGACAAAAAAAATTTGATTTTGTACAAACTCACCGGCAAGTGTACCGGGTCGCGTCAAGTAGTAAAACTCACAAAAGTGAGGTCGATCCCACAGTGATTGATGGATCAAGCAACTTTAGTTGCGTGGTGAATTTAGTTAAGCAGACAGTTGATGATTTGAGTGAATTTTGATTGACAGAATATAAATTGCAAGAAAGCTAGAAGGCAGAATATAAATTGACAAAAAGATAAATGGCAGAAAGCTTTAAATGGCTGAAACTTAGAGCGCAAGAAAGTAAAAGAGCTGAAACTTAAATTGCAAAAAAGGTAAATAGTTGAATATTAAAGTGTAAGGAATTTAAATTGCAAAATTTAAATTACCAAGAAACTTAAATTGCGTGAATAATAAAGGGATTTGGGTGTTGGAAATCAAAACAAAATGTAAACTGCAGTAAATCAAAAAGATCTAAGGTGAAGAAATTCAAAGAAAGTAATTCATCAGGGTTTGGAGGTACTGTAATCCTTCCTAAATCAAATAGGACTCAACTCCTTTCTCAATCATATGAGTAGATCTATAGCGGATTGAAACTGATTGGATCCCAATTCCTTGGCAATCTAATCTCTCTAATCACAATCAATCTTGCCAATTCCTTGATCTAATTATCATGAGAAGAGTTAGAGCACATTCTCTTATCCATAAGCCACACTAACTCTCAGGATCTCAATTCCTCCCGAATGATGTTGATCAAGAGAGTAGTGAAGGATAGAGCTCCAATTCTAATGCAAGTGATTCCCCTTTTGAGGCTCATACAAGCATTCACTGAATCAAACCTCCTTCCGGAGTGAGTAATTCAAAATCAAAACAGAAGATGTCCTATTGCTACCCAAGCGGATTGAGAAGAAGAAGAATTTTATTGATTCATTGGAATTACAAAAGAGCTCCCCCCTAATGAATTTGGGGTTTAGTTCGTCATTGCTTTAATAAAAAACAGAAATGAAAAAATGCAACATAGAAAATGCAAAGTCTGCAGAATTCCCCAATTGGGGTCTTGATAAACCCCTATTTTATAATTCATCTTGTGCTCAAATTGAGTGTTTTTATCAATTCTTCACCCACTTAGTCATATGAATTGCATGGTTTTACTTTCCCTTCCTTATATTATGATATATGTGAAAACATGTTTTCTATGCTTTAAAAATATTAAAATTAATTACCCTTTATTACCATGCGATGCCGTGATCTGTGTGTTAAGTATTTTCAGGCTTCATAGAGCAGAAATGACTTAGAAGATAGAAAGGAAACATACAAAAATGGAAGGGAAGCACAAAAATGGAGTTTTGAAGAAAAGGCAGCGATGCGTACACGTGGACAACGCGAACGCGTTCCTAGCGCAAAATAGCAGTGACGCGTACGCGTGGACGACGCGGACGCGTGCCTTGAGCAGAACGCAAATGACGCGTACGCATGACTGACGCGTACGCGTGACAAGGAAAAACTCCAGACCAGACGAACGCGTGACCCACACGCACGCGTGACGGACGCCACGTGCAGGAATCTGTAGAAAACACCCTCAGCGATTTCTGGACCCTTTTTTTGGCCCAAATCCAAGCCAGAAACACAGAATATAAGTCAGAGAATGGGGGAATTAAAGTACAACGTTAGAGATCAATTCATAAAAACATTCATTATTCATAATTTTAGGTTTAGATGTAGCTTTTAGAGAGAGAGGTTCTCTCATCTCTCTTAGGATTTAGGATTAGGATTTCTCTTATTTTAGGATTGCTTCTACAATCACAGGTTCAAAGTTCGTTTAATTTATTTTCTACTTTTATTTATTCTATTACTTTAATTGTTATTTATCTTTCCAAATTGGCTTATGAACTTTTCCATGTTAAGATTTGAATGTTCTATTTAATATATTTTGAGGTATTTCAGATTAAGGATTGTTCTATTCTGTTTATGATGCTTTCAGTTTAATTTAGATTTATTTTTCCTTTTCTACTTTGGTTAAGTAATTGGTAACACTTGAGTTATCAGACTCAACAGTTGATTGAAAAATGGGAATTGCTGATTGATTTGGATTGCTCTAAAGCTAGTCTTTCCACATGAGTTGACTAGGACTTGAGGATCAAATTGATTGGTCCATTTGACTTTCCTTTATTTAGTAAGAGTTAACTAAGTGGGAGCAATAACAATTCTCATCACACCTGATAAGGATAACTAGGATAGAATTTCCAGTTCTCATACCTTGCCAAGAGATTCTTTATAATTATTAATTTATTTTTCTTGTCATTTAAATTACTTGTTCCTTATTTTAAAAACCCAAAAATATACAATTTTCATAACCAATAATAAATCATAGTTCCCTGCAATTCCTTGAGAAGACGACCCGAGGTTTAAATACTTCGGTTATAAATTTTATTGGGTTTTGTTACTTGTGACAAACAAAGTTTTTGTGCGAAAGGATTCTGGTTTAGAAACTATACTTACAATGTGATTATATTTTTATGAATTTCTTTACTGGCAGAAACCCAATCGCCAAAATGGCACCATTGCCGGGGAATTGCAAACGTGTGCCTTATTATTGGTTATTGTAAATATTTTATTTTTCTTATTTATTTGTTTTTATTTTTGTTTTTAATTTTTATTAGTTACTATGAGTTCTCACCCCCGTCGCTTTGAGTTTGGTTCTAATATTGTTGTAAGGAATGGAAGCTATAACAGAAACATGCATCAAGGTCAAACCAATCAGAGATGGATGGAGCCACGAGGATCTGATCAACCCTTTTGGCAACAACACCCTCCAAAGTACCATGGACGACAACCATTCAACAATGGATGTCGAGCCAATAGTTATGGTGGACCCCTTCGTGACAACCATCACCCACCAAATTACTATGGTCAGGAGCCATTCCGAGGTGCGTACCAAGATGATAGATATGGTGAACCCCCTTGTAGTTACCAACAAGCCCCATCATACGCCTACAAACCATCTCATCAACATAGCTATGAACTACCACACTCACAAACCACTTACCAACACTCACCTCCATATGACCCTAACCCATATTCACCCCAGTTCTAATCCAATTATTCCCAAGAACCACTACTTCCCTATGCACCATGTCCATATCCATCGACCCAAGAATCACGGGAGCGTCTCAAGGAAACAGTGAAAAAATTTCATGCAACCGTTCGCCAACTGGAGCAAGCAATCAATCGATTACCTTCCAGACATTCGGACACTCAAGGAACCCTTATGGCTTCATGTGGACAATCTAATGAAGAACGTAGCATGAAGGAGATACTAGAAACTTCGATGGACAGTAAGGAGCATGACTTTGTACTGGAACAAGTGGAGGAAGCTGAAATTATCGAAGAAGAAAAATTAGTTGAAGACTTAGGAGATGCTGAACCTCCATGGGAATCCAGAATTGTGGAGAATTCCGTCAAGGAATTTGCAATTGATGCTAAGGAGGATAGTGCACAACCCCCAAAGCAGGTATCTTATGAAGAACTGGACGGAACAACCCAAGAAATGAGTTTCCTTGATAATGATAATCATGATTCAAGTTCTCCTAGTAATGAACTTGCATCCGCAAGTGAATTCCTTGAGATTGAAGAATCTTCCCTAAGTGAATACAAAAATGATGCGGAGGTAGAATTTTCTCAACCTCCAATTTATTACTTGAGTGATGAGGAAGATATCGAAGACTTTGATAAAAACGTGGTTGCAGTCGAAGAAGTTTATAGAGAAGTGGAGGAATTCACAGAAAAATACAAGGGAGTAGAGCTTGCAAAACCCCTGGAAATACCTTTTCCAAGGCCATTACCATCCAATACAAACTTCAAGTGGGTAAAATCCTTAGCCTTTATCTTTACTTTTCCACTTGAATATGGTTTGCTTGAAACAGATGGCCAGCTTAGAGCTCTTTGCGGCTTTAAGAGTAAGAGGGAAATGGCTCGCACTCAGAGCTGGTATGCAAGATTCCATGAAATTCTACACTTCAATTTGAGGTACAAGGATTGGTTTCGAGTTCGATTGCATGGGTCTCGGAAGATGTTTGGTCATCTTAGTGAGAATTCAAATCCCATACCGCCTGGCTGGAAAAATGTAGATCAAGATGAAAGCCGTTACAAAAGCAAGGTTTGGGATCCTGGAATATATTCTGACATTCAACACCCCGGGAACCTGAACACCTGTTTGAATTTACTCAAAGGCTTTATATGCCTAGTTTGGGACCCCGAAGGCTGTTGGCATTCCAAATAGTGGTGGAGATTTTTAGATGAATTCAAGCACAAGCCACCATAACAGAGAGCTCAGTAAATGTCCAACTTAAGGACTTTAACCAAAAGTGCTAGGTGGGAGACAACCCACCATGGTATGATCGTTCCTTTTTCAATTTTTATTACGTTTTGTTCGTTTTTAAATTTTATTCTATTTTTATTGAACCTGGAATTATTCATAACATCCATACATGCATTTACATTTGCATATTGCATATATATAAAAAAAACAGAGAGCACCCCACGTGTGCGCATGGGCCACGCGTGGGCGTCGATTTGAAATTGACGTAACAATCCAACGCCCAGAAAGTTAGGCTGGAATCGTGCGGCTGGTATGCATTAGGCACAATTTGGGGATCGCGTCGCTAACGCGAACGCGTCACTTTCACTTCACACATACCACGCGAAAGCGTGGATGACGCGTACGCGTCGCGTGGAAATCTTAGCCCCCCTAATTGGAAATAGAGAGTTGCGCCAAAATGACGCTGGAATTGTGCGTTTAGCACAATTCTGAGCGATGCGTATGCGTCACTTTCATTATCTCTCAATCACGCGATCGCGTCAATGACGCGTTCGCATCATTGCCCTTTTCACCCTAACCACGCGTTCGCGTGACCCACGCGTCCGCGTGGATTCAAATACACTAACCCAACCCACGCGAAACCCTAACCCCTTCGCGTCCCAAACCCCCCCAACCCCCCTCTGCACTCTCTCTTCTCCTCTCCCCAACCACCATACCACCACCATTGCCGACCAGGACCGCCGCCACCACCGTCGCGAACCCAGACCGCCGCACCACCCTCGCCGGAACCACCCCCCTTCTCTTCCTCTCCCCTTCTTCCTCCCCCGCCACTCTTCCCCCTCCACGACCCACATACCTGAGCCGCCCCAGAACTGCCACCGTGACCGCCTCCCAGCGCTGCCGATCACCACCACCGCCATCTCTCTGATTCCATATTCCATACCTCTGCCCACCAGGTTCCGCCAAACAGCGATTCCTCTTTCCGTAGTTAGTTAGTTTTTCGAATTATGTTCAAATTAGGATAGTTAGAGATGCATGATCGTAGTGGATTTTAGGTGGTTAGGTAGCTAGGATGTGGTTAGTGGATTTAGGCCTGATAATTGCACCATTCTTGTTAATTGTTTTATCTATTTCACAATTTTGAATATGCTGTGATGATAATGCTGTTCATATGCTGCTCTTTACTGTTCTTTGATGCAAATTGAATTTGTTTATTTTGAATTCATGTGAATTACTATTTGTTACTCTTTTCTGCACTATTTTATTATCATATGAACTGTTTCTGCTGTTGTTTATTAACCGGGAATGTCCAATTTTTAGACGAAATGCTACCCAATTTTTTCAGCAAAATGTTTCAATCAATTCCCATTCATGAATTAGTTTTAGAAATTTTAAGTTTGCACTAATTGGTTTCAACCCAAGCAATTCATGAATGCACGGGCTAGCTTTCTTATTTTTCTGATTCCCTTATTCATTAAACAACATTATTGATGATTTCACTTTAATTTTGCATTTCTTTTCGATGATTAATCATCAATAATCTGCAATATTTACTTGAATTTGAGTTACTTGTTTTTAAATCTGTGCAATTTTAGTTAATTGGGAGCCACAACACCATGCCACTGACTTTAACTTCATTAACCACTCTTAACTTCCTAACTTTTCTATTAGCTTTCAACTAACCACTTTCAAACCACTTCAAGGCATGATTACTATTTTTCCTGATTAACAAGTGATGCGCATAAACTTGTTATGCTACGATTTAGGAAATTGCACGATCGGCAAAATTCCTTCCGGCAAGTGCACCGGTTATCGTCAAGTAAAAACTCACAATAGAGTGAGGTCGAATCCCACAAGGATTGGTTGAGTGAGCAATTCGAATTAGAAGTATGTTCTAGTTGAGCGGAATCAAGATTTAGATGAGAATTGCGGAATGTAAAATTGCATGAATTAAAGGGCGAGAAGCTAAATTGCTGAAATTAAAAGGGAATAGGGGTGATTGCATGAATTTAATTACAGAATGTAAAGAGAAAGTGGAAATCGGAGATGGGAAGTTCATTGGGTTTTAGGAGATATTGAGATCTCCGAATCAAAACATTTTTATCTCTTCCTCAACCAATGCGTTCATTGAATTTTGCTTGGCAATCTTATATGATTGGATCCCAATCCCTTGGCTCACCAATTCTCTCTAAAAACAAACAAATTCCTAATCCCTTGGTTTAAATGTTCATAAGAAGAGATGATGCTCGATCACTGATTATACCACACAGTTTCATGAACCACAATTTGGTAGGATTACATGTCACAATATCCATCCAAACCCCAATCCAATTCACTGTGAGAAAGCTTCTCTAGCATGAATCCTCCATTCCTTTCCCAAGGTTCCGAAGGATTCCAATTATGGATAGTTTCTTTCCCAAGACAACTACCCAATGGAATTAGATCGAGAAGCTTTCTAACAAAATTCAAGAGAAAAGATTGAAGAAGAAGATAAAACTATTATTGATTCATTGAATTACAATAGAGCTCCCTAACCCAATGAAAGGGGTTTAGTGAGTCATAGCTCTGAATTCAATTACAAAACTAAAAGAAAATGATCCAAAGTTCTCCCCCAAAAAGTAAAAGTCCCCCTCAGGGGCTGGATTCCCCTTTTTTTGGTCCCCTTTTTTTGGTCTCCTTTTTTTTTTTGGTCTCCCTCAAATGCAGGAACTAAGGCCTTTAAATAGGCTCCCTAAATTACAAAATGAAAATGAAATTCAAAGCAAATTACAATCAAATGAAAATAAACTATTCTAGATGATTCTTGTGGCCTTGATTTGGTGTTGTTGATGGGCCTTGCTTGCTTGAAGGGTAGAGTGACATAATTGATCCAAAAAGGATAATGATCCATTAAACTACACTCAAACGTTGCACCCCCCTTTCTTGAGTCGTCACTTTGTTCTCTTGTCAACCTTGCCAATTTGATGCCAAATATAGACTATTATACCTTGTTGGAAAGCTATGGATGTCAGCTTTCTAACGCAACTGGAAGCACCTCAATTGGATTTCTACAACTCGAGTTATACTTCATGGAAGGTGAAGAGGTCAGCTGGCCTGATTGCATGTTGGTACTATGCTCTTCTATGCACATTACGGGGCTGTTTTCTCCCTCAATTTTTAGTATCCACCATGTATGCCATATATGCTTGGAAAGCTCTAGATGTCTTCTTTCCAATGCATTTTAAATCACCTCATTTGGAGTTTTGTAGCTCAAGTTATTTATGTTTGAAGAAGGCATGGTCAAGCTGTTCCATATAACACGTTTAAGCTCCAGTTTAAGCTTAAACTGGAGCTTAAACGCTAGCACTCCCTGGAGGCACAAGCTCGAGCACGTTTAAGCTTCAGTTTAAGGTTAAACTGAAGCTTAAACGTGGAAATGGAAGAAGGCAACCCTGGAGTGTGGAATTGTCGAACACGTTTAAGCTTCAGTTTAAGGTTAAACTGAAGCTTAAACGTGGAAATGGAGGAAAGCCATCCTGGTTCATTTCTCAATTCTGGCGTTTAACCTCCAGTTTAAGGTTAAACTGGAGGTTAAACGTGGAAATGCTCCCCTGGTGAGATTCTCACTTCTGGCGTTTAACCTCCAGTTTAAGGTTAAACTGGAGGTTAAACTTCAATTCCAGCATTTCTTAGCCTTCATGATTCTGGCGTTTAAGCTCCAGTTTAGGCTTAAACTGGATCTTAAACTCCACATGTGATATTCAAGCTTCCTTTATTGATTTTGTTGCTTCCTTGCCTAGCCTCTTCTTCCCTGAAATCATCCAAACAATTGCATCAAAGTCTTGCAAAAATTCATGAGAATTCTTCCATTCATAGCTTTCAAGGAATATAACTAAAAACTCATGGAATTTGCATCAAAATCTTCATGTTGAATGATTTAAGACAAGCATGACTATTTGGCCCAAATGATTACTTAAGGCTCAAGAAAATGCATAAAACAACTAAAAATAAAAGAAAAAGGCTAGTGAAACTAGCCTAAGATGCCTTGGCATCAACAAGAATTCCGCATATAATAAATTTTGGATTGTGATTTTCATTCTCAAACTTTTCACTTGAATACAATTCAAAATTTTACATCTATTTAACTCAATTCATGCTTCTATTGCTACTTTATGCCTCTTTTGCCACTCTATGCTTAAATTGATAAATTCCAATTTGCTTACCTATTTTCCTGCTTTTCAGGATGTCTGACCCTAAAAGTAAAGGAAAGAGCAAAGCAACCACTGGAAAAAGGAAAAGAGGAGAATCCTCTACCTCCATTTTGGATATCCTCTATGATGATTCCTGGCGGGAAAAGAATTTTACCCCGCAGGAAAAGGCCGATCAGTTGGTGACTACCACAGACCCTATCAAGTTTGCCAACAGATACTGTGAGCTAAAGTATCCAGTTTTTGCCACTTCCAGGAACCTATACCTGGAAAGGACCCTCAAAATTCCAGAAGAACTCAAACAATACACTTCAGAACGAATTAAACAGAGAGGCTGGTTCTTCTTGGAAAGAAACTTGACTGAAGTCAACTCATCATGGGTCAGAGAATTCTACTGTAACTACTTCAAAACGTCCCTGGATGCAGTACAGCTTAGAGGAAAGCAAATTCTGATTACTGAGGAAGCCATTGAAGAAATCCTCTAACTTCAGCCTAAGTCAGATCAGCCAGACGGTTACCAAAAGGCTGAGGAGGATATGAGATTCAAGAGATTTGACTGGGACACAGTCAAGAGGACTATAACTCTTGATCCTACTGTCCCATGGGTCATGAGCAAGTCCATAGTGGCCTCAAAGGGAATTAAGCTCATTTATCTGAATGATGAGGCTCGACTTTGGCAGCAGATTTTGAGTAACTACGTAATGCCGAGCACTCATGAGACTGAAGTGCCAGCTGCCATGATCACCCTCATCTGGTGTGTGATGGAGGAGAAGGACCTATATCTTCCCCGCTTTATCCGGTATTACATGGCTAGGGTCCATGTTAGAGGCACTCTCCCCTTTTCCTACTTGATTACTCAGCTAAGCTGCCGAGCTGTGGTGCCCTAGGAGCTAGCAGATGAGAAGCCAACCGCCGCCGACTGCAAGAAAATCATCCCTCACAGCAGGAAGTTTCAGGCTTTGGGCTACAGACCTCCATTTCTCACTGCCTCTGCTGAGGCAGCCACATCTTCCGCTGCCCCTTCATCTACTGCTGCACCAGCCACCACCACAGCACCTCTACCTGCTTTAGAGCCCATTTATCACCTCGTGCACCGACTCTTCGCACGCCTGGATCGTATAGAGCATCGCAACAAGCGACGCTATGAGCACTTAAAGTTGATGATCCGATCCGATAGTGATATCCCCTCCGAGCCTGACACCCCTTCTGAGCCATCTGATGCGGAGGCGAACGATCATGAGGAGGCTGCACAGAGAGAGGCTGAGTAGGCAGGACCTGAGCAGGCTGTGCCACATCATGAGGAGCCCCATCAGATACAACCGGCTGATCCAGAGATCCCTCTATGGACAGAGCCTCCGCTTCAGCAGGCAGACCCTCCGACCCTCATACAGACGGCAGAGCCTCAGACCACTACAGAGACACCTACTACACATCCATCTGGAGATGACCCTTCTTCACACCCAGCTTGAGTGAGCATCGAGGACGATGCTTTTATTTAAGTGTGGGGAGGTCGCCATCTCTGGTGAACTTTATTTTGGTGAACCACTTTCAGACTCTCTTTTATCCTATTTTGTTTATTTTCTGTATTTTTATTTTTATTTTAACTTATCTTATTTATCTTTCAGTACTTACACATTTTTCTTTTATTGTATTTCTGCATTTTGCACTTTTAGTTTATTAGTTGTGATATAGAATATATGGATTAATTAGCTTAGTTTACCCTTTTAGCATAAGATAACTGTGTTTAGTTGAAAATAAAAGAGTAAACTAGAAACCTTTAGTATAACAGAATCACAACAATCCACACACTGTATATATATAGCAATAAATGTTGGTTAAATTGACAACATTTTTTCAAGAAAAATACTTATTTTATAAAAAGCCATTCTAAGATTCACATTGAGTTGAATGGAAACTCTTGATTTCTACTTGCATGACATACATAACTGATATATGATTTTTGAGCTAAAGAACACACCACCCGTGAGTTTTTGAGCTTAATTGTATGGTTACATTCAACCATAAATTTCATTCTTGTGTTTTTTGCACTTCTTTTCTATGCTTGTAATCTTAACTTTATTTCAATCTATATGTCCAATATAGAATGTAGATACATACATGCATGTGATTGAGGCCATTATTTGAATTTTTGCTCACTTATCCCAAATATGCCTACCTCCTACATCACCCTTGTTAGCCCCTTGAGCCTTTTTAATCCCCTTTTGTTCTATAACCACATCACTAGCTTTAAGCAAAAAAACAAATTAAAAATTCCAAGTTGAATCCTTGGTTAGCTTAAGATAGAGATTGTGTATCCACTAAGTGTGGAGAAATATGGGAACATGGGTTGATAGGAAAAGATTAAATTAGTAAAATAATCAGAAATTTGGGAGCATGCTCATGTAAAACCAATTTAAATTAAAATACCATGTGCATTGATATATGTTGTATATATATATATATATATATATATATATATATATATATGTATATATATATATATATATATATATATATATATATATAACCTTTTAATAAATAAATAAGGGGATGAAATTACCCCAATAATAAGTTTAGTGAAGAAATCAATGCACATGGAAGTAAAATCAAAGTTGGTACATGAGTATGTAATAAGAAAGTGGGAAAATTGGGAAGACCATGATAATTTTAAATTTTTATAGAGAATATATATGTTAGGTGAGATCTTAGACTAATCAGGGATTCAACTTATAGCTCACTTAGCCTTATATATATCTTCACCTTTACCTTGACCCCATTACAACCTTGAAAAGACCTCATGATGTTTGTATGTATGCATTAGATATTTGTTGATTGGTTAGATGAAGAACAGTTTTAGAAAGCATGAATAGAAAAGAATAGAGTGATTAACCCCAAACACTGAGTGACTAGAGAGTAAACACAAAATCCAGTGAGGGTTCAATAGCTCATCTCCATATATCCCTATTTAATTGTTAATTGTCTTGCAAGTTTGTAAATTCCTTTAACTCAACTCAATTGTGAAAGTGCTTTAACATGATTTAGGCTTGGCTATGCATATGTGATTCCTTGAAAATTTAAATCAAATTAACCACATGTAAGCTCTATATATATAGGTGAATGATAATTAGAATTGTATGACTCATTTAGGTAGCCTGCATTCAGAATAGATTGCATTGCATAAGATTCCACCATTCCACCTTTTCTCTTTTCTCTTGGATTTAGCATGAGGACATGCTATTGTTTAAGTGTGGGGAGGTTGATAAACCCCTATTTTATAATTCATCTTGTGCTCAAATTGAGTGTTTTTTATCAATTCTTCACCCACTTAGTCATATGAATTGCATGGTTTTACTTTCCCTTCCTTATATTATGATATATGTGAAAACATGTTTCCTATGCTTTAAAAATATTAAAATTAATTACCCTTTATTACAATTCGATGCCGTGATATGTGTGTTAAGTATTTTCAGGCTTCATAGGGCAGGAATGGCTTAGAAGACAGAAAGGAAACATACAAAAATGGAAGGGAAGCACAAAAATGGAGTTTTGAAGAAAAGGTAGCGACGCGTACGCGTGGACAACGCGGACGCGTGCCTAGCGCAAAATAGCAGTGACGCGTACGCGTGGACGACGCGGACGTGTGCCTTGAGCAGAATGCAAATGACGCGTACGCATGACTGACGCGTGCGCGTGATAAGTAAAAACTCCAGACCACACGAACGCGTGACCCACGCGCATGCATGACGGACGCCACGTGCAGGAATCTGCAGAAAACGCCCTCAGTGATTTCTGGACCCTTTTTCGGCCCAAATCCAAGCCAGAAACACAGAATATAAGCCAGAGAATGGGGGAATTAAAGTAGAACGTTAGAGAACAATTCATAAAAATATTCATTATTCATAATTTTAGGTTTTGATGTAACTTTTACAGAGAGAGGTTCTATCCTCTCTCTTAGGATTTAGGATTAGGATTTCTCTTATTTTAGGATTGCTTCTACAATCACAGGTTCAAAGTTCCTTTAATTTATTTTCTACTTTTATTTATTCTATTACTTTAATTGTTATTTATCTTTCCAAATTGGCTTATGAACTTTTCCATGTTAAGATTTGAATGTTCTATTTAATATATTTTGAGGTATTTCAGATTAAGGATTGTTCTATTCTGTTTATGATGCTTTCAGTTTAATTTGGATTTATTTTTCCTTTTCTGCTTTGGTTTAGTAATTGGTAATACTTGAGTTATCAGACTCAGCAGTTGATTGAAAATTGGGAATTGTTGATTGATTTGGATCGCTCTAAAGCTAGTCTTTCCACAGGAGTTGACTAGGACTTGAGGATCAAATTGATTGGTCCACTTGACTTTCCTTTATTTAGTAAGGGTTAACTAAATGGGAGCAATAACAATTCTCATCACACCTGATAAGAATAACTAGGATAGAATTTCCAGTTCTTATACCTTGCCAAGAGATTCTTTATAATTATTAATTTATTTTCTTGTCATTTAAATTACTTGTTCCTTATGTTAAAAACCCAAAAATATACAATTTCCATAACCAATAACAAATCATACTTCCCTGCAATTCCTTGAGAAGACGACCCGAGGTTTAAATACTTCGGTTATAACTTTTATTGGGTTTTGTTACTTGTGACAAACAAAGTTTTTGTGCGAAAGGATTCCTTGCTGGTTTAGAAACTATACTTACAACGCGATTATATTTTTATGAATTTCTTTACTGGCAGAAACCCAATCGCCAGGTCTCTGCCTCACTGGCCTTTCTGATATGCCAGCCATCCTGCCTCTCTACAAATCAAATTTTCCTCTATTTATATACTTTCTAATTCAGTCTTCTCGTACTTGGATTGGGCTTTTCTAGCCTTTGTTGAGGTAAGTCAGAATGGGTCTTTTGCTAGTAAGGTGGTGATGCTTCCCAGGAGAACGTGCCGCTTTTAAAGAGAACGGAGCGCTCATACACTGACGCGTACGTGTCATTGCCATCTTCAGCCTCCATCATGCTTGCGCGCACCATTAACGCGTGCGCGTCCTTGATATCGTTCATTTAATGAGTGCTACATTCGCGCCATGAATGCTCCCACGTTTGTGCGTCCTTTGCGCGTGCGCGTGGATGGCAAAATGTTGATTCCAAGCTTCTGCGCCACCCACGCATTTGCGTGCCTCATCCCAGATGCTCCATCGACGCATGCGTGTCACGTATACGTGCGCATCGGTTGCAAAACTTCAATTCCAAATTAAAATTTGCTCGAAAATGCTCACTCAGATAACATAGCACTCTCTTTGCAAATGAGCGCCAATTACATGCACGCATACGCGTCATGCATGCGTATGCGTGGGTCTTCAGAAATTGTTGCCCGACGCGTAAGCGTCCTGTATGCGTGCGCGTCGATAGAGAGCGTGGCGTTCTCTATTTGAGTGCAGCGTTACTCTGCACTGCCTTTTTTTCTCTTCATTTTTCCCATTGAAATCAACCAAACATGCAATCAAAGTCTCACCAAAATCATAAGGTTTTGCATCCTTTATAATAATCATCTAATTCTTGCATAAATTTCATGATAATGCATAAAATTAACAATGTTTGATTAAATCAAGATAATCATGAAATTCTTATTCAAAAACTTACTTATTGCCTAAGAAATGCATGAAAACTAAGTAAAAATGACTAAAAAAAGCTTGTGAAACTAGCCTAAGATGACTTGTCATCACAACACCAAACTTAAATCTTGCTTGTCCCCAAGCAAGCACTAAAACATAAGGAGATTGAATGAAAACAGAGAGAGGTATAAGCCCCTTATTGGAGGACATTCCAGTTGGTTCAAGATGCTAGGTGTTGAAACACCCCTAAGGGCTTACTTGCTCAAACCTCTCCTTAGCACACACACATCACAGGTATTTAGCTTGTTTTGTTCTTTGGAAATTGATACCCAGCACCTCTTTGGGTTGCTAAATGCTTTGTCTCAAAGTAGTTCTTGATGGTGGACTTTCGGTTGGCAATCCCGGGTTAGTGATGAGCGGATATTTTATACGCTTTTTGGGGTTAATTTCATATAATTTTTAGTATGTTTTAGTTAGTTTTTAGTTTATTTTCATTAGTTTTTAGGGAAAATTCATATTTCTGGACTTTACTATGAGTTTTGTATTTTTCTGTAATTTCAGGTATTTTTCTGGCTGAAATTGAAGGAGCTGAGCAAAAATCTGATTCAGGCTGAAAAAGGACTGCTGATGCTGTTGGATTCTGACCTCCCTGCACTCAAAGTGAATTTTCTGGAGCTACAGAACTCGAAATGGTGTGCTTCCAATTGCGTTGGAAAGTAGACATCCAGGGCTTTCCAGAAATATATAATAGTCCATACTTTGCTCAAGGATAGATGACGTAAACTGGTGTTCAACGCCAGTTCTCTGCCCAATTCTGGCGTTCAGCGCCAGAAAAGGATTAAAAGTTAGAGTTCAACGCCAGAAATGGATCCAAACCTGGCGTTGAACGCCCAAAATGGCCTTATGCACGTGAATTGCTTAAGTCTCAGCCCCAGCACACACCAAGTAGGCCCCAGAAGTGGATCTCTGCACCATCCGTCATAGTCTACTCACTTTTTGTAAACCTAGGCTACTAGTTTAGTATTTAAACAACTTTTAGAGACTTATTTTGTATCTCATAACATTTTTTAGATCTGAACTTTGTACTCTTTGACGGCATGAGTCTCTAAACTCCATTGTTGGGGGTGAGGAGCTCTGCTGTGTCTCGATGAATTAATGCAAGTATTTCTGTTTTCCATTCAAACACGCTTGTTCCTACCTAAGATGTTCATTCGTGATTAACTGTGATGAAGGTGATGATCCGTGACACTCATCACTTTCCTCAACCCATGAACGTGTGCTTGATAACCACCTCCGTTCTATATCCGATTGAATGAGTATCTCTTAGATCTCTTAATTAGAATCTTCGTGGTATAAGCTAGAACTGATGGCAGCATTCATGAGAATCCGAAAATTCTAAACCTTGTCTGTGGTATTCCGAGTAGTATTCAATGATCGAATGACTGTGACGAGCTTCAAACTTGCGAGTGCTGGGCGTTAGTGATGATGCTACGATTTTAAGAAATTGCACGATCGGCAAAAATTCCTTCCGGCAAGTGCACCGGTTATCGTCAAGTAAAAACTCACAATAGAGTGAGGTCGAATCCCACAAGGATTAGTTGAGTGAGCAATTCGGATTAGAAGTGTGTTCTAGTTGAGCGGAATCAAGATTTAGATGAGAATTGCAGAATGTAAAATTGCATGAATTAAAGAGTGAGAAGCTAAATTGCTGAAATTAAAAAGGGATCGGGGTGATTGCATGAATTTAATTGCAGAATGTAAAGAGAAGTGATAGATCAGAAATGGGGAATTCATTGGGTTTCAGGAGATATTGAGATCTCCGAATCAAACATTTTTTCTTTCCCTTCCTCAACCAATGCATTCATTGAATTTTGCTTGGCAATCTTATATGATTGGATCCCAATCCCTTGGCTCACCAATTCTCTCTAAAAACAAACAAATTCCCAATCCCTTGGTTTAAATGTTCATAAGAAGAGATGATGCTCGATCACTGATTATACCACACAGTTTCATGAACCACAATTTGGTAGGATTACATGTCACAATATCCATCCAAACCCCAATCCAATTCACTGTGAGAAAGCTTCTCTAGCATGAATCCTCCATTCCTTTCCCAAGGTTCCGAAGGATTCCAATTATGGATAGTTTCTTTCCCAAGACAACTAACCAATGGAATTAGATCGAGAAGCTTTCTAACAAAATTCAAGAGAAAAGGTTGAAGAAGAAGATAAAAACTATTATTGATTCATTGAATTACAATAGAGCTCCCTAACCCAATGAAAGGGGGTTTAGTGAGTCATAGCTCTGAATTCAATTACAAAAAGTATGAAAACTAGAAAAAGTGATCCCCCAAATTCCCCCGAGTGCCAACCAACTTAAATTCTATCCTATTTATACACTTTCTAAATTGAGCTTCTGTTGTGTTTCTTGGGCTTTGAGGCCTTTCCCTGATTTCCTTTTGCATTGGGTTTATGATCCATAATCCTGATGAGGCTGCTGATCCAATTCTGTAACATTCATTGAGCCAACTTAGTGATAATCAAGTAATGACACATGACTCAACAAATTGAAATTCCAGACTCATCAATTCTTCAGGCCCAATCCCATAAACCATGATATTCAATTGGGTTTCATACCAGAGTACGTTTAAGTTAATGTTTGTTCTCAAATGCTAACTTAAACTGCAATATCTTTGGCCCAGAAACCTTTTCAATTAGTGGCGTTTAAGTTGCAGTTTAAGCTTAAACTGCAACTTAAACGTTGGACACTCCTGGAGGTGGTATAATTCAAGCACGTTTAAGCTTCAGTTTAAGGTTAAACTGAAGCTTAAACGTGGAAATGGAAGAAGGCAAGTCTGGAGTGTGGAGTTGTCGAACACGTTTAAGCTTCAGTTTAAGGTTAAACTGAAGCTTAAACGTGGAAATGGAAGAAGGCAAGTCTGGAGTGTGGATTGTCGAACACGTTTAAGCTTCAGTTTAAGGTTAAACTGAAGCTTAAACGTGGAAATGAAGAAAGCAACCCTGGAGGAGAATGGTCGAACACGTTTAAGCTCCAGTTTAAGCTTAAACTGGAGCTTAAACGTGGAAATGGCTCCCTGGTGCATTTCTCATTTCTGGCGTTTAACTTCCAGTTTAAAGTTAAACTGGAGGTTAAACGCCACTTTCAGCTTTTCCTCAGCTTTCATGATTTTGGCGTTTAAGCTCTAGTTTAAGCTTAAACTGGAGCTTAAACGCCACTGATAGTTCCCAGCATTATATGGCTTGGTAGTTTGAGTTCCAGTTTAAGCTTAAACTGGAACTTAAACTCCACATGTGATATTCAAGCTTCCTTTATTGATTTTGTTGCTTCCTTGCCTAGCCTCTTCTTCCCTGAAATCATCCAAACAACTGCATTAAAGTCTTGCAAAATTTCATGAGAAATCTTCCATTCATAGCGTTCAAGTAATATAACTAAAAACTCATGGAATTTGCATCAAAATCATACTGTTTGGATGGTTCATTGCTTTGTTATTCATTTAACCATTCTTGGTTACTTTAAGCTCAAGAAAATGCATAAAACAACTAAAACTAACAGAAAAATGCTAGTGAAACTAGCCTAAGATGCCTTGGCATCACAACACCAAACTTAATGCTTGCTTGTCCCTAAGCAAGTCCTGAGTTATTTGAGAGGAAAGTATGAAACAGAAAGCAATTACATTGGCTATATTAGCAAGCATTTGAAGTTCATCAAAAGGGTTTTATGCAGAAAGTTGCAGCATCACTTTTTCATTCTTATCAGGTAAGATTATCACTTTTTCATTGCATCCATCAAACACTGCTATGGCCTCTTGTTATTCTTATGTCCTTGGCACTTTTCTCTTCTTTGTTTTTCCTTTCTTTTTCTTAGAGCTCCTTTGCTCCTTGTTTGCTTAGTGTCATGTGTTGCACAAGCCTTTTGCATTTTCTTTTTCTTATCAGTGCACTACACATATCCACTACAGGCATTTTAGTTCACATTTCTTCTTGAGACATTGGTGCCCAGCACCTCTTTGTGTGACTAAATGTTTTGTATTTAGGTTGCTCTTGATAATGGACTTTTGGTTGATAATCCCGGGTTAGTTAACCCAAGTTACCAAGTGTTGAAACACTCCTCAGAACCTATTCATCCAAGCATATCCTTAATACATAAACACCACAGGCATTTGTCTCAGAAGTTCAAACCATTGGTGCCTAGCTTATTTTCTCAAATTTTTTTTTTTTTTTTTTGCTTTTTGGTTGCCCTTTTTCAGTGGCTTTTTCTTCTTCTTTTTCTTTCTTTTTCATGGCCAAAGACATTTATTCATCAAGATCCATAGACAGTATTCAAACTTCTACACAAAAATGATAATTATACACTCAATTTCCAGTGATCTGACTAAACAATCAAGCATGCATACCACCACTTAATTCTACTTGATTTGTCACTAATTGAGCCAAGCTACTTTTGTTCAAACTTTTCTTTTATTTTTGGAAACAGAACAAGCATGGCAAGCATTTGTTTAAGAAGGTGAAGTTATATCCAAACATCTAGGCATTCACTTTATTCAAAGCAGTAAACAGACAAACATACTAGAAATTTCACATAAAACTTAAATGACTTAAAATGAAAGAAAGCTCATAAAGACACTTCACAAACTATTATTTGATTATTAAGGAACAAGACCACCTCTCATTTGTTGCTTGGTTCTTCTTGACTCTTGGGGTCCTGTTTCTTCTTGCTTCTTGTCTCTCTTTGACCACTTGTACTTCCTTTGTCTTTTCCATCCATTCTTATCCTTCCTTTTGTACCTGCACAAACAAACAACTTTGATATCATTTTTTTCGGTCCATGTGAATAATGAATAGTACTTGTACATGTTTTTCCTTCTTTTTGAATTGTAAATCAATGATTGACTTCCTGAGCTTATAGCCGTGACTCTTGTATTTATGCACACTTATTACTGGACACCAAACTTAGTGTTTGGTAATGTCTCCTGATGACATGAAATCCATGTTGGTTGTCCTTAATGAATGTGCATAATTCTAATAAATCATAGTCACTTTGGCTCTTTGATCCTAAACAATTTTACTACCTAAAGTAATCGAAATCAAAGTATTAAAACATGCAAATGGTATACTTGTCATGAATTTCTAAATCCAGAGGAACTTCTTGCTTTTCATTAACTGTGTTCAAAGAGGAACACCAAACTTAATGTTTGGTTGTGCACTTTGAATGAAAGATTGAATACAATTTGAATAAAATTTGGGGTGCCTTCAGGCACACCAAACTTAGAGCCCAATTGTATTTTACATGCAATGTTTAGTGCACTCTTTCAACAGTTGTCCTGAGGATTCAAGTTCATGCATAAGAAACCATGCTTTATTAGATGCAAAGCAAAACAATAACGAGTAAGGATACTAAAAACATGGGTTGCCTCCCATGAAGCGCTTCTTTAACGTCACTAGCTTGACGGTTGCCCCTTGTTAGGGTGGATTGTAGTGCTTGATGTCCTCTCCTCTCACTATGAAAACGTCCCCATCTGATTCCTTCATGATTTCCAAATGTTCCATAGAAAGAACTTTCCTGATTGTGAACACTTGAGGGAGCTGGGAAGGAATGGTTTTGAGGCCAGGTGGGATTGGCAGATAATGACTTGATATCACTTTATCTCCCGGAGAGAAACCTTCAGTGGGAATTTTCTTGTTTCTCCACCCTCTTGGCAATTTCTTTACAATTCTTCCCTTTCTCTTGAGGATTTCTTCATTGACCCTTATGCCAGGAGGATCCTTCTGATCTGTTTCTATTGATTCTTGTGGCTTTAACTCTTGCAATTCTTGTTTGCCTTCCAAGGACTGTTTCAGAGTTTCAGCTGCTGGATTGCTTTCCTCCAAACACAGATGGCTACTATCATCCTTAGGCTTTTCAGGTTCTGGTTCAGGCTCAGATGCAGGTTTGAAAACATTGAAAATGAGCTGTTCATCATGTATTCTCAAAATTAGCTCTCCTTGTTCTACATCTATGAGCGCTCTAGCAGTGGCTAGAAATGGCCTTCCCAGAATGATAGGGTGTAGGTAGCTTTCCTCCATGTCCAAAATGACAAAGTCTGTGGGGAAGAAATAATTTCCCACTTTCACCAGCACATTCTCAACTACCCCTTCAGCTTGCTTCTGAGTTTTGTCAGCCAGTTGTATGATTACATCAGTGGATCTCACCTCATTCAGTTGTAGCCTCTTCATAAGAGTCAGAGGCATCACATTTATGCTAGCTCCTAGATCACAGAATCCTCTGTCAATTTTTGTTTCCCCTATGATGCAGGGGATATGAAAACTTCCTGGGTCTGTTTTCTTAGAGACTATGTCCTTCTTGATGAGGGCACTGCATTCTTTGTTCATTATTACAGTTTGTCCTCCCTTCAAAACTCTTTTCTTGCTCAGCAATTCCTTTAAATACTTGATATGTGTAGGCATCTGCTGGAGAATCTCAAGAAAGGGAATATTGATATGGAGAGACTTAAATGTCTCTAAAAACCTTGAATAGGTTTTCCCTTTTTCACCTCCTCCTAACCTCTGAGGAAATGGTGCTTTTGGTTGGTATGTTTCCAGCATGCCTTTTTGCAGTTCCTTGGCTTGCTCAGTTTCACTTTCCTGCTTAGCTTCTTCCACACCTTCCTTCAAGATTTCTGGCTCCTGTTCTGAGGGTCTGATTCCTTCTTCTTCTGAGACTTCCTTCAATATGGTGATGGCCTTGCATTCTTCCCATCTCACTCCCTTTTGTTCCCCTTTAGGATTCTTTTCTGTGTCACTAGGGAACACTGCAGTTGATTTGGGGGCCTGTTGAGATAGCTCTCCTACTTGAGACTCCATCCTCTTGAGTTTTTCACCATGGTTCCTTAAGGTAGATCTCACATCATCCCTAAAGCTTTTCAACTCACTTATGTCCTGACCCATGTTTGCCAGCATTCCTTCTATCCTGTTTAATTGATCTTGAAATTGTTGGTTCGGATTAGGTTGGGTAGGTTGATTATTTTGGCCATGATATGATGGTTGGGAGTAAGTGTTTTGTGTGGCTTGGTATGATCTTTGGTTGGAGTTTTGGTATGTGGACTTGTTATGTTGGTTTTGCTGGTTTCCCCACCCAAAGTTTGGGTGGTTTTTCCAGCCTGGGTTGTAAGTGTTGGAATGTGGATCATATGGTTGCCTTTGTTGATTTCCTACATAATTGGCCTCTTCCCAATCACCTCCTTCAGTGCTTACTTCCTCTTGATCTTGTGTGTGTATTGCAGCCACTTGCTTTGTTTCTAATTTCCTGGTGAGCTCTGCTAGTTGCTTGGCAAACACCTTGTTTTGGGCTAAAATTGTATCAACATGGTTCAGCTCCATGACTCCCTTAGTGTTGTGTCTCTCTGAAGCATAGTAGTACTCATTCTCAGCCACTGTCTCAATCACTTCAATGGCTTCTTCCACAGTCTTTCTCCTGTTCAATGAACCTCCTGATGAATGATCTACAGCCTTCCTTGATTCATAAGAAAGTCCATCATAGAAAATATGCAATTGCACCCAGTCATGGAACATGTCTGGTGGGCATTTCCTTGTCAAATCCTTGAACCTCTCCCATGCCTCGTAGAGAGTTTCACCATCTTGTTGTCTAAAAGTCTGAACCTCAGATCGAAGCCTATTGACCTTTTGTGGGGGGTAGAAACGTGCCAGAAACTTGCTTTCCACCTCATCCCAGGTTGTTAGGCTCCCCCTTGGGAATGATTCCAGCCACTTAGCTGCCTTGTCCCTAAGTGAAAATGGGAACAAGAGCAGTTTATAGGTATCTTCCTGGACTCCATTGGACTTCACAGTGTCGCAAATTCTCAGGAATTTTGTGAGATGTTGGTTTGGATCTTCATTAGCACTCCCACCAAATGAACAATGATCCTCCACAAGTGATATTAGCTGTGGTTTGAGTTCAAAATTGTTGGCCTGAATGGGTGGTTTCTGAATGCTGCTACCACAATTCCCAGAGGTTGGGTTTATGTATGAACCAAGAACCCTCCTCTCGGGAATGGCATTGTTTCCATCAGCTCTCTCATGGTTGTGAACTTCTCTATCCATGTTGAGATCTAGAGCTTCCTCAAAATTGTCCTCAGATTCTCCTTCAGATTCTTCTTCTCCCAGTACTCTCTTCCCTCTTGCTTCCCTTCTAAGTTTATGAAGGGTCCTCTCTAGTTCGGTATAATGAGGAGTTGATGTCTCTCCTCTCCTACCTGTCATACAAAAACACAGCACAGGCAACAAACAAGTGAAATACTCTTGGTTAATGGAAGAGTATGGTTAGAGCAGTTGAGGAATTAATTCAAATAGTTAGTGAGTCAGTGAGTTAGTTGCTTGAATTTAAAGGCATAAAGAAAGAAAGCATGTAACAGAGTGCAGAAATTAAAATTCAACAAGTAACTTGAACTGAATTAACAAAGCAAGAAAAATGCTCAATCTAGTTAACTTCCAATTTGAGAATTGTCAATCGAAAACCAATCCCCGGCAACGGCGCCATAAACTTGATGCTACGATTTTAAGAAATTGCACGATCGGCAAAAATTCCTTCTGGCAAGTGCACCGGTTATCGTCAAGTAAAAACTCACAATAGAGTGAGGTCGAATCCCACAAGGATTGGTTGAGTGAGCAATTCGGATTAGAATTGTGTTCTAGTTGAGCGGAATCAAGATTTAGATGAGAATTGCGGAATGTAAAATTGCATGAATTAAAGAGCGAGAAGCTAAATTGCTGAAATTAAAAAGGGATCGGGGTGATTGCATGAATTTAATTGCAGAATGTAAAGAGAAGTGATAGATCAGAAATGGGGAATTCATTGGGTTTCAGGAGATATTGAGATCTCCGAATCAAACATTTTTTCTTTCCCTTCCTCAACCAATGCATTCATTGAATTTTGCTTGGCAATCTTATATGATTGGATCCCAATCCCTTGGCTCACCAATTCTCTCTAAAAATAAACAAATTCTCAATCCCTTGGTTTAAATGTTCATAAGAAGAGATGATGCTCGATCACTGATTATACCACACAGTTTCATGAACCACAATTTGGTAGGATTACATGTCACAATATCCATCCAAACCCCAATCCAATTCACTGTGAGAAAGCTTCTCTAGCATGAATCCTCCATTCCTTTCCCAAGGTTCCGAAGGATTCCAATTATGGATAGTTTCTTTCCCAAGACAACTAACCAATGGAATTAGATCCAGAAGCTTTCTAACAAAATTCAAGAGAAAAGGTTGAAGAAGAAGATAAAAACTATTATTGATTCATTGAATTACAATAGAGCTCCCTAACCCAATGAAAGGGGGTTTAGTGAGTCATAGCTCTGAATTCAATTACAAAAAGTATGAAAACTAGAAAAAGTGATCCCCCAAATTCCCCCGAGTGCCAACCAACTTAAATTCTATCCTATTTATACACTTTCTAAATTGAGCTTCTGTTGTGTTTCTTGGGCTTTGAGGCCTTTCCCTGATTTCCTTTTGCTTTGGGTTTATGATCCATAATCCTGATGAGGCTGCTGATCCAATTCTGTAACATTCATTGAGCCAACTTAGTGATAATCAAGTAATGACACATGACTCAACAAATTGAAATTCCAGACTCATCAATTCTTCAGGCCCAATCCCATAAACCATGATATTCAATTGGGTTTCATACCAGAGTACGTTTAAGTTAATGTTTGTGCTCAAATGCTAACTTAAACTGCAATATCTTTGGCCCAGAAACCTTTTCAATTAGTGGCGTTTAAGTTGCAGTTTAAGCTTAAACTGCAACTTAAACGTTGGACACTCCTGGAGGTGGTATAATTCAAGCACGTTTAAGCTTCAGTTTAAGGTTAAACTGAAGCTTAAACGTGGAAATGGAAGAAGGCAAGTCTGGAGTGTGGAGTTGTCGAACACGTTTAAGCTTCAGTTTAAGGTTAAACTGAAGCTTAAACGTGGAAATGGAAGAAGGCAAGTCTGGAGTGTGGATTGTCGAACACGTTTAAGCTTCAGTTTAAGGTTAAACTGAAGCTTAAACGTGGAAATGAAGAAAGCAACCCTGGAGGAGAATGGTCGAACACGTTTAAGCTCCAGTTTAAGCTTAAACTGGAGCTTAAACGTGGAAATGGCTCCCTGGTGCATTTCTCATTTCTGGCGTTTAACTTCCAGTTTAAGGTTAAACTGGAGGTTAAACGCCACTTTCAGCTTTTCCTCAGCTTTCATGATTTTGGCGTTTAAGCTCTAGTTTAAGCTTAAACTGGAGCTTAAACGCCACTGATAGTTCCCAGCATTATATGGCTTGGTAGTTTGAGTTCCAGTTTAAGCTTAAACTGGAACTTAAACTCCACATGTGATATTCAAGCTTCCTTTATTGATTTTGTTGCTTCCTTGCCTAGCCTCTTCTTCCCTGAAATCATCCAAACAACTGCATTAAAGTCTTGCAAAATTTCATGAGAAATCTTCCATTCATAGCGTTCAAGTAATATAACTAAAAACTCATGGAATTTGCATCAAAATCATACTGTTTGGATGGTTCATTGCTTTGTTATTCATTTAACCATTCTTGGTTACTTTAAGCTCAAGAAAATGCATAAAACAACTAAAACTAACAGAAAAATGCTAGTGAAACTAGCCTAAGATGCCTTGGCATCAAGTGACAGACGCAAAAGGATGAAGAATTCTATTCCAGTATGATCGAGAACCGACAGATGATTAGCCGTGCTGTGACAGAGCATGTGAGCATATTCTTCACTGAGAGGATGGGATGTAGCCATTGACGATGGTGATCCCCTACATACAGCTTGCCATGGGAGGACGTGCATGCGTGAATCAGAAGACAGAGGAAAGCAGAGATTCAGAAGACAAAGCATCTCCAAAACTCCAACATATTCTCCATTACCGCATAAGAAGTAACCTTTAATTTATGCTCTCTTGGTTATTCGCGATTCAACTGATAAACATAACTGACTTCCTGACTAAGATTTACAAGATAACCATAGATTGCTTCAAACCAACAATCTCCGTGGGATTCGACCCTTACTCACGTAAGGTATTATTTGGACAACCCAGTGCACTTGCTGGTAAGTGGTACGAGTTGTGAAAAGTGTGATTCACAATTCGTGCACCAAGTTTTTGGCGCCGTTGCCGGGGATTGTTCGTGTTTGGACAACTAACGGTTTATTTTGTTGCTTAGATTAGGAAAAATTTTTCTTTTTTTTGGTTTAGAGTCTTTTATTATTTATCTCTTGTTAAAACACTTTAAATTTATAGCTCAATTAGTTAGAACGTGGTGTTTATGTTCATGGTAATTGGCTATCATATTTTTAAAATCTTTTTCAAAAATATTTTTTTTATTAAATCCTGTGCCAAACTTTAAGTTTGGTGTTTTCTTTTTGATTTTTCAAAAAAAAAAATTTCGAAAATTTATTTTGGTTTTCTGAAAAAATTTTAAGTTTGGTGTTCTTCCTTTGTGTTCTTGTGTTCTTGTGAGTCTTCAAAGTGTTCTTGAGTTTTCCTTGTGTCTTGATCTTAAAATTTTTAAGTTTGGTGTTCCTTAGTGTTTTCCCCCCAAAAATTTTCGAAAACAAGGAGCATTAGATCTAAAAATTTTAAATCTTGTGCTATCTTATTGTTTTTCTCTCTCTTCTTAAAATTTAAAAATATCTTTTCTCTCTATTTTAAAGCATCTTTTTCGAAAATCAATTTTTAAAATTCAGATTTTTTTAAACTTCCTAACCACTTTCTCTCTCCTCAATTTTTCGAAAATCTTCACCCACTTTTATTTATTTTTATTTTATTTTCGAAATAAATTAATAAATAAATAAATAAAAATATTTTCTCTATTTTACATCATCTCCCTTTCTCCATCATGGACCTAAGCGGAAATGAACAGTCCAGGAGGACTCTGGGGTCATATTCTAACCCCTCTACTGCTTCATATGGGAGTAATATCTGCATACCCTCCATTGGAGTCAGTAGCTTTGAGTTGAATCCTCAGCTCATTATCATGGTGCAGCAAAGTTGCCAGTATTCCGGTCTTCCACAGAAAGAACCTACAGAGTTTCTTGCACAATTTTTACAAATTGCTGACACAGTACATGATAAAGAAATAGATCAGGATGTCTACAGACTATTACTGTTTCCATTTGCTGTAAAAGATCAAGCTAAGAGGTGGTTAAATAACCAACCTAAGGCCAGCATAAGGACATGGAAACAGCTGACAGAAAAATTCCTGAATCAATACTTTCCCCCAAAACGGATGACACAACTAAGGCTGGACATCCAAGGCTTTAAACAAGGAGATAATTAATCTCTTTATGATGCCTGGAAGAGATACAGAGAGATGCTAAGAAAATGCCCCTCTGAAATATTTTCAGAGTGGGTTCAGTTAGACATCTTCTACTATGGGCTTGCAGAAGGAGCTCAGATGTCTCAAGATTACTCAGCTGGTGGATCTATCCACATGAGAAAGATAATTGAAGAGGCTCAAGAGCTCATTGATACAGTTGCCAGGAATCAGCATCTGTACCTAAGCAGTGACCCTTCCATGAAAGAAGAGGTTAAAACAGCAACTGCTGAACTCAGTCCTGTGAAACAAGCTGCTGAATTTAATCAGCAATTGGACTTCCTAACAAAGAAATTAGCCGAATTCAAAGATAGACTACAAGAGACAAGGATGGCTAATATACATATGGAAGAACAGTTTAAGCAAACAAAGCAGCAGCTGTCAAGACAAATAACAGAAGAATGCCAAGCAGTTCAATTAAGAAGTGGGAAAACATTAAATACCCCACCTCAAGGCAGCAACAAGCTAAGGAATGAGCAAACCACCCAAAATTCACCTGAGGACAGTAAGAGCCTAGGGAAAAATAATTCTGGCACTAAAACGCCAGAAAATTGGTGGAAGGCTGGCGCTGAACGCCCAGACCATGCCCAAAACTGGCGTTCAACGCCAGAAACAAGGCAAAACTGGCGTTCAACGCCAGAAATGGGCAAGGATCTGGCGTTGAACACCCAAACTGGGCAAGATCTGGCGCTGAACGCCCAAAATGGGCACAATGCTGGCGTTCAGACGCCAGGAATAGACAAGGAGTTGGCGTCTAACGTCACTCCAATTTCTAACTCTGGCACTCAATTGCCAGTGAGGGATCAGACACACACAAATGCTGATAACAAGCCCTCTAAAAAGGCTTCTTCAACCACTTCTGTAGGCAATAAACCTGCAGCAACTACGGTTGAGGAATATAAAGCCAAGATACCTTATCCTCAAAAACTCCGGAAAGAGGAACAGGATAAGCAATTTGCTCGCTTTGCAGATTATCTCAGGACTCTTGAAATAAAGATTCTATTTGCAGAAGCACTCGAGCAAATACCTTCTTATGCCAAGTTCATGAAAGAGATCTTGAGTCATTAAAAGGATTGGAGAGAAACAGAAAGAGTTCTCCTCACTGAAGAATACAGTGCAGTCATTCTGAAGAGCTTTCCTGAAAAGCTTAAAGACCCTGGGAGTTTTCTGATACCATGCATATTAGAAGGTAATTGCACCAAGACAGCCTTATGCGATCTTGGGGCAAGCATCAACTTAATACTTGCATCCACTATCAGAAAGCTTGGCTTAACTGACGAAGTTAAACTGACCCGGATATGTCTCCAACTTGCTGATGGCTCCACTAAATACCCATCAGGCATGATTGAAGACATGATTGTCAGGGTTGGGCCATTCACCTTTCCCACTGACTTTGTTGTGCTGGAAATGAAGGAGCACAAGAGTGCTACTCTCATTCTAGGAAGACCCTTCCTAGCAACTAGACGATCCCTCATTGACGTCCAACAGGGGGAAATAACCCTGAGAGTCAATGATGATGAGTTCAAGTTGAACACTGTCAAAGCCATGCAGCATCCAGACACATCAACAGACTGCATGAAAGTTGATCTTATTGACTCTTTGGTAGAAGAGATCAACATGGCTGATAGTCTCGAATCAGAGTTGGAACATATCTTTAAAGATGTTCAGCCTGATTTGAAGGACTCAAAGGACATGAAAGAGCCTCTGAAATTTCTTCTGGAAGAGGAAAAACCTCCTAAACCCGAGCTCAAGCCATTACCACCATCCTTGAAATATGCATTTCTGGGAGAAGGTGATACTTTTCCAGTGATCATAAGCTCTGCTTTAAATTCACAGGAAGAGGAAGCACTTATTCAAGTGCTAAGGACACACAAGACAACTCTTGGGTGGTCCATAGGTGACCTTAAGGGCATAAGCCCAGCTAGATGCATGCACAAAATCCTATTGGAGGATAATGCCAAACCAGTGGTTCAACCACAGAGGCGGCTAAATCCAGCCATGAAGGAAGTGGTGCAGAAAGAGGTCACCAAATTACTAGAGGCTGGGATTATTTATCCTATTTCTGATAGCCCCTGGGTGAGCCCTATCCAAGTCGTTCCAAAAAAGGGAGGCATGACAGTGATTCATAATGAAAAGAATGAACTGGTTCCTACGAGAACAGTTACAGGGTGACGCATGTGTATTGACTACAGAAGACTCAATACAGCCACCAGAAAGGATCATTTTCCTTTACCATTCATAGACCAGATGCTAGAAAGACTGGCAGGTCATGATTATTACTGTTTTTTGGATGGCTACTCAGGCTATAACCAGATTGCAGTAGATCCCCAGTATCAAGAGAAAACGGCAATCACATGTCCATCTGGAGTGTTTGCTTATAGAAGGATGCCATTTGGGTTGTGTAATGCGCCTGCAACCTTCCAGAGATGCATGCTCTCTATTTTCTCTGATATGGTGGAAAATTTTCTGGAAGTCTTCATGGATGACTTCTCAGTATATGGAGACTCATTCAGCTCCTGTCTTGATCACCTGAAACTTGTTCTGGAAAGATGCCAAGAGACCAACCTAGTTTTAAACTGGGAAAAATGTCACTTCATGGTGACTGAGGGGATTGTCCTTGGGCATAAAATCTCAAACAAGGGAATAGAGGTAGATCAAGCAAAAATAGAGGTAATTGAAAAATTACCACCACCTGCCAATGTTAAGGCAATCAGAAGCTTTCTGGGGCATGCAGGATTCTATAGGAAGTTTATAAAGGATTTTTCAAAAATCGCAAAACCTCTAAGCAATCTGCTAGCTGCTGACACGCCATTTGTGTTTGACACAGAGTGCCTGCAGGCGTTTGAAACGCTGAAAGCTAAGCTGGTCACAACACCAGTCATTTCTGCACCAGACTGGACGTTACCATTTGAGCTAATGTGTGATGCCAGTGATCACGCCATTGGTGCAGTGTTGGGACAGAGGCATGATAAGCTTCTGCATGTCATTTATTACGCCAGTCGCGTTCTAAATGATGCCCAGAAAAATTACACAACCACAGAAAAAGAATTACTTGCAGTGGTTTACGCTATTGACAAGTTCAGATCATACTTAGTAGGATCAAAAGTGATTGTGTATACTGATCATGCTACTCTTAAATATCTACTCACAAAGCAGGATTCAAAACCCAGGCTCATCAGATGGGTGTTGCTTCTGCAAGAGTTTGATATAGAAATAAGAGACAGAAAAGGGACAGAGAACCAAGTGGCTGATCATCTGTCCCGGATAGAGCCAGTAGAAGGGACGCCCCTCCCCTCTCTTGAGATCTCTGAGACTTTTCCGGATGAATATTTATTTGCCATTCAGGAAACACCATGGTTTGCCGATATTACAAACTATAAAGCTACAAGGTTCATACCCAAGGAGTACAACAGGATACAAAAGAAGAAATTAATTACTGATGCAAAGTACTACTTGTAGGATGAACCTTATCTCTTTAAGAGATGTGGAGACGGAATAATCCGTAGGTATGTGCCTAGAGAAGAAGCACAGAGGATCCTGTGGCATTGCCATGGATCTCAATATGGAGGCCATTTCGGAGGTGAGCGAACAGCCACCAAGGTCCTCCAATGTGGCTTCTATTGGCCCACACTCTATAAAGATTCCCGAGAGTTTGTACGTAACTGTGACAATTGCCAAAGAGCTGGTAATCTGCCTCATGGTTACGCCATGCCTCAACAAGGAATCTTGGAAATTGAGTTGTTTGACGTATGGGGAATTGACTTCATGGGACCTTTCCCACCATCATACTCAAACACTTATATTCTGGGGGCAGTTGACTATGTATCAAAATGGGTTGAAGCCATTGCCACACCCACCAATGATACTAAGACAATGCTGAAGTTCCTCCAGAAACATATCTTTAGAAGGTTTGGTGTCCCTAGAGTACTAATCAGTGATGGGGGCACTCACTTCTGCAATAAACAGCTTTACTCTGCCATGGTTCGGTATGGAATTCGCCACAAGGTAGCTACTCCATATCATCCACAAACTAATGGGCAAGCTGAAGTCTCTAACAGAGAATTAAAGAGAATCCTAGAACGAACAGTAAATACCCGTAGAAAGGATTGGGCACGGAGCTTGGATGATACTCTGTGGGCTTACAGAACAGCATTCAAGACCCCTATAGGGACCTCTCCATACCAACTCGTGTATGGTAAGGCATGTCACCTGCCCGTGGAACTGGAACATAAGGCCTACTGGGCAACCAGATTCCTAAACTTTGATGCCAAATTAGCAGGAGAAAAACGATTGCTCCAGCTGAATGAGCTAGAGGTATTCAGATTCACAGCTTTCGAAAATGCCAAGCTTTATAAAGAGAAATAAAAAAAGTGGCATGACAGAAAGTTGTCATCTAGAATCTTTGAACCAGGACAGAAGGTTCTGTTGTTTAACTCTAGACTCAGGCTGTTCCCCGGGAAACTGAAATCCCGGTGGAGGGGACCATACGTGATTACAAGTGTATCACCATATGGTTATGTGGAGCTTCAAGATATTGATTCTGATAAGAAGTTCATTGTCAATGGACAGAGAATCAAGCACTATCTTGAAGGCAACATTGAGCAAGAATGCTCAAGGCTGAAGCTAAATTAAAAGCTCAGCAAAGTCCAGCTAAAGACAATAAAGAAGCGCTTGCTGGGAGGCAACCCAGCCATGGGGCAACAATCCTCTAAGCATTTTGCCCTATTTTTATTTTTATTTTTATTTGTTTATATAAAGTTCACTGACACTAAGGTGAGAAATCATTTACAGAAGACCTCGGCACACAAAATAGAGAAAAAGAGCTTACTGGCAAGAAAACGCTAGTAAAAGTGTATTTTGGGCGTTCAACGCCCAAAATGGGCATCCACTGGGCGTTGAACGCCAGTAATGGTAGCAATCTGGGCGTTCAACGCCAGAAATGGGCACCCACTGGGCGTTGAACGCCAGTAATGGCAGCAGCTTGGCGTTGAACACCCAGGAGAGCAGCAATTGGGCGCTGAACGCCCAAAACAGGCAGTGTTTGGGCGTTCAAACGCCAGGATGGCAGGGAGGAGACAAAACTCATTTTTATTCAAAATTTTTCATTCCAACCTTGATTTTCTTACTTCAATTCATGATTTCTTACATGAACATGTTAAGAACCCTGATTTCTAAATTCCATAATTTCTAAAAACCCTACCACTAAAAATATCAAATGTATTTTAATCCATAAGCACCAGGCATCTTTGCAAATTCAATCCTTTTCAAAATTTTTTTTTTTACAAATCTATCTTTTTCAACTCATCAAGATCTTTTTCAAAACCTCTACTTTATCTTTTTTCAAAAATTAAATCTATCTTTCTCAAAAATCTTTCATATCTTCTCAATTTTAAACTATATCTTCTATCTTATTTTTTCCAAATAAATCTTTTTATCATATCTTTATCTTTTTTTTTTTCGAAAACCCACCCTCCCCCCCTTATAAATTTGAGTTCGGCCTCCCTCCTCTCCTATCAACAATTGCACCTAGCTCTCCTTCTATCCCTCTCCTTTCTTTTCTTTTGCTTGAGGACAAGCAAACCTCTAAGTTTGGTGTGTTTATCCGCGATCACTAAGATCATGACCCCCAAAGGAAAACAACCCACTCCAAGAGGCAAGAAAGAGAGCATTCCAAAACCACTTTGGAATCAAGGGAAGTTCTTATCTAAAGAACATTCGGACCATTATAACAAAATAATGGGTCTGAGATCAGTGATCCCGGAAGTTAGATTCGATCTGAAAGAAGATGAATATCCGGAGATCCAGGAGCAAATTCGAATCAGGAACTGGGAAGTCCTAGCTAATCCTGAAACGAAGGTGGGAAGGAATATGATCCAGGAGTTCTATGCTAATATGTGGCAGACTGACAAGCAAAAACTATCTGGAACTGCCTTCTATGAATATCGGACCATGGTCAGAGGAAAGATTGTTCATACCACCCCTGACAAGATCAGAGAGATCTTAAAGCTACCTCAGCTGAAAGATGATCCAGATTCCTTCAACAGGAGAATGATGAGAACAGACAAGGGCCTGGATAAGATTCTAGAGGACATATGTATCCCTGAAGCCAGATGGACCACCAACACAAAGGGTGTCCCAAATCAACTCAAGAGAGAAGATCTCAAACCAGTCGCCAGAGGATGGCTGGACTTCATTGGGCATTCTCTGTTGCCTACCAGCAACCGTTCTGAAGTCACAGTTAAAAGAGCAGTGATGATCCATTGCATCATGATGGGAAAAGAAGTGGAAGTTCATCAGCTGATCTCAACTGAACTCTACAAAATTGCTAATAAAAATTCTAAAGAAGCCAGGTTGGCTTACCCAAGTGTGATATCGCTGCTCTGCAAGGATGCTGGAGTAAGGATGGGAATAACTGAGTACATCTCAGTTGAGAAGCCAATCACCAAAGCATCAATGGAAAAACAACAAGCGCAGGAGGATCCCACCAAGAAGAAAACGCAGGAATTCCTTCCAGAAATCCCTCAATCTGAATATTGGGAGTATCTTGAGACGTCCATCACCAAGATACGGGAAGCTATAGAGCAAATAATAAAAGAACAGAAGGAACACAGTCAAATTCTTACCTATATGTTTAAAGAACAAGAGGAGCAAGGGCGTGACTTAAAGGACTTGAAGCGCCAGAAGTTATCTCTTGCAGGACCGAGCACCCCAAGGATCAGAGGAACCCCTGTTCCCCCAGAATAAAGGTTGTTAAATTCCAATTTCTGCTTTAAATCTGTGATAGTGTCATTAGAAAAGTTCACCTTAGGAGTCATATAGTAGTAATTAGTATCTATTTTGATCTTATCTCCAATTAAGCTATAGTTTATTTTTCTCATCATTAGCAAACATGAATAAAATAGTAGATCTTTTGAATAAGAGGAAATAAAATTTCGAGTTTTAATAAGAGAAATTCTAATTAGTTACATGTGGTGGCAATACTTTCTGTCTTCTGAATGAATGCTTGAACAGTGCATATGTCTTTTGAATTTGTTGCTTACGACTGTTAAATATGTTGGCTCTTGAAAGAATGATGAACATGAGACATGTTATTGATAATCTGAAAAATCATAAAAATGATTCTTGAAGCAAGAAAAAGTAGCACAAAAAAAAAAGCCAATAGCCCTTAAAAAACCAAAAGGCAAGGGTAATAAAAAGGATCCCAAGGCTTTGAGCATCAGTGGATAGGAGGGCCTAAGGGAATAAAATCCTGGCCTAAGCGGCTAAACCAAGCTGTCCCTAACCATGTGCTTGTGGCGTGAAGGTGTCAAGTGAAAACTTGAGACTGAGCGGTTAAAGTCAAGGTCCAAAGCAGAAAGAAGAGTGTGCTTAAGAACTCTGGACACCTTTAATTGGGGACTTTAGCAAAGCTGAGTCACAATCCAAAGGGTTCACCCAATTATGTGTCTGTGGCATTTATGTATCCAGGGGTAATACTGGAAAACAAAGTGCTTAGGGCCACGGCCAAGACTCATGAAATAGCTGTGTTCAAGAATCATCATACTGAAATAGGAGAATCAATAACATTATCTTAATTCTAAGTTCTTATAGATGCCAATCACTCTGAGCTTCAATGGATAAAGTGAGATGCCAAAACTGTTCGGAAGCAAAAAGCTGCTAGTCCCGCTCAACTAATTAGAATCTGAGCTTCACTCAAAAACTCTGAGATATTATTACTTCTCAACCCATTAGTCTTCTATTTTATTTGTCTAGTTGCTTGAGGACAAGCAACAGTTTAAGTTTGGTGTTGTGATGAGCGGATATTTTATACGCTTTTTGGGGTTAATTTCATATAATTTTTAGTATGTTTTAGTTAGTTTTTAGTTTATTTTCATTAGTTTTTAGAAAAAATTAATATTTCTGGACTTTACTATGAGTTGTGTGTTTTTCTGTAATTTCAGGTATTTTTCTGGCTGAAATTGAAGGAGCTGAGCAAAAATCTGATTCAAGCTGAAAAAGGACTGATGATGCTGTTGGATTCTGACCTCCCTGCACTCAAAGTGGATTTTCTGGAGCTACAGAACTCGAAATGGCGTGCTTCCAATTGCGTTGGAAAGTAGACATCTAGGGCTTTCCAGAAATATATAATAGTCCATACTTTGCTCAAGTATAGACGACGTAAACTGGCGTTCAACGCCAGTTCTCTGCCCAATTCTGGCGTTCAGCGCCAGAAAAGGATTAAAAGTTGGAGTTCAACGCCAGAAATGAATCCAAACCTGGCGTTGAACGCCCAAAATGGCCTTATGCACGTGAATTGCTTAAGTCTCAGCCCCAGCACACACCAAGTGGGCCCCAGAAGTGGATCTCTGCACCATCCGTCATAGTCTACTCACTTTTTGTAAACCTAGGCTACTAGTTTAGTATTTAAACAACTTTTAGAGACTTATTTTGTATCTCATAACATTTTTTAGATCTGAACTTTGTACTCTTTGATGGCATGAGTCTCTAACCTCCATTGTTGGGGGTGAGGAGCTCTGCTGTGTCTCGATGAATTAATGCAAGTATTTCTGTTTTCCATTCAAACACGCTTGTTCCTACCTAAGATGTTCATTCGCGATTAACTGTGATGAAGGTGATGATCCGTGACACTCATCACCTTTCTCAACCCATGAACGTGTGCCTGACAACCACCTCCGTTCTATATCCGATTGAATGAGTATCTCTTAGATCTCTTAATTAGAATCTTCGTGGTATAAGCTAGAACTGATGGCAGCATTCATGAGAATCCGGAAAGTCTAAACCTTGTCTGTGGTATTCCGAGTAGGATTCAATGATCGAATAACTGTGACGATCTTCAAACTCGCGAGTGCTGGGCGTTAGTGACAGACGCAAAAGGATGAAGAATTCTATTCCAGTATGATCGAGAACCGACAGATGATTAGCCGTGCTGTGACAGAGCATGTGAGCATATTCTTCACTGAGATGATGGGATGTAGCCATTGACGACGGTGATCCCCTACATACAGCTTGCCATGGGAGGACGTGCATGCGTGAATCAGAAGACAGAGGAAAGCAGAGATTCAGAAGACAAAGCATCTCCAAAACTCTAACATATTCTCCATTACCGCATAACAAGTAACCTTTAATTTATGCTCTCTTGGTTATTTGTGATTCAACTGATAAACATAACTGACTTCCTGACTAAGATTTACAAGATAACCATAGATTGCTTCAAACCAACAATCTCCGTGGGATTCGACCCTTACTCACGTAAGGTATTACTTGGACGACCCAGTGCACTTGCTGGTAAGTGGTACCAGTTGTGAAAAGTGTGATTCACAATTCATGCACCAGTTAGTTAACCCAAGTTGCCGGGTGATGAAGCATCCCTTTAGAACCTAGTTGTCCAAACTTATCTTTGTACAAGAACATCACAGGCATATATCGAAATCTCAAGCCATTGGTGCCCAGCCTTGTTTATTTCTTTTTTTTTGTTTCTTTCTCTTGCATTTTCTTTCTTTTGTTATGGACCTCTTTCATTTGTCAAGTCTCATGGAATGTAACTCAAGTTCATATCTCAAAGTTATGCCACACTTTAGCCTTATTCATAAATCAACTACTGAACTAGCACATACCACCACATAACTTTATTCTGTCTCATATCAAGCCAGACCTTTACTCTTTCTTCTGTTTTATAATAATTTTTCTTTTATTCAAGCAAAAGGGACAAAGCATACATTCAAGCAGGATGAAAATGAAATAAACACTTAGATTAGCACACTTAATTGACAATTAAAAAGACAGTAAACAAACAAATTGTAGACAAGTTAAACTGATCAACAAGGGTACACTTAGACTTCCAACTAAAGTACTTCAAATCAGAGGAAATTAAGTAACAATACAACCTCTTAGTGATGTCCTTTAATTTTTCCTTTGTCCTTGTCATCCATAACTTGTGTATCCTTCTTTGTGTCTTTGGATGATGCATAGTTTTTCCAAGAGATTGATTGAATTCCTGCAAGGTTATTGGAAGTTGCTTGTTCCCCAAGCACTTGAAAGATGATTAGTATGTATGAATGGTTGTAGGCTTTTGAACTTATTTTGGTGTCTGAACACCAAACTTAGTTCCTTGCCACTGTCTGTTATGCATCCGATTAATCATATACATGAAACCTTGTAATTTTATTAAAGAAAACAAACTATAAACTAGAAAGCAAACAATGGTTAAGTAGTTTTCCTGATTGTTTGGAGCCAGTGACCATTTATGCAGAGGGTTGGAATGTGTTTTTAATGAATTTTTTTTTGGTGGAACACCAAACTTAGCATCCTACATTCACCCTTGAATTACTTTGGTGTGTAACACCAAATTTAGCTCCTTGCAATACAAATAAACCTACTTAACTTTCTTATTGAAATAGTAAAGGAAAAGAGAGTTACCTCTGGTTGGGTTGCCTCCCAACAAGCACTCGTTTAGTGTCATTAGCTTGACATCTTGTCCTTTGATCATGGAGGCTGAAAATCATAGTACCTTAGCTTTTCTCCTCTTACTGTGAACTTCCTTCCGATCTCCTCTTTGATGATCTCTAGGTGTTCAAGTGAAAGGATCCGGTTCACAGTATAGTGCTCGGACAATTGTGAAGACACCTTCATTGGTTGGGTGTTTAACACCACTTTATCCCCTGGTGAGAAGCCTTTAGTGGAGATCTTCTTGTTTCTCCACCCTCTTGGCCTCTTCTTCTTTTCTTTCTCAGAAGACAATTCATGCCTTGGTGGTTCTTTATCTGGAGGCTTCTTTTTGGGGATCTCATCTGGGAGTTTTGGATCTAGTTCCTCCTTGACTTCTTTAGTCTGTTGCACCATTTCTACTTCTTTCAAGCATGGGTTTAGAAGCCTTGGAGTTAACTCCTTTAAGCTATGATCTCTGGCCTTATCCTTCATGCATTCTTCTTCTTGAGTGGGTTTATGTAGGGTCTTGAAGACATGAAATGCTAGGTGCTCATCATGCACTCTTAGCAACAATTTCCCTTTTTTAACATCTATCAATGCTCTGTCCGTAGCTAAGAAAGGCCTCCCTAGGATGATGGAAGTGTTAAGATCCTCTTCCATATCTAGGATGACAAAGTCAACTGGGAAAAAGAATTTTCTCACTTTTACTAGCACATTCTCCACAACTCCCAGTGCTTATTTAATGGATTTGTCAGCCATTTGGAGAGCTATTCGAGTGGATTTCAACTCCAGAATTTGAAGTTTTCTCATGAGAGATAGAGGCATCAAGTTTATGCTTGCACCAAGGTCAAAGAATGATTTCTCAATAGTTATGTTTCCTATGGTGAAGGGTATATAGAAACGTCCGGGATCATCCTTCTTCTCTGGTAAACCTCTTTGGAGAATAGCACTACATTCCATTGTCATCTCAACAATTTGTCCTTCTTTCAAGGATCTTTTCTTTATTAGCACTTCTTTCATAAATTTGACATATAATGGCATATGTTCAAGTACTTCTAAGAAAGGGATATTGATGCTGAGTGTCTTGAATATGTCCAGGAACTTTGAATATTGCTTATCCTTGTTCTCTTTCTTGAACCTTTGGGGGTATGGAAGTTTGGGGACATATGGCTTCACCCCTTCCTTTTTCTCTTGTAGCTGTGGTTCAAGGATGTTCTTGTCTCCCTTTGAGCTTTGTGCATTCTTGGTTTTATGATCCTCTTCACTTCTCTCCTCTGTCTCTTCTTGTGGAACTTCTCTATTGTGTTCTTCCTGAATGATTTCTTCTTTTTCCATAGTCTTCCCACTTTCCACTGTGATTATTTTGTTACTCTTCCCATTTTGTAGCTTTTCCTTTGTCTCTTGGGTCATCTTCAGTGGCACAAGGGAAGGCTTTTGCTTGCTTATCACCTATCTCTGTGATTTGTTTAGCCATTTATTCCATTTGTCTCTCAAGATTTCTAATTGAAGCTTCTTGGTTTTTGCTTGTTATGGCTTGATCTTGTCTGGCCATCTCTTGAGTTTTTATGAGTTTTTCCATTAACATTTCTAAGTTGGAGATTCTTTGAGATTCTGGATTTGGCTGTGTGGGTGGTGATGGTTGTTGGTGGAGGTTATTTTGGGGAGATTATGAACTGTGATGGGGTTAGAGGTGTGTGTTTTGTGGTTGTGTGTAATGGTTATTGTTAGTAGGGGGTTGGTTGTGCTTGTTTGTGTTGCTGAAGCTGTTAGAGTTGAAATCCCTTTTATTCTGGTGCTCACCGCACCTCAAGTTAGAATGAGTCTTCCAGGATGGATTGTATGCATCACCATGGAAGTTATGTTGGAATGAACTTGAGGTGTTATTCATATATTGCACCTGCTCAGGGCCTTGTTGCTCATAATTGAATGTCCCAGAACCTTCTTCAGCTTGATTCCATCCATGTGAGATTTGAGATTGGCTTTGTGTATTCACTGCAGCAAGTTGCAGTCCATCAATTCTCTTGGCCATTATCTCCATTTGTTGCTGAAGTTGTTGATGCATCTGCTTGTTTTGTGCCAAGATAGTGTCTACACCTTCAGGCTCTAACACACCCTTCCTTGGAGCTGATTGGCGTTGCCTTTGATGAGCATAAAAGTATTGATTGTTGGTCACAATGTTTATGAGATTCTGAGCCTCTTCAGCTGTCTTCATTAGCTGTAGTGAACCTCCTGCAGAGTAATACAGTAATTCTTGAGCTTTTAGAGTCAAGCCCTCATAAAAATTTTGAAGTCTGTCCCATTCACTAAACATTTCAGGTGGACATTTCCTGATTAAGGCCTTGTATCTCTCTCATGCCTCATACAGTGATTCTCCATCCATTTAGGTGAAGGTTTGTACCTCTGTTTTTAGCTTGATGATCCTCTGAGGTGGGTAAAATTTGGCTAGGAATTTGCTCAATAAATCATCCCAATTATTGATGCTCCCCCTGGAAAAAGCATTCAGCCATTGGGCAGCATTGCCTCTCAAGGAAAATGTGAATAGAAGTAATTTGTAGATATCAGGATGTACCCCATTTGTCTTGACAGTTTCACAAATCCTCAAAAAAACAGATAAATGTTGGTTGGGATCTTCAAGAGGGCCACCTCCATAAGCACAATGTTCTGCAACAATGTGATTAGTTGAGGCTTCAACTCAAAGTCATTTGCATGAATATTTGGGGTGAGGATGCTGCTCCCATAGTGTCTAGGATTGGGGATAGTGTAGGAGGCCAACACCCTTCTTGCAGGTTGGGCATTTTTGGTCACTCCTTCTTCCTGCACCTCAACCTCCATGACTTGCACAATCACAAACAAACCAATTGAAAACTGGACATTCTAGTGCTAGAATGTGGTTAGAGGGTTAGGGGACACAATGTGTCAAACAGTTAGTATGCTTAAAATAAAAACAAACAAAAATTCCTTAATCTAGATTATCACCTACTTAATCATTGTCGATCTAAATCAATCCTCGGCAACGGCGCCAAAAACTTGATGACAAAAAAATTGGATTTCGCAAAAACTCACTGACAAGTGTACCAGGTCACATCAAGTAGTAAAACTCACAAGAGTGAGGTCGATCCCATAGGGATTGATGGATCAAGCAACTTTAGTTGGGTGATAAATTTAATTAAGCAGACAGTTGATGATTTAAGTGAATTTTGATTGACAAAATATAAATTGCAAGAAAGCTAGAAGGCAGAATGTAAATTGACAGAAAGAAAAATGGCAGAAAGCTTTAAATGGCTGAAACTTAAAGTGCAAGAAAGTAAAAGAGCTGAAACATAAATTGCAAAAAAGGTAAATAGCTGAATCTTAAAGTGTAAGGAATTTAAATTGCAGAATTTAAATTACCAGGAAACTTAAATTGCGTGAATAATAAAGGGATTTGGGTGCTGGAAATCAACACAAAATGTAAATTACATTAAATCAGAAAGCTCTAAGGTGAAGAAATTCAAAGAAAGTGATTCATCAGGGTTTGGAGGTACTGTAATCCTTCCTGAATCAAATTGGACTTAACTTCTTTCTCAATCATATGAGTAGATCTATGGCGGATTGAAATTGATTGGATCCCAATTCCTTGGCAATCCAATCTCTCTAATCACAATCAATTTTGCCAATTTCTTGATCTAATTGTCATGAGAAGAGTTAGAGCACATTCTCTTATCCACAAGCCACACTAACTCTCAGGATCTCAATTCCTCCCTAATAGTAATGATCAAGAGAGTAGTGAAGGATAGAGCTCCAATTCTAATGCAAGTGATTTCCCTTTCGAGGCTCACACAAGCATTCAATGAATCAAACCTCCTTTCGGAGTGAGTAATTCAAAATCAAAATAGAAGATGTCCTATAGCTACCCAAGCAGATTGAGAAGAAGAAGAATTTCATTGATTCATTGGAATTACAATAGAGCTCCTCCCCCTAATGAATTTTGGGTTTAGTTCATCATTGCTTTAATACAAAACAGAAATGAAAAAATGCAACATAGAAAATGCAAGGTCTGCAGGATTCCCCAATTGGGGTCTCTGCCTCACTGGCCTTCCCGATCTGCCAGCCAGCCTGCCTCTCTACAAATCAAATTCTCCTCTATCTATACACTTTCCAATTCAGTTTTCTTGTACTTGGATTGTGCTTGTCTGGCCTTTGATGAGGTAAGTCAGAATGGGTCTTCAGCTGGTAAGGTGGTGATGCTTCCCAGGAGAATGTAGCGCTTTCAAAGAGAACGGAGCAATCATACACTGACGCGTACGCGTCTCCCACGCGTGCGCGTCATTCTTCATTTTTGCACAATCGACGCGTACGCGTCACATACGTGTACGCGTCATTGCCATCTTCAGCCTCTATCATGCTTGCACGCACCATTCACGCGTGCGCGTCCTTGATAGCGTTCGTTTAATGAGCATTACGTTCGCGCCATGAACGCTCCCCACGCGTGCTCGTCCTTTGCGCGTGCGTGTGGATGGCAAAATGTTGATTCCAAGCTTCTTCGCCACCCACGCGATTGCGTGCCTCATCCCAGATGCTCCATCGACGCGTGCGCGTCATGTACGCGTGGCGTCGGTTGCAAAAATTCAATTCCAAATTTAAATTTGCTCGAAAACGCTCACTCAGATAATGTAGTGCTCTCTTTGCAAATGAGCGCCAATTACATCCATGCGTACGCATCATGCACGCGTACGCGTGGGTCTTCAAAAATCATTGCCCGACGCGTAAGCGTCCTGTACGCGTGCGCGTCGATAGAGAGTGTGGCGTTCTCTATTTGAGCACAACGTTACTCTGCACTGCCTCTTTTTCTCTTCATTTTTCCACCTGAAATCAACCAAACATGCAATCAAAGTTTCACCAAAATCAAAACATTTTGCGTCATTTATAATAATCATATAATTATTGCATAAATATCATGATAATGCATAAAATTAATAATGTTTGATTGAATCAAGATAATCATGAAATTCTTATTCAAACACTTACTTATTGCCTAAGAAATTCATGAAAACTAAGTAAAAATGACTAAAAAAATCTTGTGAAACTAGCCTAAGATGACTTGTCATCAGCAGGCTTAAACCGGTTCGACTGGTTCGGCTGCCGATTCTCGGTCTTTCGCAGAAAACACATTTTCTGACTTAGAAAAATTCATTGAAACCAAATTTCACCTTTTTATTTTCAAATTAAAACTTCTAAATTTTGAGTCTATCTCGTGCATTTAAATTATTATTTTTATAAAAACAGTTTTACCTGAAAAACCGCAGTTCTTACATTCTCCCCTCCTAATAAAATTTTCGCCCTTGAAAATTCGAATTTCTCGATATGTCCCATCAAAGCGTTCTACCATGTCGATGTTCCCTCTCGTCTTCCGCTCCGTCACTCTGATTATCGTCATTAAGCAGCCAAAATTTTTCCTTATATCAAATACCGATATTTGTAACATTTTTCCACAACCTTTAAAACGGTTTATTCTAAATGAGTTCATTGTTAAATCTTTTTCAAAGGAGTCAAAAATCTTTTCTCCGTAAGTCAAATACTTGAAATCACATTTTCTTTAAACAAACTTTTCAATTTTGGATCCCTTTTGACAATATAAATTAGAAACCAAGTTCACAAATTGATAAAATCACAAAACTCACTTTTCTTTTTAAACAATATCCTTCAAACCAAGAATTTTCGACGTAGTTTCAAAACCAAAGCATTTAAACCAAAAGTTTCAAAGCAATTTTCAAAAATCATTTTAAACTTTAAAACTTTTTCAACAAGATTGAAGACCATACCAGTTAGAAACTGAAAATCAAAGTTAAAAACCGCAAAAGCATCCGTCGTTACTTCCGTTGCCACTAATGCTGAGCCGCACCCATCAACCGATATGCCACAAACTCCACGAACTGGTCCTCTTGAACATGTTGAGCTCGAAACACCTTAACTAGGCTAGTCATCCTCACTATCCCTCCGTGAACGTGATCGACCTCATCTGTGAGTTGTCATTCGAGTTTCTTTTACCACACCAAACAATCGATATCAAGGTGATCAGTCTCAATATCTCAAGCTCAGTGCTTCGATTATCCCCAAAGGCACTCACAAACAAGCATGCTATGATATATCAAGTAGATAACCTAAATAGCATGAAAGAAAAATGACCCAGAGTATGCAATGAAGCACAATCGGTCCATCCCTCAGGCTCACGAGGACGAACCGCTCTGATACCACTAAATGTAACACCCCAAGTAACCTAAGCCTTACCTCTAGCCATAAAGCAATGGTTAATCAGAGGTTACGACAGTCCTAAGGCTTATACATATTTATATATAGAAGGGAATAATATATTCTAGAAGCCTGATGAAGGATTAAGCTCAAAGACAGAATTATAAAAGCGTGAAACGTTGACACGAAGCTAACGCATAAGATACAAGGTATAGGTATAAGAGAATGAAGGTTGTGGTAGGCTTAGAGAAGGGGAGGTTGAATCTATGCATTCCTTTTAGTTGTAGTTATGACTCTTTTAAACAAACTTTCAATTCTGATTCTGTTTGTACTCAGCAGCAAAAATTTATGAGACAATTTATTTTTGTCTCATGAATATCAGAAAACAGAACATAGCAGAGAAGAGAGAAGCTAACACCATCATGTATCCTGGTTCAATTTACTTATGCTATGCAAACTACATCCAGTCTCCTCCACAACTATGGAAGAATTTTCACTATAGTTAACAGTATTACATACACCAATTTCACAGGATTGACCCAATCCTTTCACACTCAAGTTCTAACCTAACTTGATATTGGCTATGCTAATACCTAACTATTCACTCTTAGTGCTAACCCAACTAAGAAAGGGATACCTCACAGGTACAAGATACAAGACATAGACATACCTAAAGAAATAAGAAAATAACTCTAGGCTTTTCTCTCAAGTGTATCACTCAGTCTTTTTCACTCATGGCTTTTACTTGAGCTTTCTCACAATTCCTTTTCTCACAAGAAATTACAGAAAGATAAACATTGAAAAGTACATCACAATCTGTAAAACATTAAGGAGATTGACTTCATCAACAGCCTCTTAGCTATGTGCAAAACCAGATTTGCAAACTTTAGTTACAGTTCTTCAGTATTGGCCGAATGCTTCTTTGAAAGAAAGCATTATTCAAGTAGAGGAATTTCTTTTCAGAACACAACTCTCAAACTTTGGTTTTCTCTCCTTGGTTTCTGAATGAACAGCAAACCTCTTTTATCTCCTTGCATGTTGCTGGGTTCTTCTTTCAAGGTCAACACCTTGAGCCTTGAGCTTCACCAACCCACAGATTCACTTTTTTCCCATTAAACCTTAGAGTAGAAACTTTGCTTCTGACTTATTCATCTTGACCGAAAGCCATAAAGCAGTAATCACAAGAGTCTTCCAATGGTTAACTTGATCTGAGCCCTTGAAAACCAACTTGGTCTCCAAGACATGTTTGAGACCATGGATTCACATAAGAGATGAACAGAAATCCTCTTTTCCATATAGCTCAAAATGGAAATACAGAGAGTTGAAGATGAAGAGAAGAAAGTGTGTTGCAAGTAAGAGGAAATGGGTTACCTTTAACCTAAGCTGGATTTAGTTTGATCTTTTTCATTTGACCTCTGCCTTTCTTGCCTAACCTTCTCTTTCTTTCCTCTTATTTCATAACTAGCTTAAGAACTAAGCACTTTTTCTTGCTTTTGTGATTTGACTGAGACAGAGAAGTGTACGTTACTTTTGGTTAAAGCACATGGAAAGAGTTTGAACCAAGTGAAGTACCAGGGCTTGGATCGGATCACTTCCTTTTTGCCCGTTTTGATTTTTCTAGCCTTGTTTCCTTATGGGCTTCATTTTTGTCATTAACCCATTAGCCTTGTTTTATTTTTCATTCTATTTGGGCTATAATTCAAATTTAGGCCTGCAACAATTTATAAATAATTAGTAATATGCAATTAAATTAATCAACACTAATTATTTATTTTGCCCAAAAATAATGTTTGTCATCACTAATTAATTTAGTTAATTTCTTAACTCAACAATCTCCCCCTTGATGACAAACATATTTAAACAAAAATCAAAAGAGTTGAAATTTGGTAAAGTTGGAAAACTTCCCTTTGATTGATGTTTCTTGCTTTAGTGTTGCTCCCCCTTTCTTTTTCAAGAGTAGCTCCCCCTTGATTTATGCTTTTCTTTTTGTTCCTGTTGTACATTGTACTTAAAGAGAACATAATAAAAAGCTACACAATTATTTTGTCTAAGGGATATAGAACAAACAACACTATAGAGTCAGCCCAACACATTATGAAAGTAAGTTCTAAAGCAAGTTCTAATACAGTAGCCAAACAAGGTCATAAACTAAAACAACCAAAACAATACTAGTGGCTGCAGTAATACCAATGAACTTCATCATTTAAGGCAGTCAAAAACAACATTTCCTAACCTAATAGCTTTACTCCCCCTTTTGTCATCAAGGGCGGAAAATAGGCAAGACCAACAAAAAAACATGATTATAAATCCTGCAAGAAAAGGTTAGATCACAGTTCAAGATTCTAACTAAGCTAACAAGAGTGCAACAGTATTTAGAGTTATTACAGTAATCCAAAATAAAACAGTTCAATAGTAGCAAAAAAAACAGCATTCACGAGACAAAAAGAGAGCAGCAACAGCAGTTTTTATGAGACAATTTCTAGGCATCAGAACCATTCTCCTCCGAACCAGCTTCCTCTTCAACATCAGTGGTAGGGCCTTCATCCTTTTGAAGGTTATCAATGAAGGTCATGAATACAGCCACTCTATCCCTTGACTTCCTTAGGAAATTCTCATGCTTGCTAGCGAGCTTCCTTTGTTCCTTGCTCATGGCAATCATATGATTGGATTGGGAGACAAACTCCTGGACGACATCCTTGACAACATTCAGCAGAGCAGATTGCTTCCTAGTAGAGATGGAAGTACCCTCAGTAGAAGGAGCAGGAGATTCTTCAGGGACAAAGTCATCATCTTCATCATCTAGGACCACCCTTTCAGATCTAGTGGGTCCTTTTTGCTGTTTCACTGAACCACCCCCTTTTAGGTATGAATGTCTATTTTCATAATCCTCACGTGACAGGTCAACACTAAAATATTCAAATTTGCAAGTTAAAAATATGCCATAAGGTAGTGCTTTATCTTTCTCACTTCTAAGAGAATCAAACATGTATCTAGCCATCAAATAGGCAAAAGAGATTTCTGTTTTGGTGATTAGGGCATACAAAACCAGTGTGTCTGTGTAAGAGACCCTTTGATATGAACCACTTTGAGGAAGTAAGATGTGGTTGACAATTCGGTGCAACTGAGCACGTTCATATCCTAGGACTTTGTGAGTGGGTGTGATGCCATCAATTAAGGAAACATGTTCACAAATGTGAGCCAAAGCATCATTGTAAGAGATACCAACTCCTTCATCCCACTTTATAGACGTATAAGCACACGGCCCAACATCAGTGTACTTCAAAGAATCACTGATAGTTTTATTATTTAAAATAATGTCTCTGCCCTTAACATAAGAATGCACACTTCCTTCATGGTAAGTCATGTTTGCATAAAATTCTTTGACTAACAGTGGATACACAGGTTTTTTTATTTTGAAAAGTTGATTCCAGTCTAAAAATTCTAAATTTTCAACAAAAGAAAAACCTTTCTTTTTCAAAGTAGGTAAATCTGCAAGAAATGAGGGACACAGAGTATGATACTGAATAACTCCCTCATAAAAATCGTGATTCATGGCAGATTTGAAACGATGGGGTTATAGTTTGAGTGAGATGTCATGAAGTGCGATTTGTGAGCAAAAGGATCAATGTCTGGTTCTCTAACAGATTTGAGAGGGAGATGAGGGTTACCTCTTTGTGAGCGCAAAGGAACAGACCTTGGCTTAGGTTTTGTTGTCTCAGGAACAGGTTCTTCAACAGCAGGACCCTTACCCTTGGATGAGCTAGGTTTCGAAGAGCTTGGTTTGGATGGCATTGCCTTAGGTGGTGTCATCGGTTTGGCAGGGGCTGGATACCTTGGTGTGGTTTTGGTTCGTGCCATGGGAGCAGTGCGAGGAGGAGAGGTAGGAGGAGATGGTGAAGGTGTGAAGGTTCGGTCTTGGGAACGAGTGGAAGGCTTGGAGGGAAGCTTATACACCTTTTCACGAGGAGGCTTGTGCGCTATGGTTTTCTTCCTCATCTGGTGGTTTTTGGTTTAAGAAGAAAAAGGGTAATGAGGGTAGTGGTGAAAACCGAAGGGTTTGAGAAAGAGTTATGGAGGGAAGAGAGGGAGTGTTGGTAACCGTACCCAAAACTAGATTTCTAAAACCATGCAACTGCATCACCTTTTGAAATGACTTGAAAAGACATGAACTTATAAAAGAAAGATATGATTTGATTTTCTTAAAAAAATTAAAATTCGAAAACCAAAAAATTAAATCAAACTGAAAACCTTTTTGAAAAAAAATTAAATTAAAATCCTTTAAAAAAATTTTAAACACACAGCCCAACAAAAAATCAACAACCAAACAAAAATTGTAACATTCATATTTGGGCCAAGAGATGGTTGAATTTAAGGAAACATATTGGACCACTCTAGATCTGATTTTTGAGGTTGGCCTAAATCATTTTTCACTTGAAATAAACACAGATCACGCTGATTAAGGGGAACGTTCTTCTTCTGCCCAGAATTGTCTCATACCTGTTTATGAGACAAAATGCTCTAGCAAATACATCAGCAATTGTTAAACAAAGAATCATAACTCAAAATCCCTATACTAGTCCTAAGCATGCAGAATCTGTCCTCAGGTAGTGGTTTAGTGAAAATGTCTGCCAATTGCTCTTCCGATTTAACAAATTGAATGCTAATATCCCCCATTTGGACATGCTCTCTTATTGAGTGAAATTTCACTTCAATATGTTTAGTCCTAGAGTGCAAAACTGGATTTTTAGAAATATTAATGGCACTCATATTATCACACATCAAGGGAATATTTTTAGCATTTAATTTGTAATTGGCAAGCTGTGTTTTTAACCATAAAAGCTGAGAACAACATGAAGAAGCAGCTATATACTCAGCCTCAGCAGTGGATAGAGCCACTGTTGGCTGTTTCTTACTTGACCAAACATTTAAGGACTTCCCAAGGAAGCAACATAAGCCTGAAGTGCTCCTTCTATCAACTCTATCACCAGCAAAATCTGCATCACAATAGCCAACTGCAAAAAAATCATCAATCTTAGGATACCAAAGGCCAAAATTGGATGTGCCATGAACATATCTAATGATCCTTTTAACTGCTGAAAGATGTGACTCTTTTGGTTTGGATTAGAACCTAGAACACAATCCAACATTTTGCACAATGTCGGGTCTAGAGGAAGTTAAGTACATAAAAGAACCAATCATTCCTCTATACCTAGTCTCATCAATATCTTTTTCAGTTTCTCCCTTATCTAATTTTGAACTAGGATGCATGGGAGTTCCCATAGGTTTGGCATTTTCCATACCAAATTTCTTAACTAATTCCTTGGCATACTTCTCTTGATGAATGAAAATACCATTTTTTGTTTATTTAATTTGCAGCCCAAGGAAAAAATTAAGTTCACCCATCATACTCATGTCAAATTCACTTGTCATGAGTTTTCCAAAATCAGAACAGAGGAATTCATTTGCTGATCCAAAAATAATGTCATCAACATATATTTGGACTAGAATAAAAGAATCATTAGAATTCTTGATAAATAGAGTTGTGTCAGTGGTGCCTCTTTGAAAACCATTTTTCAAAAGAAAAGAGCTAAGTCTCTCATACCAAGCTCTAGGAGCTTGTCTTAAACCATAGAGAGCTTTAGATAATTTGAAAACATGATTAGAATGTTCTTTATTTTCAAAACCAGGAGGCTACTCCACATACACTTCTCTATCTATCACACCATTCAAAAATGCACATTTCACATCCATTTGATATAATTTAAAACCACAAAATGCAGCATAAGCTAAGAGAAGTCTTATGGCTTCTATTCGGGGCAACAGGGGCAAAGGATTCATCAAAGTCTATTCCTTCTTCTTGGTCATATCCTTGTACCACTAGCCTTGCCTTGTTTCTTGCAATGCTACCATCTTCTCCCAACTTGTTCCGAAATATCCACTTGGTGCTGGTCACTTTCTTTTCACTTGGCCTTGGAACCAAAGTCCATACTTGATTCTTTTTAAACTCAAGAAGCTCATCCTCTATAGCTTTAACCCAAGAGGGGTCACTAAGGGCTTCCTTGACATTTTGAGGCTCTATTTGTGAAAGAAGGGCAATGTTTGATCCTTCATTTGCCTTTCTAGTGGAAGACCGTGTTTGCACTCCATGAGAGACGTCCCCAATGACAAATTCCTCAGGATAATTCTTCAAGAATCTCCATTCACGAGGTCTGGTGGATTTGGAGGCAGATTCAGATACCAATGGATTCTGGGTGCTGCTGGCTTCAGGATTTCCTTCAGATTCATGAGACGAAATGGAATTGTCTCTTGAATTTTCAACAGTTGCAGTTTCTGGTTCAGTTTGACCAGAATTTCCTTTTTCATTATTTTGAGTGGTTTCATCTTCCTTTTGAGCTTGATTTCCTGCATCACAATCTTCCAAAATACTTTGCACCAAATTAGTATCACAAAATGTAACATGTATGGACTCCTCAATAATCCTAGCATCTTGATGATAAACCCTATATGCTTTACTAGTTGTGGAATATCCTACAAACAAACACTCATACGCCTTTGGATCAAATTTACCCAAATTATCCTTGTTATTTAAAACAAAACATTTGCATCCAAAGATGTGCAAGTAGTCTAAGTTTGGTGGGTAACCTTTCCAAAGTTCATAAGGGGTTTTCTTCAAGAATTTCCTTATGATTGTTCTATTCAAAATGTGGCAAGCCGTGTCAACTGCTTCAGCCCAAAGGAATTTCGGAACATTACTCTCACAAAGCATAGCTCTTGTCATCTCTTGTATGCTTCTATTTCTTCTTTCCACAACACCATTTTGTTGTGGTGTTCTTGGACAAGAGAAGTTGTGAGATATTCTAAATTCCTCACAAAAGGATTCAAATAAATTATTTTCAAATTCAGTTCCATGATCACTTCTTATAGAAGAGATTTTCAAATCCTTTTCATTTTGAATTTTCTTGCAAAAAGGTTCAAAGGCCGAAAAGGCTTCATTTTTGTGTGCAAGAAATAAAACCCAACCAAATCTAGTATAGTCATCCACAATTACTAAACCATAATGTTTACCACCTAGGCTTTGAGTTCTTGTTGGACCAAATAAATCAATGTGTAGCAACTCAAGTGATCTTTTAGTAGAGATGTCTTCCTTTGGTTTAAAAGAACTTTTTGTTTGTTTTCCCATTTTGCAAGCATCACAAGTGATGTCTTTGTCAAACTTTATCAAAGGAAGGCCTCTTACTAATTCTTTCTTTACAAGTTTGTTTATTTGAAACATACTTGCATGGCCCAATCTCTTGTGCCATAACCACTTTTCAGATTCTTTAGAGTGAAGACAAGCTACATTTTGATCTTTTAGTTCATCAAGAGTAAGTACATACATATTATTAAAACGCTTGGCAACAAACATCACTTCATTTGTCTTTTCATTAACAACACAGCATTCAAGTCTTTTGAAAGTCACTAAATATCCTAAATCACACAGCTGACTTATACTCAAAAGATTGTGCTTCAAACCACATACCAAAAGTACATCATCAATGAAAGTAGATTGCTCATTACCTACTTTTCCAACAGCAATGATTTTACCTTTACCATCATCTCCAAAGGTCACAAAACCTCCATCATACTTGTTTAGTTTGATGAAGTAAGTTGACCTTCCAGTCATGTGCCTTGAATATCCACTATCCATGTACCACAAGTCCTTTTTGTTCTTGGATGCTAGGCAAATATGCATGAAGAGTTTCAAGTAGCCTTAGGTATCCAAATTAATTTGTATCCTTTGAAGTTAATCCTTCTTGGTTGCCCAAGTGCATTAAAATCACAAACAACATTGTAAATTTTGTTTCCCACAACTCTCTTTTCAATGAAACATTGTGCATATGAGTGACCAAATTTCTTGCAATTTACACAATGATTTTCTGATGTGTGTCGCTGAAATTGAGGTGAGTTATATTGCTTGAAATGATTAAATGGTTGGAATTTTCTGGTTTTTGGAGGAGATGCATTTCTTTTGACAAACTGATTTTTGTTATAATTATTCCTCTTTGCAAAAATATTTTCACCAGAATTTTTGAAGATCTTTGGATTTTTTCGAAAGTGAGGTTTTATTGTAGAAAGATGGTTTCTTGAAAGCTCCCTCATTTTTCGAAATGTATCCCAAACCTGGCCTGTTTGAACTCAGTTCGGTTCTTGGTGAAGTTTCATTTTCACTTGTATATACTTCATCAAATTTTTCTTCAAATGTTGGAGCATATCCAATACCAGATTTGTTTGGTATGGTTTTGGTATTTGATGAAGAAGCTACAAATTTTATAGAGGAAACATTGGAAACTGCATCTTCCTTGGCTATGTAGCCTAAACCAGATTTTTCAAACAATGGTCTTTGACTTACAAGTAATTTGTCTAAGTTACTAAAACCTTGAACAAATTTTTCTATGTCACCATTCAGCCTTTTAATCATATCATTTAATCTTTCATTTTCAGCAATTAACTCATGAGAAGGATCCACAATGTGCTTTCCTTTTAATTTTTCAAGTTCAGATTTTAGAAATCTGTTTTCTTCAATGATGTCCAAAGCACATTCAGTTTCCTTCACTTTTTCTTTTAAAAAAATCATTTTCAGCTCTTAACACATCTCTTTCATATCTACATTCATTGTACTTGTCAAGCAGTTTTGAGGTATTTAAAGTGAGATCATCAATAATTGCATGTAAGTCCTCAATGGTCAAATCATAATAGTTTACCTCATCAAGATTGTTGTTTCCAGCCATGAAGCAGTCCTTATCATCTCCTTCAGATTCTTCTTCTTCATTTGAGTTGTTCTCAAGATCCTCCCAAGCTGCCATAAGCACTCTCTTCCTTTTCTTCTTTCCTTTGTCCTCCTTTTTGAGCTTTGGACAGTTTAGCTTGAAATGTCCAGCCTCCTTGCAGTGATGGCACATCACCTTGCTCAAGTCAATCTTGTGCTCCTTTGAACTTGAACTCTTGTATTTGCCCTTGTTCTTCATCATCCTTTTAAATCTCCTAGCAAAAAACAAAAGCTTATCATCTAAAATACCATCACTAGACTCACTCTCTTTTGGTTCTATTTGTGACTTAAGGGCTATTCCCTTTTTCTTTGAGTCTGTGTTTGTGTGTATGGTTTCATAGGAAAGGAGTTTTCCTCTCAGCTCATCATATGTTATGGGACTTAGGTTGTTCTCTCGATTAGGACAGTGGCAGTGGTTTCCCATTCTTTTGTGAGGCTTCTAAGGAGTTTTCTCACCAAGGTTTGTTCTGCATAGTTTGTACCCATAGCATCAAGGTTGTTGATTATGATTGAGAATCTCTCAAACGCTTCATCAATGCTTTCTCTATCCTTCATGCTAAACATCTCGTACTCTTTTTGCAGCATATCAATCCTCATTTCTTTGACTTGTTTAGTGCCTTCTTGTGTAACCTGGAGTTTTTCCCAGATTTCTTTGGCTGTCTTACATCTAGACACCTTCCGGTACTCTTCAAAGCTGATAGCACAGTGAAGAAGGTTGATTGCTTTAGCATTCAGCTCCATTTTCTTCTTATCGTCTTCATTCCATTCAGCTTCTTCTTTTGGAGTCACCACTCCATCAGCACTTGTTTTTGTTGGGATCTTGAGATGGCTCACAACAATCCTCCATATGTTGTAGTCAATGGATTGGATGAAGATCCTTATCCTTTCTTTCCAGTAGGAATAGTTCTTCCCGTTGAAGAAAGGTGGCCGGTTATTTGACTAGCCTTCAGTGAGGGTGTAGGCAACTGTGGTTGTGCCCAAGTTGTTCACCATTGGATCTTTGCTCCAAGCGGTTAAGCTTGATTCTTGAGACCTTAGCTCCTGATACCAATTGAAGGTTGTGGTAGGCTTAGAGAAGGGGGGGTTGAATCTATGCCTTCCTTTTAGTTGCAGTTATGACCCTTTTAAACAAACTTTCAATTCTGATTCTGTTTGTACTCAATAGCAAAAATTTATGAGACAATTTATTTTTGTCTCATGAATATCAGAAAACAGAACATAGCAGAGAAGAGAGAAGCTAACACCATCATGTATCCTGGTTCGGTTGCCTTGTGCTATGCAACCTATGTCCAGTCTCCTCCACAACTATGGAAGAATTTTTACTATAGTTAACAGTATTACATACACCAATTTCACAGGATTGACCCAATCCTTTCGCACTCAAGTTCTAACCTAACTTGACATTGGTTATGCTAATACCTAACTATTCACTCTTAGTGCTAACCCAACTAAGAAAGGGATACCTCACAGGTACAGGATACAAGACATAGACATACCTAAAGAAATCAGAAAATAACTCTAGGCTTTTCTCTCAAGTGTATCACTCAGCCTTTTTCACTCATGGCTTTTACTTGAGCTTTCTCACAATGCCTTTTCTCACAAGAAATTACAGAAAGATAAACATTGAAAAGAACATCACAATCTGTAAAACATGAAGGTGATTGACTTCATCAACAGCCTCTTAGCTATGTGCAAAACTAGATTTGCAAGCCTCAGATACAGTTCTTCAGTATTGGCCGAATGCTTCTTTGAAAGAAAGCATTATCCAAGTAGAGGAACTTCTTTTCAGAACACAACTCTCAAACTCTGGTTTTCTCTCCTTGGTTTCTGAATAAACAGCAAACCTCTTTTATCTCCTTGCATGTTGCTGGGTTCTTCTTTCAAGGTCAACACCTTGAGCCTTGAGCTTCACCAATCCACAGATTCACTTTTTCCCATTAAACCTTAGAGTAGAAACTTTGCTTCTGACTTCTTCATCTTGACCGAAAGCCATAAAGCAGCAATCACAAGAGTCTTCCAATGGTCAACTTGATCTGAGCCCTTAAAAACTAACTTGGTCTCCAAGATATGTTTGAGACCATGGATTCATAGCAGAGAGGGACATAAATCCTCTTTTCCATATAGCTCAAAATGGAGATACAGAGAGTTGAAGATGAAGAGAAGAAAGTGTGTTGCAAGTAAGAGGAAATAGGTTATCTTTAACCTAAGCTGGATTTGGTTTGATCTTTTTGATTTGACCTCTGCCTTTCTTGCCTAACCTTCTCTTTCTTTCCTCTTATTTCATAACTAGCTTAAAAACTAAGCACTTTTTCTTGCTTCTGTGATTTGACTGAAACAGAGAAGTATACGTTGCTTTTGGTTGAAGCACATGGAAAGAGTTTGAACCAAGTGAAGTACCAGGGCTTGGATCGGATCACTTCCTTTTTGCCCGTTTTGATTTTTCCAGCCTTGTTTCCTTATGGGCTTCATTTTTGTCATTAACCTATTAGCCTTGTTTTATTTTTCATTCCATTTGGGCTGTAATTCAAATTTAGGCCTGTAACAATTTATAAATAATTAGTAATATGCAATTAAATTAATCAACACTAATTATTTATTTTGCCCAAAAATAATGTTTGTTATCACTAATTAATTTAGTTAATTTCTTAACTCAACAGAGAATAAAACATATATAAATATAAGAATATAATAATCATACAGAACTAGCCGTAGCTTGAGGAGTTTAAGCCGACTAGTTACAAAAAAAAAGATACAGAGTTTTAGAATTAAAACAGCTTATACAACCTATCTCTCAAATAAGTCTCTAAGGCCATAAAGATAAATATACAAAAGGTGAGAGAATACTATGACGAAAGTAAAACAGAAATAAACAAGGAACGAACCATACTCCGCCCTGTCACCATATCCGCAATCTCACCGAAGTAGATTACGACCTGCATCTGAAAAACAACAAAGTATGGAATGAGAACCGGAGGTTCTCAGTATAGTAACAGTGCCCAATGATGTAAGATGTAAGGCTCCGAGACGCCGAAGGCAATCCTAGAACTTCACATCACATACGGATATTCAAGCTTAGAACAAAATAGATAAATATATAAAGAACTTAAACCATAAACCAGGTTATCTAAACTTAGGGGAATTCTAACTAATACTAATCACACCGTTGTATCCCACAGCCTACGCCACCCTAACCTCCGTGCGATCCCATCGCCACCACCTACCTAACCTCCCCAGCACCAGACAATCACAATTAATACAAACAAGGAAACCACAGGTAGTATTCAAGAAGCAAGTAGACAGGCTATACAATTAGGCAAATTCAAGTAATCAAAGCAATCAAGCACATAAGAGATGCATATGATGAATGTCTATCCTATTGGCTCGTGATATCACTTGTCGGTCTACAAATGCCAACCCGACACATCCTCCCGAATGTAGCCTTTTCTGCCACGCTAGGGATATAGTGCCCTGCACACTCATGAAGCAGCTCTTCTGCTACGCTAGAGATATAGTGCCCTGCACACTCATGTAGTAGGGAGTCTACTACGCCAGAGATATAGGCTTCACACACTTCCTGCAGTAGAGAAGGAACCAACCACAACAAAACATGCAGCAGAACAATCTGCTATGCCGGGAATATAGGTCCCCCACACTCTCAACATTCAACAAGTCATGCGATAGAAACATCTGTCACGTCGGAGATATAGGCTCCGCACACTCTCACCAACAACTAATCATGCAGCAAAGAAAATCTGCTACGCTGGAGATATAGGCCCCGCACACTCTCAACATCCATCAAGATCATCATTTCTCTTCGAATCCTTGACTCATCACAACCATCGCCAGTTCATGATTTCCATTCCAAACTTATAGTTCATCAATTCCTCAATTCCAATACCATCCTCCTTTCTTATCTACCATACCCATCCTCAGTACACCAGAAACCTAAGTCTCCATTCTCTAACTTTTCAAAATAAAACTCAAATAAATTCTCCTAAAACCTTTCCATGTTTTAATGCTCAAAAATAAGCCTATGAATCTTAAAATGGTGTCACAGAAGCATACAAGCTTGTTGGGAAGGTGAAATAGTTGAAAACAAAGTTTAAGTTTGAGAAACAGGGTGTGTGCGTATGCACAGGAGTGTGCGTACGCACAAGTACCAAAATTTACAATGTCTGTTCACTCGCACAACCAGTGCTAGCGCCCCCAACAGACTGACCTTCCCAACGTGTGCATGCGCACAGGGTTGTGCGTATGCACAGGTTGTAAAACCTCTTTGGTGTGTGCGTGCGCACAAGGCTGTGCGTACACACATACCAGAAACCACAAAATTCTGTAACTCTGCAGAATTTCAGATTTCAACACCAATCTTTGAATGATCATAACTTCCTCTACAAAATTCCAAATTTTACAAACTTTATATCAAATCGAAGGGTTTTTAATAATCTTTAATTCCAAATCAAATTCAACAAATTTTGAAAACCGTGGCAGAAGTTATGATCAGACAAAGTTCACAAAAAATCCATTTTTACCCAAAATTTCATAACCTCAAATTTTAACCAATCTCAATCCAAACCAAATCAATCACATATCAACCATACCATAACAATTCAAAATTCAAACCAAATTCTACTTCAACCATTTTCTCAATCTCAAAAACCTCTACGCCATTCAATAACTCTAAATCCAACCCAATTCACATATCTCAATTTACCAACTTTCACAAACTACATCCAACCAAAGCAATATCAAACTTCCAATTACAACACAATCTATCTTTTTGGATTACCATTCATCATTCACACCAATTTTTGCATCACATTTCATCATTCTCAATCTCAACTCTCAAACATATAACATTACAAACAATTTTTCCAACCAAAACATTCACAATCATTATTCTATCATCAATTTCAATATCAATCTCCCATACCCAACGACCAACATCAATATAGCCATTTATCACCCATTCCAAATCATCAATTACCATAAAACACTCTCATCAACATAACTAAATTTCATCCATTCATCATAAATCATCATACCTCAACATTTAATAACTCAACAACCATATCAACAACCCTCATCCACAACACCAATCATCAATACTCATTAACACCAACAATTCCCAATAATTATCATCAACCATACTAATCCAATACAACCAACAATTAACATCAATCCACATTTAAATATTCATACACCAATAATATTCAATCCTATCTTAGGGTCAACTAGCCTAACTTTCCAGAAACATTACATACTACATAAAAGAAACTGAAACCATACCTTGGCCGATTCCCAAACGCTCCAAACCGAAAACAAAGCCACCAAAGTTGATCCAAAACCTCAACCAACTCCAACAAATACCAAAGCTCAAACTAATAACACATATATCACCAAAATCAAACCTAAGATACACAAAATAACTAAACACAAGGGTTTAGTGAAACCTTACCTTACCCAACGAGATTAGGGGTAAAATCCATTAGTTACCCACTGCTAAATATCACCGGATTTATTTAAATAGAAAGGAAGAGCTCATCAAGAGCTTCGCGTGGCCATAAACGGCTCGTCAATCGGAGCTCCGGATCAAAAGTTATGGAGCTTTGAAGGAGGAGATGAATAGTGTCAATGGCTTCTTCTCCTCTCTTCTTCTAAACCGCACCCCTCTCTCTCCCTTTGCATCAAATGAGCTGAAATTCTCATTAATGAGTTTATATATGTTGGTCCTTGGGCCCGGTCCAATCCGTTAGCGTTTTTAGCTCGTTTGACCCACTTTGGGCCAAAACCTTTAAGATTAGTGCCTGGTTTTCAATTCTAAATTATTTTTGTCCTTTTAAAACAATAAATCAATTTTTCATAAATTGTATTTTTTCTCAAAACACAGTACCAGGCAAGCTTAAACCGGTTCGACCAGTTCGGCTGCCGGTTTTCGGTCTTTCGCAGAAAACACATTTTCTGACTCAGAAAAATTCATTGAAACCAAATTTCACCTTTTTATTTTCAAATTAAAACTTCTAAATTTTGAGTCTATCTCAGGCACTTAAATTATTATTTTTATAAAAATAGTTTTACGTGAAAAACCCCGGTTCTTACAATCTCTATCAAATCCAAGGCCTCTCAGTGGTCTTCATCTACAAGGATCCTCTTGCAGAATTATCCAAAGAAAGTCTCGAAGCTGGAGTGATCCCATCATAAAAAATTTGCAACAGTACCCAATCTACGAACATGTATGGGGAGCACTTTTTCACCGTAGCCTTATACCTATCCCAAGCTTCATAGAGAGACTCGCCATCAAGATGTCTGAAAGTCTGAATATCTGTCCTCAGCTTAGTCAACCTCTAAAGTGGGAAGAATTTGGTTAATAACTTACTAACCAAATCATCCCAGGTTGCTATACTTTTCTTGGGTTGTGGCTCGAGCCACTGACTAGCTCAGTCCCTCACAGCAAAAGGGAATAACAACAACCGATAAACATCAGGATGAACCCCATTAGTCTTGACTGTCACAAATCTTCAGAAAATTAGAGATGAATAAATTGGGATCTTCCTGAAGACTTCCATTAAACTGAAAATTTTTTTGAACCAATATAATCAGTTTAGGTTTCAGCTCAAAATTGTTGGCATTCATAACCGATGCCATAATGCTCCCCACACAATTTCCAGGATTGGGGTTAGTATACGACCCCAGAGTTCTTCTAATGGGCGAAGCATTGTTGGAGTTGTTGACCACAAGATTTTCAATATTGTCTACCATACTGACTCCAAAGTCCTCTTTAGATTCGTCCCCAAAGGTATATTTAACTCTTTGAGCTCTAGCTTGTTTCTTCTGTCTTCTAATAGTTCTGGCAATCTCAGGGTCATACAGAAGAGGTTCTCTATCCCAATTTCTCTACATAAATAATTAAAAAATAAGGAATATTGGGATATTCAATGTCATAATAAGGAAAGCCCCAGTAAAGCTGGTACACGAAATTGTAAATCACACTTTTCACAATTCATACCACTAACCAGCAAGTGCACTGGGTCGTCCAAGTAATACCCTACGTGAGTAAGGGTCGATCCCATGGAGATTGTTGGCTTGAAGCAAGCTATGGTTATTTTGTAACTCTTAGTCAGGATATCAATTGTAATTATCAGTTGACTTGCAAATGAACAAGAGAGCATGGATTAAATAATACTTATTATGCAGTAATGGAGAATATGTTGGAGTTTTGGAGATGCTTTATCTTCTAAATCTCTGCCTTCTCCCTGTCTTCTTCTTCACGCACGCAAGGTTCCTCTTATGGCAAGCTGTGTGTTGGTGGATCACCGTTGTCAATGGCTACCATCCGTCCTCTCAGTGAAAATGGTCCAAGTGCGCTGTCACCGCACGGCTAATCATCTGTCGGTTCTCACTCATGCTGGAATAGGATCCATTGATCCTTTTGCGTCTGTCACTACGCCCAACCCTTGTGAGTTTGAAGCTCCTCACAGTCATTCAATCCCTGAATCCTACTCGAAATACCACAAACAAGGTTTAGACTTTCCGAATTCTCAAGAATGCTGCCAATGGATTCTAGCTTATACCACGAAGATTCTGATTAAGGAATCCAAAAGTTACTCATTCAGTCAAAGGTAGAACGAAAGTAGTTGTCAGGCACGCATTCATAGGTTGAGAATGGTGATGAATGTCACGGATCATCACATCCATCATATTGAAGTGCGAATGAACATCTTAGATAGAAACAAGCGTGTTTGAATAGAAAACAGAAATAATTGCATTAATTTATCGAGACACAGCAGAGCTCCTCACCCCCAACAATGGAGTTTAGAGACTTATGCCGTCAAAGAGTACAAAGTTCAGATCTAAAATGTCATGAGGTACAAAATAAATCTCTAAAAGTTGTTTAAATACTAAACTAGTAACCTAGGTTTATAGAAAATAAGTAAACTATGATAGATAGTGCAGAAATCCACTTCTGGGGCCCACTTGGTGTGTACTGGGGCTGAGACTTGAGCTTTACACATGCCAAGGCTGTTTCTAGAGTTAAACGCCAGGTTGTAACCTGTTTCTGGCGTTTAACTCCAACTTGTAACCTGTTTCTGGCGTTTAACGCCAGAATGCAACATGGAACTGGCGTTGAACGCTAGTTTACATCGTCTATCCTTGACAAAAGTATGAACTATTATATATTGCTGGAAAGCCCTGGATGTCTACTTTCCAACGCAATTAAGAGCGCGCCAATTGGACTCCTGTAGCTCCAAAAAATTTATTCCGAGTGCAGGGAGGTCAGAATCCAACAGCATCAGCAGTCCTTTTTCAGCCTGAATAAGATTTTTGCTCAGCTCCCTCAATTTTATCCAGAAAATACCTGAAATTATAGAAAAACACACAAACTCGTAGCAAAGTCCAGAAATATGAATTTTGCCTAGAAAATAATAAAAATATACTAAAAACTAACTAAAACATACTAAAAACTACATGAAATTAACCCCCAAAAGCGTATAAAATATCCGCTCATCACAACACCAAACTTAAACTGTTACTTGTCCTCAAGCAACTAGACAAATAAAATAGAATTCAAAGAAATCAAGAAGCAATAATATCTCAGAGTTTTAAGTGAAGCTCAGATTCTAATCAGATGAGCGAGACTAGTAGCTTTTTGCTTCCGAACAGTTTTATCATCTCACTTTATCCTTTGAATTTCAGAATGATTGGCATCCATAGGAAATCAGAATTCAGATAGTATTATTGATTCTCCTAGTTTAGTATGTTGATTCTTGAACACAGCTACCTATGAGTCTTGGCCGTGGCCCTAAGCACTTTGTTTTCCAGTATTACCACCGGATACATAAATGCCACAGACACATAATTGGGTGAACCTTTTCAGATTGTGACTCAGCTTTGCTAAAGTCCCCAATTAGAGGTGTCCAGGGTTCTTAAGCACACTCTATTTTTGCTTTGGATCTTGACTTTAACCGCTCAGTCTTAAGTTTTCACTTGACACCTTCACACCACAAGCACATGGTTAGGGACAGCTTGGTTTAGCCGCTCAGGCCAGGATTTTATTCCTTTAGGCCCTCCTATCCACTGATGCTCAAAGCCTTGGATCCTTTTTATTACCCTTGCCTTTTGGTTTTAAGGGCTATTGGCTTTTTCTGCTTGCTTTTTCTCTCTCTCTCTTCTCTCTCTTTTTTTTCGCAAGCTTTTGTATTCACTGCTTTTTCTTGCTTCAAGAATCAATTTTATGATTTTTCAGATTATCAATAACATTTCTCTTGTTCATCATTCTTTCAGGAGCCAACAATTTTAACATTCATAAAATTCAATATGAAAAACATGCACTGTTCAGGCATTCATTCAGAAGACAAAAAGCATTGCCACCACATATAAATAATGAGAATTTTCCTTATTAAAAACTCGAAAAAATATTGCCTCCTTATTCTAAAAATCTGCTATTTTATTCATGTCTGATGATGATGAAAAAAATAAATTATAGCTTAATTGGAGATAAAATTAAAATAGAGATACTAATTACTACTACTCATATATGACTTCTAAGGTAAATTTCTAATAAGAATAATTATCACAGAGTTAAGGCTAAGATTAGAACTCAACAACCTTGAATTTGGGAGGTGGATGCCTCTTTAGTCTGTGGAGTGCTTGGCCCTTCAAAAGATAGCTTTTGGCGCTTCAGTTCCTTCAGTTCACGCCCTTGCTCTTCTTGTTCTCTAAGTAATTTGCAGAGCATGCTGTTTTGATTTTGCTGTTCTTCTTTCAGTTGATCCACAGCTTCTTGCAACTTGGTGACAGATGCTTCTAGGCGCTCCCAGTATTCAATTTAAGGGATTTCCGGGAGGAACCCTTGTGCTCTCCTCTTGATGGGGTCGTCCTGCACTTGTTGTCCTTCTATAGACCTTTTGGTAATTGGTTGCTCAACTGAGATATACTCATCTACTCCTATTGTTACCCCAGCATCTTTACATAAGAGAGAGACCAAGCTTGGATAACCCAATCTGGCATCTTTGGAGTTCTTGTTTGCAATTTTGTAGAGCTCACACGCAATCAGCTGATGAACTTCCACTTCTTTTTCCAACATAATGCAATGAATCATCGCTGCTCTTCTGATGGTAACCTCAGAGCGGTTGCTAGTGGGCAGTATAGAGCGCCCAATGAAGTCCAGCCAGCCTCTGGCGACTGGTTTAAGATCTCCTCTTTTGAGTTAGTTTGGGGCACTAGTATGGCAAAGTTGTGATCATCAATGGCGCCATCAACATGTTACGCACAATTGTAATCTCAACTCTTTATCACAACTTCGCACAACTAACAAGCAAGTGCACTGGGTCATCCAAGTAATAAACCTTACGCGAGTAAGGGTCGATCCCACGGAGATTGTTGGTATGAAGCAAGCTATGATCATCTTGTAAATCTCAGTCAGGCGGATTCAAATGGTTATGGAGGATGAATGATTAAAAGATAAATAAAATATAAAATAAAGATAGAGATACTTATGTAATTCATTGGTGAGAATTTCAGATAAGGGTATGGAGATGCTCTGTCCCTTCCATCTCTCTGCTTTCCAACTGTCTTCATCCAATCCTTCTTACTCCTTTCCATGGCAAGCTGTATGTTGGGCATCACCACTGTCAGTGACTACAATCCCGTCCTCTCAGTGAAAATGTTCAACGCACTCTGTCATAGCACGGCTATTCATCTGTCGGTTCTCGATCATGTCGGAATAAAATCCAGTGATTCTTTTGCGTCTGTCACTAACGCCCCACAATCACGAGTTTGATGCTCGTCACAGTCATTCAATCCTTGAATCCTACTCGGAATACCACAGACAAGGTTTAGACTTTCCGGATTCTCAAGAATGCCGCCATCAATTCTAGCTTATACCACGAAGATTCTGATTAAGGAATCCAAGAGATAAACACTCAATCGAAGGTAGAACGGAGGTGGTTGTCAGGCACACGTTCATAGGTGAGAATGATGATGAGTGTCACGGATCATCACATTCATCAAGTTGAAGAACAAGTGATATCTTAGAATAAGAACAAGCTGAATTAAATAGAAGAACAATAGTAATTGCATTGATACTCGAGGTACGGCAGAGCTCCACACCTTAATCTATGGTGTGTAGAAACTCCACCGTTGAAAATACATAAGAACATGGTCTAGGCATGGCCATGAGGCCAGCCCCAAAATGTGATCTAATGTAGCATAGAACTACTCAAAGATTAGACTTAGATTCAAAGATACGATAGCAAGAGGTCCTATTTATAGAGAACTAGTAGCTTAAGATTTACAAAAATGAGTAAATGACGTAAATATCCACTTCCGGGCCCACATGGTGTGTGCTTGGGCTGATCATTGAATCATTTTCGTGTAGAGACTTTTCCTGGAGTTAAACGCCAGCTTTTGTGCCAGTTTGGGCGTTTAACTCCCACTTTGGTGCCAGTTCCGGCGTTTAACGCTGGGAATTCTGATGCTGACTTTGAACGCTAGTTTGGGCCATCAAATCTTGGGCAAATTATAAACTATTATATATTGCTGGAAAGCCCTGGATGTCTAATTTTCAACACAATTGAGAGCGCGCCAATTGGGTTTCTGTAGCTCTAGAAAATCCACTTCGAGTGCAGGGAGGTCAGAATCCAACAGCATCTGCAGTCCTTTTTAGCATCTGAATCAGATTTTTGCTCAGGTCCCTCAATTTCAGCCAGAACATACCTGAAATCACAGAAAAACACACAAACTCATAGTAAAGTCCAGAAAAGTGAATTTTAAATAAAAACTAATAAAAATATAATAAAAACTAACTAAAACATGCTAAACACATACTAAAAACAATGCCAAAAAGCGTATAAATTATCCGCTCATCACAACACCAAACTTAAATTGTTGCTTGTCCCCAAGCAACTGAAAATAAAATAGGATAAAAAGAAGGGAATATACAATGAATTCCAAAAACATCTATGAAGATCAGTATTAATTAGATGAGCGGGGCTTTTAGCTTTTTGCTTCTGAACAGTTTTGGCATCTCACTTTATCCTTTGAAGTTCAGAATGATTGGCATCTATAGGAACTCAGAATCCAGATAGTGTTACTGACTCTCCTAGTTAAGTATGTTGATTCTTGAACACAGCTACTTTATGAGTCTTGGCCGTGGCCCTAAGCACTTTGTTTTCTAGTATTACCACCGGATACATAAATGCCACAGACACATAACTGGGTGAACCTTTTTAGATTGTGACTCAGCTTTGCTAGAGTCCCCAATTAGAGGTGTCCAGGGTTCTTAAGCACACTCTTCTTTTTGCTTTGGACCTCGACTTTAACCGCCCAGTCTCAAGTTTTCACTTGACACCTTCACGCCACAAGCACATGGTTAGGGACAGCTTGTTTTAGCCGCTTAGGCCAGGATTTTATTCCTGTGGGCCCTCCTATCCACTGATGCTCAAAGCCTTGGATCCTTTTTATCACCCTTGCCTTTTGGTTTAAAGGGGTATTGGCTTTTTCTGCTTGCTTTTTCTTTATTTTTTTCTTATTTTTTTCGCATATATCTTTTTTTCTGCAAGCTTTTCACTGCTTTTTCTTGCTTCAAGAACCAATTTTATGATTTTTCAGATCATCAGATAACATTTCTCCTTTTCCTTTCATTCTTTCAAGAGCCAACAATTTTAACATTCATAAACAATCAAATTCAAAAATATGCACTGTTCAAGCATTCATTCAGAAAAACAATAGCATTGCCACCACATCAAGATAATTAAACTATTTTAAAATTTGAAATTCATACACTTCTTTTTCTTTTTCAATTAAAAACATTTTTCATTTAAGAAAGGTGATGGATTCATAGGACACTCATAGCTTTAAGGAATAGACACTAAGACACTAATGATCATTAGACACAAACATAGATAAACATAAGCATAAAAAATTTGAAAAATAGGAAAGTAAAGAACAAGGAGATTAAAGAACGGGTCCACCTTAGTGATGGCGGCTTGTTCTTCCTCTTGAAGATCTTATGGAGTTCTTGAGCTCCTTAATTTCTCTTCCTTGCCTTTGTTGCTCCTCTCTCATGGTTCTTTGATCTTCTCTAATTTCATGGAGGAGGATGGAATGCTCTTGGTGCTCCACCCTTAATTGTCCCATGTTGGAACTTAATTCTCCTAGGGAGGTGTTGATTTGCTCCCAATAGTTTTGTGGAGGAAGATGCATCCCTTGAGGTATCTCAGGGATTTCATGATGAGAAATTTCCTCATGCTCTTGATGAGGTTCTCTTGTTTTCTCCATCCTTTTCTTAGTGATGGGCTTGAGGTCATGCCTTTTTAGTTGAACCGGCTTCCCTCTTGAAAGGGACCTCAGGGATCACTTTCTTCTTGGCCACAACTTCATAGAAGTGGTCTTGATGCACCCTTGAGAGGAATCTCTCCATCTCCCATGACTCGGAGGTGGAAGCTTTTGCCTTCCCTTTCCTCTTTCTAGAGGTTTCTCCGGCCTTAGGTGCCATAAATGGTTATGGAAAAACAAAAAGCAACGCTTTTACCACACCAAACTTAGAAGGTTTGCTCGTCCTCGAGCAAAAGAAGAAAGAGAAGAGTAGAAGAAGAAGAAAAATGGAGGAGATGGAGGAGGATTTGTGGATCGGCCAAGGGGGAGAAGTGGTGTTGAGGTTGTGTGAAAATGAAGGAGTGAAGATGGGTTTTTGGGGAAGAGGTATTGAGGTGATTGGTGAATGGGTGAAGAAGAGAGAGAGTGGTGGGGTAGGTGGGGATCCTATGGGGTCCACAGATTCTGAGGTGTCAAGGATAGCTCATCCCTGCACCGAGTGACGTGCAAAAATGCCCTTTCTGCCAATTCTGGCGTTAAACGCCGGGCTGCTGCCCTTTTCTGGCATTTAACGCTAGCTCCTTGCCCATTCCTGGCGTTAAACGCCAGTCTGGTGCCCCTTTCTGGCGTTAAACGCCCAGAATGGTGCCAGACTGGGTGTTAAACGCCCATTTGCTGCCCTTACTGGCATTTAAACGCCAGCAAGCTTTTCCTCCAGGGTGTGCTATTTTTTTCTCTATTTTTCATTCTATTTTTGCTTTTTCAATTGTTTTTGTGACTTCACATGATCATCAACCTACAGAAAACATAAAATAACAATGGAAAATAGATAGATATAACATTGGGTTGCCTCCCAACAAGCGCTTCTTTAATGTCAGTAGCTTGACAGTGGGCTCTCATGGAGCCTCACAGATGTTCAGAGCAATGTTGGAACCTCCCAACACCAAACTTAGAGTTTGAATGTGGGGGTTCAACACCAAACTTGGAGTTTGGTTGTGGCCTCCCAACACTAAACTTAGAGTTTGACTGTGGGGGCTCTGTTTGACTCTATTTTGAGAGAAGCTCTTCATGCTTCCTCTCCATGGTTACAAAGGGATATCCTTGAGCCTTAAACACAAGGGATTCTTCATTCACTTGAATGATCAATTCTCCTCTGTCAACATCAATCACAGCCTTTGCTGTGGCTAGGAAGGGTCTGCCAAGCATGATGGATTCATCCATGCACTTCCCAGTCTCTAGGACTATGAAATCAGCAAGGATGTAGTGGTCTCCAACCTTTACCAAGACATCCTCTACAAGTCCATAAGCTTGTTTCTTGAATTGTCTGCCATCTCTAGTGAGATTCTTGCAGCTTGTACCTCAAAGATCCCTGGCTTCTCCATTACAGAGAGAGGCATGAGGTTTACACTTGACCCTAGGTCACACAGAGCCTTCTCAAAGGTCATGGTGCCTATGGTACAAGGTATTGAGAACTTTCCAGGATCCTGTCTCTTTTGAGGTAATCTCTGCCTAGTCAAGTCATCCAGTTCTTTGGTGAGCAAAGGGGGTTCATCCTCCCAAGTCTCATTACCAAATAACTTGTTATTTAGCTTCATGATTGCTCCAAGGTACTTAGCAACTTGCTCTTCAGTAACATCTTCATCCTCTTCAGAGGAAGAGTACTCATCAGAGCTCATGAATGGCAGAAGTAAATCCAATGGAATCTCTATGGTCTTAGTGTGAGCCTCAGAGTCCCATGGTTCCTCATTAGGGAACTCATTGGAGGCCAGTGGATGTCCATTGAGGTCCTCCTCAATGGCAATCACTGCCTCTTCTTCCTCTCCAAATTCAGCCATGTTGATGGCTTTGCACTCTCCTTTTGGATTTTCTTCTGTATTGCTTGGAAGAGTAGTAGGAGGGAGTTCAGTAACTTTCTTACTCAGCTGACCCACTTGTGCCTCCAAATTTCTAATGGAGGACCTTGTTTCAGTCATGAAACTTTGAGTGGTTTTAATTAGATCAGAGACCATGGTTGCTAAGTCAGAGTGGTCTTGCTTAGAATTCTCTGTCTGTTGCTGAGAAGATGATGGAAAAGGCTTGCCATTGCTAAACCTGTTTCTTCCACCATTGTTGTTGTTGAAACCTTGTTGAGGTCTCTGTTGATCCTTCCATGAGAGATTTGGATGATTTCTCCATGAAGGGTTATAAGTGTTTCCATAGAGTTCTCCCATGTAATTCACCTCTTCCATTGCTGGGTTCTCAGGATCATAAGCTTCTTCTTCAGACGAAGCTTCCTTAGTACTGCCTGGTGCATCTTGCATTCTAGACAGACTCTGAGAAATCATATTAACTTGTTGGGTCAATATTTTATTCTGAGCCAATATGGCATTCAGAGTATCAATCTCAAGAACTCCTTTCTTCTGTGTTGTCCCATTATTCACAGGGTTCCTCTCAGAAGTGTACATGAATTGGTTATTTGCAACCATTTCAATGAGTTCCTGAGCTTCTGCAGGCGTCTTCTTCAGATGAAGAGATCCTCCAACAGAGCTGTCCAATGACATCTTGGACAGTTCAGACAGACCATCATAGAAGATACCTATGATGCTCCATTCAGAAAGCATGTCAGAAGGACACTTTCTAATCAATTGTTTGTATCTTTCCCAAGCTTCATAGAGGGATTCACCTTCCTTCTGTATGAAAGTTTGGGCTTCCACTCTAAGCTTACTCAATTTTTGAGGTGGAAAGAACTTTGCCAAGAAGGCATTGACTAGCTTTTCCCAAGAGTTCAGGCTTTCTTTAGGTTGTGAATCCAACCATGTCCTAGCTCTGTCTCTTACAGCAAAAGAAAATAGCATAAGTCTGTAAACCTCAGGGTCAACCCCATTGGTCTTGACAGTGTCACAGATTTGCAAGAATTCAGCTAAGAACTGATGAGGATCTTCCAATGGAAGTCCATGAAACTTGCAATTCTGTTGAATTAGAGAAACTAATTGAGGCTTAAGCTCAAAGTTGTTTGCTCCAATGGCAGGGATTGAGATGCTTCTCCCATAGAAATCAGGAGTAGGTGCAGTAAAGTCACCAAGCACCTTCCTTGCATTGTTGGCATTGTTGTTGTTTTCGACTGCCATGTCTTCTTCTGGTTTGAAGATTTCTGTTAGGTCATCTACAGAGAGTTGTGCCTTAGCTTCTCTTAGCTTTCGCTTTAAGGTCCTTTCAGGTTCAGGATTAGCCTCAACAAGAATGCCTTTGTCTTTGCTCCTGCTCATATAAAAGAGAAGAGAGCAAGAAAATATGGAATCCTCTATGTCACAGTATAGAGATTCCTTGAGGTGTCAGAGGAAAAGAAGAATAGAAGGAGGAGGTAGAAGAATTCAAACTTATCAAGAGAGATAAAATTCGAATTATTGATAATGGAGAAGTGTTAGTCCTTAAATAGAAGGATGTGAGAAGAGGGGAAGAATTTTCGAAAATAAATTAAAAAGATTTTGAAATAATTAAAAGAAAATTTTGAAAACTTGATGAATGATTTTCGAAATTTGAAGTTGGGAAAGAAATAAAGTGATTTTTTTGAAAAGGATTTTGAATTTATAATTCAAAAAGATATGATTGAAAATTAAATTTTGAAAAAGATGTGATTAAGAAGATATGATTGAAAAGTTATGGTTTTAAAAAGATATGATTGAAAAACAATTTTAAAAAGATTTGATTTTTAAAATTAATTACTTGGCTAACAAGAAAAGATATGATTCAAACATTAAACCTTTCTCAGCAGAAAAGGCAACATACTTGAAATTTTTGAATCAAATCATTAATTGTTATCAAGTATTTTTGAAAATGGAAAGAAATTGATTTTGAAAATATATGATTGAAAAGATATGATTTGAAAAAGATTTGATTTTGAAAAATTTTGAAAACTTAAAAAAAATGTGCATTAAAAACAAAATCTTCCCTCTTGTGTTATCCTGGCGTTAAACACCCAGAATGGTGCCCATTCTGGCGTTTAACGCCCAAATCTCTACCTTTTTGGGCGTTAAACGCCCAGCCAGGTACCCTGGCTGGCGTTTAAACGCCAGTTTCCCTTCTTCACTGGGCGTTTTGAACGCCCAGCTTTTTCTGTTTGATTCCTCTGCTGACTGTTCTGAATCTTCAATTCTCTGTATTATTGACTTGAAAAGACATAATTTTGAAAAATATTTTTGAAAATTTTTTTTGATGAGAAACAATAAAAATGCAACTAAGATCAAATAAACAATGCAAGCAGGACACCAAACTTAAAAATTTTCATATAAGAGACACTAACAAATTGAGAATCCATATGAGAAACAACAAAACACACTAAACAAGAGAAATTAAAGATCAGAGCAAGGAAATCATCAAGAACAACTTGAAGATAAATGAAGACACATGCATGTAATTTTCAAAAAAAAATGCAAGAAAAATAGAAACATGCAATTGACACCAAACTTAAAAATTAATACTAGACTCAAACAAGAAACATAAAATTATTTTTGATTTTATGATTTTATAATTTTTTTGTGATTTTCGAAACTTGAGTGGAAAAGAAAATAGAAGGGATTCAAAATTTTTAATAAGAATTCCAGGAATCATTGCAATGCTAGTCTAAGACTCCGGTCCAGGAATTAGACATGGCTTACTAGCTAGCCAAGCTTTCAATGAAAGCTCCGGTCCAAAACACTAGATATGGCCAATGGCCAGCCAAGCTTTAGCAGATCATTGCTAACAACAGCAAAATTGATAGAAATCAACAAACTCTTGTGATGATAAGTTGAAACCTCGGTCCAAAAGATTAGACATGGTTTCACAACCAGCCAGACTTCAACAAATCATCATGAAACTCTAGAATTCATTCTTAAAAACTTTGAAGAACAAAATAGAAAATCTTTTTGTATTTTTGAAAAAATTTTTTCGAAAAATAAAAAGAAAAAGTACCTAATCTAAGCAACAAGATGAACCGTCAGTTGTCCAAACTCGAAAAATCCCCAGCAACGGCGCCAAAAACTTGGTGCGGCAAAATTGTGATTATCAATGGTGCCATCAACATGGTACGCACAATTGTAATCTCAACTCTTTATCACAACTTCGCACAACTAACCAGCAAGTGCACTGGGTTGTCCAAGTAATAAACCTTACGGGAGTAAGGGTCGATCCCACGGAGATTGTTGGTATGAAGCAAGCTATGGTCATCTTGTAAATCTCAGTCAGGCGGATTCAAATGGTTATGGAGGATGAATGATTAAAAGATAAATAAAACATAAAATAAATATAGAGATACTTATGTAATTCATTGGTGAGAATTTCAGATAAGGGTATGGAGATGCTTTGTCCCTTCCGTCTCTCTGCTTTCCTACTGTCTTCATCCAATCCTTCTTACTCCTTTCCATGGCAAGCTGTATGTTGGGCATCACCACTGTCAGTGACTACAATCCCGTCCTCTCAGTGAAAATGTTCAACGCACTCTGTCATAGCACGGCTATTCATCTGTCGGTTCTCGATCATGTCGGAATAAAATCCAGTGATTCTTTTGCGTCTGTCACTAACGCCCCACAATCACGAGTTTGATGCTCGTCACAGTCATTCAATCCTTGAATCCTACTCGGAATACCACAGACAAGGTTTAGACTTTCCGGATTCTCAAGAATGCCGCCATCAATTCTAGCTTATACCACGAAGATTCTGATTAAGGAATCCAAGAGATAAACACTCAATCGAAGGTAGAACGGAGGTGGTTGTCAGGCACACGTTCATAGGTGAGAATGATGATGAGTGTCACGGATCATCACATTCATCAAGTTGAAGAACAAGTGATATCTTAGAACAAGAACAAGCTGAATTGAATAGAAGAACAATAGTAATTGCATTGATACTCGAGGTACGGCAGAGCTCCACACCTTAATCTATGGTGTGTAGAAACTCCACCGTTGAAAATACATAAGAACATGGTCTAGGCATGGCCATGAGGCCAGCCCCAAAACGTGATCTAAGGTAGCATAGAACTACTCAAAGATTAGACTCAGATTCAAAGATACAATAGCAAGAGGTCATATTTATAGAGAACTAGTAGCTTAAGATTTACAAAAATGAGTAAATGACGTAAATATCCACTTCTGGGCCGACTTGGTGTGTGCTTGGGCTGAGAATTGAAGCATTTTCGTGTAGAGATTTTTCCTGGAGTTAAACGCCAGCTTTTGTGCCAGTTTGGGCGTTTAACTCCCACTTTGGTGCCAGTTCCGGCGTTTAACGCTGGGAATTCTGATGCTGACTTTGAACACCAGTTTGGGCCATCAAATCTTGGGCAAAGTATAGACTATTATATATTTCTGGAAAGCCCTGAATGTCTACTTTATAACGCAATTAAGAGCGCGCCAATTGGACTTCTGTAGCTCCAGAAAATCCACTTCAAGTACAGGGAGGTCAGAATCCAATAGTATCTGCAGTCCTTTTCAGCCTCTGAATCAGATTTTTGCTCAGGTCCCTCAATTTCAGCCAGAACATACCTGAAATCACAGAAAAACACACAAACTCATAGTAAAGTCCAGAAAAGTAAATTTTAAATAAAAACTAATAAAAATATAATAAAAACTAACTAAAACATGCTAAACACATACTAAAAACAATGCCAAAAAGCGTATAAATTATCCGCTCATCAGGCATCCTTTGTGTTGGTTGTCCATTTGGCTCCAGGGAGGCATATGTCCTCTAGAATTTTGTCCAAGCTCAGGTTTGATCTCATCATTCTTCTATTAAAGGAGTCTGGGTCATCTTGCAGTTGAGACAGCTTGAAGATCTCCCTTATTTTGTTAGGATGGGTGTGAACAATCTACCCTCTGACTAAAGTTTTATAGTTCATAGAATGCGGTTCTAGCTATTCTCTTTCTGTCTGTCTGCCACAGATTTGCATAGAATTCCTGAACCATGTTTCTTCCCACCTTTGTTTCAGGATTAGCTAGGACTTCCCAGCTCCTGTTTCGAATTTTCTCTTGGATCTCCGGATATTTGTCTTCTTTTAGATCGAATTTAACTTCCGGGATCACTGACCTTAGACCTATTATTTTGTAGTAATGGTCTGAATGTTCTTTGGTTAAGAACTTCCCTTGATTCCAAAGTGGTTTTGGAATATTCTCTTTCTTGCCTCTTGAGTTGGTTTGTTTTCCCTTAGGAGCCATGATCTTAGTAGGTATTGGCTTAGTGATCACGAATAAACACACCAAACTTAGAGGTTTGCTTGTCCTCAAGCAAAAGAAAGGAAAGAAGAGCAATATGAGGAGAGCCAAGTCCGAATGGGGAAGGTGAGGGGGAGGCCGAACTAGGATTTAAAGGGAAGGGGGTGGGTTTCGAAAATTTTGAAGAAGATATGATTTGTAAAAGATAAGTATGATAGGAAAAGGGTGCACTTTAAAATTTTAAAAGATATGAATAATTTGAAAGATATTTGAAAAAGATAGCTTTATTTTGAAAAAGATATTGTGAAGATTTGAAAAAGATATTGATGAGTTGAAACGATTTTAGAGGGAAAATAGATAGATTTGTTTTGAAAAGGATTTGACAAGAATTTGAAAAGGATTAAAGAAAAAGGGTTTATGAATTAAGATACATTTGATATCTTTTGAAAAAGGATTTGAAAAATTAGGATTTGTAATATGTTTATGCAAGAAATCATGAGTTAAAACATGAAAAATGGAAAAATTTTGAAGTAAAAATGAAATTACCTACTCCCCACGATCCTGGCGTTAAACGTCCAACTGCTGCATGTTTTGGGCGTTTAACGCCCAATTGGTGCTTGGTCTGGGCGTTTAATGCCCAGCTGTCGTTTCTAGCTGGCGTTAAATGCCAGAAACTCCTTTGTCACTTGGCATTTTTCTGAACGCCCAGGATGCTGTAAATCTGGCGTTAAACGCCCAAAAGCTGCTTCTTTCTGGCGTTTAACGCCCAGATGGCTATCTCTACTGGCGTTAAATGCCCAGTAGATGCTCCTTTTGGGCGTTTAATGCCCAAAACAGCTCTTACTGGCTTTTTCGCACCAGTGAGCTTCTTTTTGCTGTTTTGTATTCTGAATCCTTCTGCAACCCTGTGAACTTATGCAATTGATTCTTTACCTTGGAGATTATTTTTATTTAAACCTGCATAAAAAAATATAAAATAAAATAAAAAGAAATTAATAAGAAAAAGTTTTGCTAATGGCTGGGTTGCCTCCCAGCAAGCGCTTCTTTATTGTCTTTAGCTGGACCTTGCTGAGCTTTTAATATAGCCTCAGCTATGAGCACTCTTTCTCAACATTGCCTTCAAGATAATGCTTGATTCTCTATCCATTAACAATGAACTTCTTATTAGAATCAGTGTCTTGAAGCTCCACATAGCCATATGGTGATACACCTGTAATCACATATGGTCCCCTCCACCGGGATTTCAGTTTCCCGGGGAATAGCTGGAGTTTAGAATTAAATGGCAGAACCTTCTGTCCTGGTTCAAAGACTCTAGATGACAGCTTTCTGTCATGCCACCTTTTTGCTTTCTCTTTGTAAAGCTTGGCATTTTCGAAAGCAGTGAGTCTGAATTCCTCTAGCTCATTTAGCTGGAGTAATCTTTTTTCTCCAGCTAATCTGGCATCAAAGTTTAGGAATCTGGTTGCCCAGTAGGCCTTATGCTCCAATTCCACGGGCAGATGACAGGCCTTACCATACACAAGCTGGTATGGAGAGGTCCCTATAGGAGTCTTGAATGCTGTTTTGTAAGCCCATAGAGCATCATCCAAGCTTCTCGCCCAATCCTTTCTACGGGTACTTACTGTCCGTTCCAGGATTCTTTTTAGTTCTCTATTAGAGGCTTCAGCTTGCCCATTTGTCTATGGATGATATGGAGTTGCCACTTTGTGGCTAATTCCATACCGGACCATGGCAGAGTAACGCTGTTTGTTGCAGAAGTGGGTGCCCCCATCACTGATTAGTACTCTAGGGACACCAAACCTACTGAAGATATGTTTCTAGAGGAACTTTAGCACTGTCTTAGTATCATTAGTGGGTGTGGCAACAGCCTCTACCCATTTGGATACATAGTCCACTGCAACCAGAATATAAGTGTTTGAGTATGATGGTGGGAAAGACCCCATGAAGTCAATACCCTATACATCAAACAACTCAATCTCCAAGATTCCTTGTTGAGGCATGGCGTAACCATGAGGCATATTACCAGCTCTCTGGCAACTGTCACAGTTACGTACAAACTCTCGGGAATCTCTATAAAGGTTAGGCCAGTAGAAGCCACATTGGAGGACCTTGTTGGCTGTTCGCTCACCTCCGAAGTGGCCTCCATATTGTGACCCATGGCAATGCCATAAGATCTTCTGTGCTTCTTCTCTAGGCACGCACCTTCGGATTATTCCGTCTGCACATCTCTTAAAGAGATAGGGTTCATCCCACAAGTAGTACTTTGCATCAGTAATTAATTTTTCTTTTGTTGCCTGCTGTACTCCTTGGGTATGAACCTTGCAGCTTTATAGTTTGCAATGTCTGCAAACCATGGTGTTTCCTGAATGGCGAACAAATGCTCATCCGGAAAGGTTTTAAAGATCTCAATAGAGGGAAAGGACACCCCTTCTACTAGCTCTATCCGGGACAGATGATCAGCCACTTGGTTTTCTGTCCCTTTTCTATCTCTTATTTCTATATCAAACTCTTGTAGAAGCAACACCCATCTTATGAGCCTGGTTTTTGAATCCTGCTTTGTAAGTAGATATTTAAGAGCAGCATGGTCAGTGTACACAATCACTTTTGATCCTACTAAGTATGATCTAAACTTGTCAATGGCATAAACCACTGCAAGCAATTCTTTTTCTGTGGTTGTGTAATTTTTCTGGGCATCATTTAAAACACGGCTAGCATAATAAATGACATGCAGAAGCTTGTCATGCCTCTGCCACAATACTGCACCAATGGCATGGTCACTAGCATCACACATTAGTTCGAATGGTAATGTCTAGTCTGGTGCAGAAATAACTGGTGTTGTGACCAGCTTAGCTTTCAGAGTTTCAAACGCCTGCAGACACTCTGTGTCAAACACAAATGGCGTGTCAGCAGCTAGCAGATTGCTCAGAGGTTTTGCAATTTTTGAAAAATCCTTTATAAACCTCCTATAGAATCCTGCATGCCCCAGAAAGCTTCTGATTGCCTTAACATTAGTAGGCGGTGGTAATTTTTCAATTACCTCTACCTTAGCTTGATCCACCTCTATTCCCTTGTTCGAAATCTTGTGCCCAAGGACAATCTCTTCAGTCACCATAAAGTGACATTTTCCCAGTTTAAAACCAGGTTAGTCTCTTGGCATCTTTTCAGAACCAATGTCAGGTGATCAAGACAGGAGCTAAATGAGTCTCCATATACTGAGAAGTCATTCAGAAAGACTTCCAAAATTTTTTCCACCATATTAGAGAAAATAGAGAGCATGCATCTCTGAAAGGTTACAGGTGCATTACACAGCCCAAATGGCATCCTTCTGTAGGCAAATACTCTAGATGGGCATGTGAATGCTAGTTTCTCTTGATCCTGGGGATCTACTGTAATTTGGTTGTAGCCTAAATATCCATCCAAAAAGCAGTAATAATCATGACCTGCTAGTCTTTCTAGCATCTGGTCTATGAATGGTAAAGGAAAATGATCCTTTCGGGTGGCTGTATTGAGCCTTCTGTAGTCAATACACATGCGCCACCCTGTAACTGTTCTTGTGGGAACCAGTTCATTTTTTTCATTATGAACCACTGTCATGCCTCCCTTTTTGGGGACAACTTAGACAGGGCTCACCCAGGGGCTATCAAAAATAGGATAAATAATCCCAGCCTCCAGTAACTTGGTGACCTCTTTCTGCACCACTTCCTTCATGGCTGGATTTAGCCACCTCTGTGGTTGAACCACTGGCTTAGCATCATCCTCCAATAGGATCTTGTGCATGCATCTAGCTGGGCTTATGCCCTTAAGGTCACTTATGGACCACCCAAGAGCTGTCTTGTGTGTCCTTAGCACTTGAATTAGTGCTTTCTCTTCCTGTGGATTTAAAGCAGAGCTTATGATCACTGGAAAAGTGTCACCTTCTCCCAGAAATGCATATTTCAGGGATGGTGGTTGATGAGCAGATAATTTATACGCTTTTTGGCATTGTTTTTACTTAGTTTTTAGTATGATTTAGTTGGTTTTTAGTATATTTTTATTAGTTTTAAATTAAAAATCACATTTCTGGATTTTACTATGAGTTTGTATGTTTTTCTGTGATTTCAGGTATTTTCTGGCTGAAATTGAGGGAGCTGAGCAAAAATCTGATTCAGGCTGAAAAAGGACTACTGATGCTGTTGGATCCTGACCTCTCTGCACTCAGAATGGAATTTCTGGAGCTACAGGAGTCCAATTGACGCGCTTCCAATTGCGTTGGAAAGTAGACATCCAGGGCTTTCTAGCAATATATAATAGTCCATACTTTTCTCAAGGATTCACGACGTAAACTGGCGTTCAACGCCAGTTCCATGTTGCAGTCTGGCGTCCAGCGCCAGAAACACGTTACAAGTTGGAGTTTAACACCAGAAACAGGTTACAGCCTAGCGTTGAATGCCGAAAACAGCCCAGGCACGTGAGAAGCTTTAGTCTCAGCCCTAGCACACACCAAGTGGGCCCCATAAGTGGATTTCTGCACTATCTATCATAGTCTACTCATTTTCTGTAAACCTAGGTTACTAGTTTAGTATTTAAACAACTTTTAGAGATTTAATTTTCATCTCATGACATTTTAGATCTGAACTTTGTAATCTCTGATGGCATGAGTCTCTAAACTCTATTGTTGGGGGTGAGGAGCTCTGCTGTGTTTCGATGAATTAATGCAACTATTTCTGTTTTCTATTCAAACACGCTTGTTTCTATCTAAGATGTTCATTCGTACTTCAATATGATGGATGTGATGATCCGTGACAGTCATCACCATTCTCAACCTATGAACGTGTGCCTGGTAACCACCTCCGTTCTACTTTCGATTGAATGAATATCTCTTGGATTCCTTAGTCAGAATCTTTGTGGTATAAGCTAGAATCCATTGGCAGCATTCTTGAGAATTCGGAAAGTCTAAACCTTGTCTGTGGTATTTCGAGTAGGATTCAGGGATTGAATGACTGTGACGAGCTTCAAACTCACGAGTGTTGGGCGTAGTGACAAACACAAAAGGATCAATGGATCCTATTCTGACATCATCGAGAACCGACAGATGATTAGACGTGCGGTGACAGCGCACCTGGACCTTTTTCACTGAGAGGACAGATGGTAACCATTGACAACGGTGATCCACCAACACACAGCTTGCCATAGGAGGAACCTTGCGTGCGTGAAGAAGAAGACAGGGAGAAAGCAGAGATTCAGAAGACAAAGCATCTCCAAAACTCCAACATATTCTCCATTACTGCATACCAAGTATTTATTTTATGTTCCCTTGTTCATTTGCAAGTCAACGGATAATTATAATTGACCTCCTAACTGAGATTTACAAGATAACCAGAGATTGCTTCATACCAACAATCTCCGTGGGATTCGACCCTTACTCACGTAAGGTATTACTTGGACGACCCAGTGCACTTGCTGGTTAGTGGTACGAATTGTGAAAAGTGTGATTCACAATTCGTGCACCAAGGTTTTGGCGCCGTTGCCGGGGATTGTTTGAGTTTGAACAACTAAAGGTTTATTTTGTTGCTTAGATTAGGAATAATTTATTTTTGTTGCTATAGAGTCATTAAATTCTGAGTCCTTTATTTCCTTTTCAAAAATTTTTCAAAAATGTTATTTTTCTTTATCAATTTTTAATTTTTTTCGTGAGTTTAGTGTCTTGTTCTAAGTTTGGTGTCAATTGCATATTCTATATTTTTCTTTTAAATTTTCGAAGTTGTGTTCTTTGATCTTCAGGTTGTTCTTGTTTATTTGTCTTGTTTGATTTTTAGTTTTTCTTGTTCTGTGTCTTTTCTTGTTTTTCTTGTGTTTTTCCAAATCATTAGTCTTCAAAAAGGAATTTATTTTTAGTTAGTGAAAATATACCTCTTCAAAATAAGTGTTACATTTACAACTCAATTGGCTAGAGCATTGGTTTATGTTCTTGATGATTGGGCACCGGTTCTATTAAAAATCTTTTTCAAAAATAATTTTTCTTGATTTAATCTTGTGCCAATCTTTAAGTTTGGTGTTTTGTTGTTAATCTTTATATAATTTTCGAAAAGTTATTTTGGTCTTCTAAAAATTTGAAGTTTGGTGTTCTTTCTTTTGTTCTTGGTGTTCTTGTGAATCTTCAAAGTGTTCTTGAGTATTCTTTGTGTCTTGATCTTAAAATTCTTAAGTTTGGTGTTCCTTGGTGTTTTTCCTCCAAAATTTTTGAAAACAAGGAGCATTAGATCTAAAAATTTTAAGTCTTGTGTCTTTTATGTGTTTTTCTCTTTCATCATAAAATTCAAAATTCAAAAAAAAAATATCTTTTCTAACTATTTTTAAGCCATATTTTCGAATTTTTTTTATAAAAATTCAAATTTCAATTTCAAAATTTTTCAAATCTTATCCTTTTAAGATTAAAAAAAAAATTATATCCTTTTCAAAACAAATCTATATCTTTTCCTTCTTAAAATCTTTTTAACTCATAAATATCTTTTTCAAATCTTCACAATATCTTTTTCAAAACAAATTTATCTTTTTTCAAATATCTTTTATATTTTTTTTATTTTAATTACATCTTTTTCCTATCATATTTATCTTTTACAAATCATATCTTCTATCTTATCTTTTCTCATAATTTTCGAATTACTTGGGTTGACTTGGTCAAAATTTTTCAAATCATATCTTTTTCAAAACTTCCTAACCAATTTTTTTTCTTTCTCTCTCTCCATTTTTCGAAAATCTTCACCCATTTTTATTTATTTTATTTTAATTTATTTTATTTTTGAAATAAATAAATAAATAAAAATATTTTTTCTCTATTTTACATCATCTCCCTTACTCCATCATGGATCTAAGTGGAAATGAACAGTCCAGAAGGACTCTGGGGTCATATGCTAACCCCACCACTTCTTCATATGGGAGTACTATCAGTATACCCTCCATTGGAGTCAGTAGCTTTGAGTTGAATTCTCAGCTCATTATCATGGTGCAGCAAAGTTGCCAGTATTCCGGTCTTCCACAGGAAGAACCTACAGAGTTTCTGGCACAGTTTTTACAAATTGCTGACACAGTACATGATAAGGAAGTAGATCAGGATGTCTACAGATTATTACTGTTCCCATTTGTTGTAAAAGACCGAGCTAAGAGGTGGTTAAATAACCAACCTAAGGCTAGCATAAAGACATGGAAACAGCTGACAGAAAAATTCCTGAATCAATACTTTCCTCCAAAACGGATGACACAGCTAAGGCTGGACATCCAAGGCTTTAAACAAGGAGATAATGAATCTCTTTATGATGCCTGGGAGAGATACAGAGAGATGCTAAGAAAATGCCCCTCTGAGATGTTTTCAGAGTGGATTCAGCTATACATCTTCTATTATGGGCTTACAGAAAGAGCTCAAATGTCTCTAGACTACTCAGCTGGTGGATCTATCCACATGAGGAAGACAATTGAAGAAGCTCAAGAGCTCATTGATACAATTGCCAGAAATTAGCATCTGTACTTAAGCAGCGAACCTTCCATGAAAGAAGAGGCTAAAACAGTGACTACTGAACTCAGTCTTGCTGAACAAGCTACTGAATTCAATCAGCAATTGGATTTTCTAACAAAACAGTTAGCCGAATTCAAGGAGAGACTACAAGAGACAAGGATGGCTAATATAAATATGGAAGAACAATTAAAGCAAACAAAGCAGCAGCTGTCAAAACAAATAACAGAAGAATGCCAAGCAGTTCAATTAAGAAGTGAAAAAATATTAAATACCCCACCTCAAGGCAGCAGGAAGCCAAGAAATGAGCAAAATACCTGAATTCCATCTGAGGACAGTAAGAGCCCGGGGAAAAATAATTGTAGCGCTAAAACGCCAGAAATTGGGTGGAAGGCTGGCGCTGAACGCCCAAACCATGCTCAGGACTGGCGTTCAATGCCAGAAACAAGCAAGGAACTGGCGTTGAACGCCCAAAGGAAGCATAGTTCTGGCGTTCAAACACCAGGAACAGATGAGGAGTTGGCGTCTAACGCCACTCCAGCTTCCAACCCTGGCTTTCAAATGCCAGTGAGGGATCAGACACCTGCAAGTGCTGATAATAAATCCCTCAAGAAGGCTTCTCAACCTACCTCTGTAGGAAATAAACCTGCAGCAACTAAGGTTGAGGAATACAAAGCCAAGATGCCTTATCCTTAAAAACTTCGCAAAGAGGAGCAGGATAAGCAATTTGCCCGCTTTGTAGACTATCTCAGGACTCTTGAAATAAAGATTCCGTTTGCAGAGGCACTTGAGCAAATACCTTCTTATGCCAATTTCATGAAAGATATCTTGAGTCATAAGAAGGATTCGAGAGAAACTGAAAGAGTTCTCCTCACTGAAGAATGCAGTGCAGTCATTCTGAAAAGCTTCCCAGAAAAGCTTAAAGATCCCGGGAGCTTTATGATACCATGCATATTAGAGGGTAACTGCACCAAGATAGCTCTATGTGATCTTGGGGCAAGCATCAACCTAATTCTTGCATCCACTATCAGAAAGCTTGGCTTGATTGAAGAGGTCAAGCCAACCCAGATCTGTCTTCAACTTGCTGATGGCTCCATTAAATACCCATCAGGCATAATTGAGGACATGATTGTCAAGGTTGGGCCATTTGCCTTCCCTACTGACTTTGTAGTGCTGGAAATGGAGGAGCACAAGAGTGCAACTCTCATTCTAGGAAGACCATTCCTAGCAACTGAACGAACCCTCATTGATGTCCAAAAAGGAGAGATAACCCTGAGAGTCAATGAGGATGAGTTTAAGTTGAATGTTGTCAAAGCTATGCAACATCCAGACACATCAGACGACTGCCTGGGCGTTGATATTATTGACTCCCTGGTGGAAGAGGTCCATATGACTGAGAGTCTCGAATCAGAACTAGAGAACATTTTTAAAGATGTTCAGCATGATCTGGAGGAACCAGAGGAAATAAAAGAACCTCTGAAAACACCTCAGGAAGAGGAGAAACCTCCTAAACCTGAGCTCAAATCACTACCACCATCCCTGAAATATGCATTTCTGGGAGAAGGTGACACTTTTCCTGTAATCATAAGCTCTGCTTTAGGGCCACAGGAAGAGAAAGCACTAATTCAGGTGCTAAGGACACCCAAGATAGCTCTTGGGTGGTCCATAAGTGATCTTAAGGGCATTAGCCTAGCCAGATGCATGCACAAGATCCTATTGGAGGATGATGCTAAGCTAGTGGTTCAACGACAGAGGCGGCTAAATCCCGCCATGAAGGAGGTGGTGTAGAAAGAGGCCACTAAGTTACTAGAGGCTGGGATTATCTATCCTATTTCTGATAGCCCCTGGGTGAGCCCTGTCCATGTTATCCCTAAGAAGGGAGGAATAACAGTGGTTCATAATGAAAAGAATGAACTGGTTCCTACAAGAACAGTTACAGGGTGGCGTATGTGTATTGACTACAGAAGGCTCAATACAGCCACCAGAAAGGATCATTTTCCTTTACCATTCATAGACCAGATGCTACAGAGACTAGCAGGTCATGAATACTACTACTTTTTGGATGGCTATTCAGGTTACAACCAAATTATAGTAGATCCTCAGGACCAAGAGAAAACAGCATTCACATGTCCTTCTGGAGTGTTTGCCTACAGAAGGATGCCTTTTGGTCTGTGTAATACACCTGCAACCTTTCAGAGGTGCATGCTCTCTATCTTCTCTGATATGGTAGAGAAGTTTCTGGAAGTCTTCATGGATGACTTTTTAGTATTTGGAGACTCATTCAGCTCCTGCCTTAACCATTTAGCACTTGTTCTAAAAAGATGCCAAGAGACCAACCTAGTTTTAAACTGGGAAAAATGTCACTTTATGGTGACTAAAGGGATTGTCCTTGGGCATAAAATTTCAAACAAGGGAATAGAGGTGGATCAAGCTAAAGTTGAAGTAATTGAAAAATTACCACCACCTGCCAATGTTAAGGCAATCAGAAGCTTTTTGGGGCATGCAGGATTCTATAGGAGGTTTATAAAGGATTTTTCAAAAATTACAAAACCTCTGAGCAATCTGCTAGCTACTGACATGCCATTTATGTTTGATACAAAGTGTCTGCAGGCGTTTGAGACCCTGAAAGCTAAGTTGGTCACAGCACCAGTTATTTCTGCACCAGACTGGACATTACCCTTCGAACTAATGTGTGATGCCAGTGACCATACCATTGGTGCAGTATTGGGATAGAGGCATAACAAGCTTCTGCATGTCATTTATTATGCTAGCAGTGTTTTAAATGATGCCCAGAAAAATTACGCAACCACAGAAAAAGAATTACTTGCAGTGGTTTATGCCATTGACAAGTTTAGATCCTACTTAGTAGGATCAAAAGTGATTGTGTACACTGACCATTAAAGAAGTGCTTGTTGGGAGGCAACCCAATGTTATTTAATTATATCTATTTATTTTTCATGGCTATTTTATGTTTTCTTTAGGTTGATGATCATGTGAAGTCACAAAAACAAATGGAAAATCAAAAACAGAATAAAAAACAGCATGAAAAACAGCACACCCTGGAGGAAGATCATTCTGGCGTTTAAACGCCAGAAACAAGCATCTGTCTGGTGTTTAACGCCAGAAACAAGCATCAGTCTGGCGTTAAACGCCAGAAACAGGAAGCAGTCTGGGGTTAAACGCCAGGATTGCACAGTAAGGGCATTTTATACGCCTAATTGGAGCAGGGATGCTAAATCCTTGACCCCACAGGATCCCCACCTACCTCACTATTCAAATTCAAACCATTCCCCGCCCAAACCCACCCATTCACACACTTCCATCTCCTCCATCTTCTCCACTTCTTTCTTCTTTTGCTCGAGGACGAGCAAACCTTCTAAGTTTGGTGTGGTAAAAACATTGCTTTTGTTTTTCCATAATTCAGTGGTAGAGCAATTGACTGCAGATCAAAGAGCTATGAGGAAAGAGCAACAAAGGCAAGGAAGAGACATAGAGGAGCTCAAGAGCACCATTGGTTCTTCAAGAAGAGGAAGACGCCACCCTTATTAAGGTGGACCCATTCCTTAATCTCCTTGTTCTTATTTTCCTGTTTTTTGTTTACTATGCTTCATGTTTAATTACGTTTTTGTCTTTACTATATGATCACTAGTATCTAAGTGTCTATGTCTTAAAGATATGAATGTCCTATGAATCCATCACCTTTCTTAAATGAAAATTGTTTTCTGAAAAAGAAAAAGAAGTACATGAATTTCAAACTTTAAAATAGTTTAATTATTTTGATGTGGTGGCAATACTTTTTGTTTTCTGAATGAATGCTTGAACAGTGCATATTTCTTTTGAATTTGTTGTTTATATGTTAAAATTGTTGGCTCTTGAAAGAATGATGAAAAAGGAGAAATGTTATTTGATAATCTGAAAAATCATAAAAATGATTCTTGAAGCAAGAAAAAGCAGTGAAGAACAAAGCTTGCAGAAAAAAATGCGAAAAAAAAAGTAAGCAAAAAAAGCCAAAAGCTCTTTAAACCAAAAGGCAAGAGCGAAAAGCCAATAGCCCTTAAAACCAAAAGGCAAGGGTAATAAAAAGGATCCAAGGCTTTGAGCATCAGTGGATAGGAGGGCCTAAAGGAATAAAATCCTAGCCTTAGCGGCTAAACCAAGCTGTCCCTAACCATGTGCTTGTGGCGTGAAGGTGTCAAGTGAAAACTTGAGACTGAGCGATTAAAGTCGAGGTCCAAAGCAAAAAAAAAAAAAAAAACAAAGTGTGCTTAAGAACCCTGGACACCTCTAATTGGGGACTTTAGCAAAGCTGAGTCACAATCTGAAAAGGTTCACCCAGTTATGTGTCTGTGGCATGTATGTATCCGGTGGTAATACTGGAAAACAGAGTGCTTAGGGCCACGGCCAAGACTCATAAAGTAGCTGTGTTCAAGAATCAACATACTGAACTAGGAGAATCAATAACACTATCTAAATTCTGAGTTCCTATAGATGCCAATCATTCTGAACTTCAAAGGATAAAGTGAGATGCCAAAACTGTTCAGAAGCAAAAAGCTAATAGCCCCGCTCATCTAATTAACACTGATCTTCATAGATGTTTTTGGAATCCATTGTATATTCTCTTCTTTTTATCCTACTTTGTTTTTAGTTGCTTGGGGACAAGCAACAATTTAAGTTTGGTGTTGTGATGAGCGGATAATTTATATGCTTTTGGCATTGTTTTTACTTAGTTTTTAGTAAGATTTAGTTGGTTTTTTGTATATTTTTATTAGTTTTTAATTAAAAATCATATTTCTGGACTTTACTATGAGTTTGTATGTTTTTCTGTGATTTCAGGTATTTTCTAGCTGAAATTGAGGGAGCTGAGCAAAAATCTGATTCACGCTGAAAAAGGACTGCTGATGCTGTTGGATCCTGACCTCTCTGCACTTAGAATGGAATTTCTGGAGCTACAGGAGTTCAATTGATGCGCTTCCAATTGCGTTGGAAAATGGACATCCAGGGCTTTCCAGCAATATATAATAGTTTATACTGTGTTCAAGGATAGATGACGTAAACTGGCGTTCAACGCCAGTTCCATGTTGCAGTCTGGCGTCTAGTGCCAGAAACACGTTACAAGTTGGAGTTCAACGCCAGAAACAGGTTACAGCCTAGCGTTGAACGCCCAAAACAGCCCAGGCACGTGAGAAGCTTTAGTCTCATCCCCAGCACACACCAAGTGGGCCCCAGAAGTGGATTTCTGCACTATCTATCATAGTCTACTCATTTTCTGTAAACCTAGGTTACTAGTTTAGTATTTAAACAACTTTTAGAGATTTAATTTTCATCTCATGACATTTTAGATCTGAACTTTGTAATCTCTGACGGCATGAGTCTCTAAACTCCATTGTTGGGGGTGAGGAGCTCTGCTGTGTTTCGATGAATTAATGCAAATATTTCTGTTTTCTATTCAAATACGCTTGTTTCTATCTAAGATGTTCATTCGCACTTCAATATGATGGATGTGATGATCCGTGACAGTCATCACCATTCTCAACCTATGAACGCGTGCCTGACAACCACCTCTGTTCTACTTTCGGTTGAATGAATATCTCTTGGATTCCTTAATCAGAATCATCGTGGTATAAGCTAGAATCCATTGGCAGCATTCCTGAGAATCCGGAAAGTCTAAACCTTGTCTGTGGTATTCCGAGTAGGATTCAGGGATTGAATGACTGTGACGAGCTTCAAACTCGCGAGTGTTAGGCGTAGTGACAGACGCAAAAGGATCAATGGATCCTATTCTGACATGATCGAGAACCGACAGATGATTGGTGACAGCGCACCTGGACCTTTTTCACTGAGAGGACAAATGGTAACCATTGACAACGGTGATCCACCAACACACAGCTTGCCATAGGAGGAACCTTGCGTGCGTGAAGAAAAAGACAAGGAGAAAGCAGAGATTCAGAAGACAAAGCATCTCCAAAACTCCAACATATTCTCCATTACTGCATACCAAGTATTTATTTTATGTTCCCTTGTTCATTTGCAAGTCAACTGATAATTATAATTGACCTCCTAACTGAGATTTACAAGATAACCAGAGATTGCTTCAAACCAACAATCTCTGTGGGATTCGACCCTTACTCACGTAAGGTATTACTTGGACAACCCAGTGCACTTGCTGGTTAGTGGCACGAATTGTGAAAAGTGTGATTCACAATTCGTGCACCAGTGGTAATGGTTAGAGCTCGAATTTAGGAGGTTTTTCCTCTTCCTGAGGAAGTTTCAGAGGCTCTTTCAATTCCTCTGAATCCTCCAGATCAGGCTGAACATCTTTAAAGATGTCTTCCAGCTCTGATTCGAGACTCTCAGCCATGTTGATCTCCTCTACCAAAGAGTCAATGAGATCAACTTTCATGCAGTCTTTTGGTGTGTCTGGATGCTGCATGGCTTTGACAGCATTCAACTTAAACTCATCCTCATTGACTCTCAGGGTTACTTCCCCTTTTTGGACATCAATGAGAGTTCGTCCAGTTGCTAGGAAAGGTCTTCCTAGAATGAGAGTAGCACACTTGTGCTCCTCCATTTCCAGCACTACAAAGTCAGTGGGAAAGGCGAATGACTCAACCCTGACAATCATGTCTTCAATCATGCCTAATGGGTATTTAATGGAGCCATCAGCAAGTTGGAGACATATCCGAGTTGGTTTGACTTCTTCAGTTAAACTAAGCTTTCTGATAGTGGATGCAGGTATTAGGTTGATGCTTGCCCCAAGATCAGATAAAGCTGTCTTGGTGCAATCACCCTCTAATATGCATGGTATCATAAAGCTCCCGGGATCCTTAAGCTTTTCTGGGAAGCTTTTCAGAATGACTGCACTGCATTCTTTAGTGACGAGAACTCTTTAAGTTTCTCTCCGATCCTTCTTATGACTCAAGATCTCTTTCATGAACTTGGAATAAGAAGGTATTTGCTCAAGTGCTTCTGCAAACGGAATCTTTATTTTAAGAGTCCTGAGATAGTCTGCAAAGCGAGCAAATTGCTTATCCTGCTCCTCCTGGCAGAGTTTTTGAGGATAAGGTATCTTGGCTTTGTATTCCTCAACCTTAGTTGCTGCAGGTTTATTTCCTACAAAGATGGTTGGAGAAGCTTTTTTAGAGGGGTTGCTATCAGCACTTGTGTGTGTCTGATCTCTCACTGGCGTTTGGATGCCAGGGTTAGAAGCTTGATTGGCATTGGACGCCAGCTTCTTACCTGTTTCTGGCATTTGAACGCAAGAGATGAGCTTCCATTGGGCGTTTAACGCCAACTCCTTGTCTGTTTCTGGCGTTTGAACGCCAGAATTGTTCCTCTCTGGGCTCTTACTGTCCTCAGAGGAATTTTCGATGATATTTTGCTCATCCTCTGTCAGTTGTTCTTTGCTTGGCTTTTTGCTGCTCTGAAGTGAGGTAATTAATGTTTTTCCACTTCTTAATTGAACTGCCTGGCACTCTTCTGTTATCTGCTTTGATAACTGCTATTTTGTCTGATTCAATTGTGCCTCCATATTTTTATTAGCATTTTTAGTGTCTTGTAGCATCTTTTTGCATTCTGCTAGCTGTTTTGTTAGAAAGCACGATTGTTGATTGAGTTCAGCAACTTGTTCTGGAGGACCGAGTTCAGTGGACACTGCTTTGGCTTCTTCTTTTATGGAGGATCCAGTACTTATGTACAGATGCTGGTTTCTAGCAACTATATTAATAAGCTCTTGAGCCTCTTCAATAGTTTTCCTCATGTGTATAGATCCACCAGCTGAGTGGTCTAGGGACATCTGAGCTCCTTCTGTAAGCCCATAGTAGAAGATGTCTAACTGCACCCACTCTGAAAATATTTCAGAGGGACATTTCCTTAGCATCCCTCTGTACCTCTCCCAGGCATTATAAAGGGATTCATCATCCTCTTGTTTAAAGCCTTGGATATCCAGCCTTAGCCGTGTCATTCTTTTTGGAGGGAAATATTGATTCAGAAATTTATCCGATAATTATTTCCATGTCCTTATGCTTGCTGTGGGTTGGTTATTTAACCACCTTTTGGCTTGATCTTTTACAGCAAACAGAAACAGTAAGAGCCTGTATACATCCTGATCTACCTCCTTGTCACGTACTGTGTCAGCAATTTGCAAGAATTGTGCCAGAAACATAGTAGGTTCTTCCTGTGGAAGACCGGAATACTGACAGTTTTGTTGCACCATGACAATGAGCTGAGGATTTAGCTCAAAACTGCATGCTTTGATGGAGGGTATACAGATACTACTCCCATATACAGCAGTAGTGGGATTAGCATATGATCCCAGAGTCCTTCTGGACTGTTCATTTCCACTTAGATCCATGATGGATAAAATGGAATTGATATGAATTGTAAAGAAGATATATTTTTGTTTTTATTTTATTGAAGTAGAACAAACCAAATTATTAAGATAAATAAAAATAATAAGATAAAATAAAATAAAATAATTAGAAATTTAAAATGTAAAATTCGAAAACCAAGGAAAAATAAATTTGAAAATGAGAATAATTGCTTAATTGAGAAGATTTGAAAAACTCTGTATATGATTTTTGAAAAAGATTTTGAATTTTGAAAGGATTTGATTTTAAAATAAAAATCTGAATTTTTAAAAGTAATTTTCAAAAATTAAATTTAAAATAAAGAGAAAAGATATTTTTGAATTTAATGAGGAATGAGAAAAATAATAAAATGACACAGGACTTAAAGTTTTTAGATCTAATGCTCCTTATTTTCGAAAATTTTGGAGAGAAAATACCAAGGAACACCAAACTTAAAAATTTTAAGATCAAAACACAAGGAAGACTCAAGAACACTCTGAAGACTCACAAGAACAACAAGAACATGAAGAAAGGACACCAAACTTAAAATTTTTAGAAAACCAAAATAAAATTTTTAAAAAACTAAAGAAAAGTTAACAGGAGAATACCAAACTTAAAGTTTGGCACAAGGTTTATTCAAAGAAAAATTATTTTTGAAAAAGTTTTAAAAAGAAGATAGCCAATTACCAAGAACATAAACACAACGCTCTAGCCAATTGAGCTATAAATTTAACGTGTTTTAATAAGGTATTTAATATATATATATATTGGATACTAATAATTTGAAAATGCACAAGAAAAACAAGAAAAATCACAAAACAAGGAAAACTAAAGATCAAACAGGGGAAATAAACAAGAACAACTTGAAGATTAAGAAAGAACAATGAACACAAATTTGAAAATTTAAAAGAAATAAAAAAAATGCAATTGACACCAAACTTAAAATATGAAACTAAACTCAAATAGAAAAACTCAATTATCAGTTTATAAAATTTTCGAAAAATTTAAAAAGAGAAAATAAGGATTTAAAAAAAAATTCAACCAAAAACAATAATAGAAGACTCTAAACCAAGAAGAAAATTTTTCCTAATCTAAGCAACAAAATAAACCGTCAGTTGTCCAAACTCGAACTATCTCCAGCAACGGCGCCAAAAACTTGGTACACGAAATTGTAAATCACACTTTTTACTCTTCGTACCACTAACCAGCAAGTGCACTGGGTCGTCCAAGTAATACCTTACGTGAGTAAGGGTCGATCCCACGGAGATTGTTGGCTTGAAGCAAGATATGGTTATTTTGTAACTCTTAGTCAGGATATCAATTGTAATTATCAGTTGACTTGCAAATGAACAAGAGAGCATGGAGTTTTGGAGATGCTTTATCTTCTGAATCTCTGCCTTCCCCCTGTCTTCTTTTTCACGCACGAAAGGTTCCTCCTATGGCAAGCTTTGTGTTGGTGGATCACCGTTGTCAATGGCTACCATCCGTCCTCTCAGTGAAAATGGTCCAGGTGCGCTGTCACCGCACGGCTAATCATTTGTCGGTTCTCACTCATGCTGGAATAGGATCCATTGATCCTTTTGCGTCTGTCACTACGCCCAACCCTTGTGAGTTTGAAGCTCGTCACAGTCATTTAATCCCTGAATCCTACTCGGAATACCACAGACAAGGTTTAGACTTTCTGGATTCTCAAGAATGCTGCCAATGGATTCTAGCTTATACCACGAAGATTCTGATTAAGGAATCCAAGAGATACTCATTCAGTCGAAGGTAGAACGGAAGTGGTTGTCAGGCACGCGTTCATAGGTTGAGAATGGTGATGAATGTCACGGATCATCACATCCATCATATTGAAGTGCGAATGAATATCTTAGATAGAAACAAGCGTGTTTGAATAGAAAACAGAAATAATTGCATTAATTTATCGAGACACAGCAGAGCTCCTCACCCCCAACAATGGAGTTTAGAGACTCATGCCATCAAAGAGTACAAAATTCAGATCTAAAATGTCATGAGGTACAAAATAAATCTTTAAAAGTTGTTTAAATACTAAACTAGTAACCTAGGTTTATAGAAAATAAGTAAACTATGATAGATAGTGCAGAAATCTACTTCTGGGGCCCACTTGGTGTGTGCTGGGGCTGAGACTTGAGCTTTACACGTGCCTAGGCTGTTTCTAGAGTTAAACGCCAGGTTGTAACCTGTTTCTGGCGTTTAACTCCAACTTGTAACCTGTTTCTGGCGTTTAACGCCCGAATGCAACATGGAACTGGCGTTTACGTTATCTATCCTTGAGCAAAGTATGGATTATTATATATTGCTGGAAAGCCCTGGATGTCTACTTTCCAACGCAATTGAGAGCGCGCCAATTGGACTTCTGTAGCTCCAAAAAATCCATTCTGAGTGCAGGGAGGTCAGAATCCAACAGTATCAGTAGTCCTTTTTCAGTCTGAATAAGATTTTTGCTCAGCTCCCTCAATTTCAGCCAGAAAATACCTGAAATTATAGAAAAACACACAAACTCATAGTAAAGTCCAGAAATATGAATTTTGCCTAGAAACTAATAAAAATATACTAAAAACTAACTAAAACATACTAAAAACTACATGAAATTAACCCTAAAAAGCGTATAAAATATCCGCTCATCAAAAGCACATGAAAATAAAAGAAAAATAAATAAGAAAATAAAGCAGCATTAAAGGAAAAATAAAATATAAATAAAAATAAAATAAAAACAAAGAAAAAGCCTAATCTAGGTAATCAATCAACTGGTAGTTGTTAATCACAGTTAATTTCTGGCAACGGCGCCAAAAACTTGATGCAAAATTTTAGCACAAACTACCGGTAAGTGCACCAGGTCGTATCAAGTAATAAACTCACGGTGAGTGAGTATTGATCCCATGAGGATTAACGGACTTGCAATGGTTGACTAATTATTCTAGTTAGACAAGTAAAATTAAGAGTTTTGAATATCAAATAGCATAAAAAACACTGCATTGGAGAATGCAAACAATAAACATGTGAGAAAATAATATGAGAAGAGAGCTAAGACTTTGGAGATGTTTAAATTTCTGGATTAACAATCATTATCAACTACCTTGATCATACAAAAATATAGTTCATGGCAAACCCTAGGTGATTGAATTCCAATTCCTTGGCAATTCAATCTTTTCTAACTGATGAACCACTATTTTATGACTTATTTTGGATCAAGTCGAGTGGATTCTATCAACTTTACTCATACTTATTCACGTAAATTACATGTTTTTAAGTTTCTTTTCTAATTTTGTGCTATGATTGAAAACATATTTCCTAGGCATTAAAATCGCTAATTTTTAATCCTCTCTTATTACCATTCGATGCCGTGATGTGTTCGTCAAGTGATTTCAGAGTTTATAGGGCAGGAATAGCTTAGAGGATGGAAAGGAAGCATGCAAAAGTGGAAGGAACACAAGAATTTGGAGATTTAAGAAGTTGATCTCGATGCGTGCGCATGGATGACGCATATGTGTGACCAAGCCATAGTCCAAATGACGCGTGCGCATGACTGACACGTACGCGTGGCCAATGAATTATCAAAGCGACTCGTGCGCGTGGCTGACGTGTTCGCGTGATACGCGGCACATGCCACAGTAAAGGAAAAACATTGGGGGTGATTTCTGGGCTGCTTTTAACCTAGTTTCAGGCCCAAAAATGAAGACAAGAGGCTGGAGAGTGGAGCTGGATGTACATTGAATGATTCATTCATTTTACACACTATAGGTTTTAGATGTAGAATTCTAGAGAGAGAGGAGACTAGGTTTTAGGGTTTCTTTTAGTTTTATTTCTTCTCGAATTCAGATTTCCATCTTGCTTTAATTTAATTTCTTTTCTACCTTTTATTATTCTAGTATCTTAGTTTATCTTCTCTTGTTGATTTCTTTATTTTTCCAATTTAGTTTATGAACTCTTCTTGTTAGATTTAATTCTCTTTTAATGCAATTTGAAGTGTGTCATGTTTAATTATGGCTCCTTTCTTTGATTGTTGGTCATTGATTCCTTGCAATTGTTAGTCTTAGATTTTACTATCTCTTATTATTTTTCTATATTTTTATTTTGTGCCTTCCAAGTATTTGATAAAATGCTTGGGTGAATTTTAATTTAGATTTTTATGTTCTTGGCTTGAATTGAGTAATTCGGAGAATCTTGAATTGTCAAGGTCTCTTGTTGATTGGTGATTGAAAGTTGCTAGTTGGCTTGAGCTTCACTAAATCTAGTTTTTTATTAGAAACTGGGAACTTAAGTTGATTTTGCTCACTTGACTTTCCTTCAATCGTTAGAGGTTAACTAAGTGAGAGCAAAAGTCAATTACCATCACAATTGACCATGATGATGAGGATAGGAATTCCAATTGTCAACCCATGCTAGGACCTTTCTTAGTTGTTAGTTTATTTTCTGGAAATTTATATTTTCTTGTTATCAAACCCAAAACCCAAAAATATACAAAACCATAACCAATAAGAAGTATACTTCCCTGCAATTTCTTTGAGAGACAACCCGAGGTTTGAATACTTCGGTTATTTCTATTGGGTTTGCTTAAGTGACAAACAAATTTAAACGTTGGTCGAGGATAATTTGTTGGTTTAGAACTATACTTGCAACGTAATTTTATTGAGAAAATCTTTACCGACATTTTTTTCTGTCAAGTTTTTGGCGCCGTTGCCGGGAAATTGCAAATATGTTCCTTATTATTGGTTATTGTATATATTTTGAATATGATCACCTTTTACTTCTCTGTTAGTTTTTGCTAGTTTTAGGACTTTGTTTGCTTATTTCTTGTTAGTTTTTGTCTTTATTTTATCTCGCTATCATGAATTCTCACCCATTTGGCTATGAGTGTGGTTACAACTATGTTGTAAAAAATGAGAACTACAATGAAGGCTTGCATCAAGGATGGGACAATCAAAGGTGGGAGGAGCCTGAAGAGAGAACTTTTGCATGGTCTAGAATTCAGAATAAATTTCTGTTGCAAGTATAGATTCTAAACCAACAAAAGTCCTTTCTTACAAACAGTTTGGTTGTCACAAGTAACAAACCCCTAAATAAATTGATAACCGAAGTATTTAAACCTCGGGTCGTCTTCTCAAGGAATTGCAGGGAGGTGTTCTTATTATTGGTTATGAAAAAGTGTATTTTGGGGTTTTGGATTAAGATAAAAAGCAAGAATAGCAATGGCAGAGAAAATAAAATAATAACAATAAAAAGCCTTGATTAGGAGAGATTAATCGGAAGTTCTATCCTTGTTGAATTTTTCTCAAGATCAATTGATAATTGAAGGTTACTTCTACTTAGTTATCCTTTACCAAGTAAAGTAAAAGAAATTCAAGTAAGTTGGAAGTCTACTTCTATTCACAAGTTCTAATCCTCTCCCTTGGGAAGGATTAGCGTTAGTGCACTATAAGAAAAATACCCATTCAACCACACTTTTTTTAAGCTACATTTGAAAAGCGTAGCCTATTCATAGAATAGGCTACGCTTTTCTCCGTGTTGCCTTTTTATAAGAGAAAAGGATACACAAATGCGGCATCATTTAAAAAGCGTAGCCTTAGGTATTATAGAAATCACTTATAAAGCGTAGCCGTAGGTTGATATCTATAGGTTCACTTTTCGTATCAAAGGAGACGCTTTTAAAGGGTAGCCTATTTTTTAAGTTTTGGGTGCACTTAAAAAGTGATTCCTAATGTATCCAGAGCAAAATACTTATCACTTGGTAACTTTTTTTTCTCTTTTACGCGAAAGGAAACCTACACTTAGTGAAAATTTTGTCAATTCCCTCCTAGGTCATCACTCCCCTCCAAAGCCCCTTCATCCTTGCACTGACCCGTGAAGAAACCCTCTCACCATACTCACCATCGCCACTGACCACCCACCATCGCGCAGAAACTCTCTCACTGCACCATCGCGAAGAAACCCTCTCACTGCAGCATCGCGAAGAAACCCGTACTCATCACCACTCACTACAAGAAAGTCACTCCTGTTCGCCCTCACCATCGTCATCTCTACGCTTCTCACCTTCGCCAACCCTATCGCGCACAACCCTCACCGTCGCCACCACTCACTCATCTTCATCACTCACCACTCACCACGCCGTCACTCATCTTCATTGTTGCTTCTCTTTGCTGCGCGCTCAGATCAGGAAGACCCTGCCTCAACTGAAAGCCTCTCATCAGTCGCTCACCATCGTCAAGAAGGTATGTATTCACCTTCATTTGGTTTCTAAAATCTGAGAGGGTAGGATTCCGATTTTAGGGTTGCAATTTGGGAGTTTGGTACAAAATCCTGTGAACTCGTGAATTGATGAACATGCATGCTAATGTTGCGATGCAGTAGAACTACTGAATTTGGGGGTTTCATTCTGTTAGTGTTGCACTGCAGGGTTTACTGTGACTTGTTGCTAAAATTTTATGGTTTGTCTGCTCCTAAAGGTCCACTTACGGAGGTTTGCTTCTGTATGATTTTTGGTGCAAAATAATTAGAGCTGTTAACATTTATTGTCTAAATTGAAGTTGCTAAAACAAAGATTGAACTGGATGTGCAGAGTGTCCATAGCAGAAGCTGTGTTATTATATTTTTTGCTTTTATGCACAAACCATTCTTCTGTTAAAATTGTCTTGCCTACTAATAAATTATGAAAACCAAGTAGGGAAATTGTTTGAGATGATTACTCTTTTTATATAAAAAACAAAAAGATTTTAAAGGATTCTAAAACAAGTATTCTCATAAAATCTTCTAAAGAAACAAATTCTTGTAAAGAGACAGGGTATGGACTTCCATTTTTAACAAATAAAATAAACCTTGAACTGTGAAATGCTAGATCAACAGAAATCAAACTTTCCAATGCAGAAGATTATTGTTTTCATTGTTTTATCTTTGGAATTTTTGTTACTCGCAGGTTTTGACAGAGAGTATTGATCGTGTCTTAGAGTTTGTTAAATGAAGTAAGGCAATCAACCCCACTGTTGCATTGGAGACAGCTACAGCCTTGCAGGTATGTGTGTTTTGTCTCTTTCTTCTAATCATAATAGAAATTTGATTTAAAAGAAGACCAGAACATTGTGTTTGTTCCTGATTTTGCGTATATTTGTTTTGTCTTTCAATTACACTTAGTAAAAATGAAGACATTTTTAAATTTATTAGCTTGGAAGGCATAAAAAGGTTTATTTTTTCAAAATGAGAGTCTTTAACTTTACATGTAATTGATGGGATATTTTCGTAGAGAAACGAATTTCTCCAAAACACCCAAATCTAACTGGCAAGTGCACCGGGTCGCATCAAGTAATAATAACTCACGGGGGTGAGGTCGATCCCACAGGGATTGAAGGATTGAGCAATTTTAGTTTAGTGGTTGATTTAGTCAAGCGAATCAAGAATTGGTTGAGAGATTTGTGATTTGCAGAATTTAAATTGCATAGAAAGTAAAGGAAATGGATGAATTGCATGAAATTAAAGAGAACTGGAATTTAAAGTGCTGAATCTTAAAGAGCAAAAAATTAAATGGCAGAAACTTAGAACACAAGAAATGTAAATTACAGAATCTTAAAGTGCAAGAAATGTAAATGGCTTGAATTGTAAAGGGAATTGGGAGTTGGATTTGCAGGAATTAAACAAGGAAAAGTAAATTGCAACAAACAGAGAAGTAAAGGATGTCTTGAATCAAACCGGATCTTAAAACAGAAATGTAAATAAGCATGAAAACAGTAAACAGGGAATGGGAAATGGGAAATCCGGATCTCAGGACCCAAGAGACTAGAAAACCAAGTCTAGATCTCAATGCCTTCCTAGATCCAACAAGAACAATTGCAAAGGAAATGTAGATTGCAAAGAAAGTAGATGAAGAAGCAAGTAACCGAAACTGAAATTCAATTAAGCAGAAAATTAAACAAGATCCCAAGGTGAGATTGAAACAGAATTTCTTCAACTCTCCACCCAAAATCCAAGACAAGAAAAGTAAAGAGTGCTGGGCAAGAACAAGGAAGAAGAGAGATCAATTCTCCTCCCAAATTCTCTTGAATTAAAACAACAATGCTAAGAAAAATAAAAGTGAGCTCCAAGCAAAACCGAAAAGAAAGCTATTCTCCAAAACTAAAAGGGAAGCTCCCCTAAAACTTAAATTCTAATCTATTTATACACTTTCTTCAAATGGTCTTCAAGCCTTCAATTGGGCCTTTGCTCTTGGTGGAATTGGGTTGAGAGAGGCCTTGGTTGATTGCTCTTGGAGTTTGGAGAAGAACCGAATTGAACCGGGTTGGAATCATGAAAGCTTGAGTAAAAGTTGGAGTAAAAGTTAGGGGTCTAACTTTTGCTCCAACTTTTCACATCAGAACCCTTGTTTTGCTGATACCAACGTTGGGGCAAAAGTTAGGGGTCTAACTTTTGCTCCAACGTTGGCCTCCCCTTGGTTATTCATGGTGCCAACGTTAGCCAAAAAGTTAGGGGCTAACGTTGGCGCAAACTTTTGCTAGTCCAGGGAGTATTTTTCATGCGCCAAAAGTTAGCCAAAAAGTTAGGGGTCTAACTTTTGCTCCAACTTTTGCCCAAAAGTTAGCCAAAAAGTTAGGGGTCTAACTTTTGCTCCAGCTTTTACTTCCTGGTTCATAATTAATCCAAAAGTTTGAGCTAAAGTTTGAGGCAAACTTTTGCTCAAACTTTTTGTTCTCTCTTCCTCCTAGCCCTTCCTTCTTGCATCAACCTTTCTCCAAGCTTTCTTCACCTATCATTAATCAACCAAACACATCAAAGCTATGCTCAAAATCATGAGATATTCATTCTTTCATAATATGTGACAATTATAGCATAAAATCTCATGAAATAGCATGAATTCATACATGGTTGATTAAATCAAAGGAAACATGAAAATCTACCCAATTGGCTTGCTTTTGGCTCAAGAAAGTGCATAATTCTATTGAAAACAAAAGAAAAAGGCTAGTGAAACTTGGCTAAGATGACTTGTCATCAGTAATACATGTGTTCCACATTAGAAGTTTCACTGCTTATGCCACGGGATTTCTAAGGAGTAAGGATCCACTAATTCTGAATAACAATTTGAGGGAACTGGGTGCTAAAATTATATAAGACAATTGGGCAGGTGTAGTTCCCTTTCTGAAGGTGCATTTGAGGATTGATTTCTCTCTCTCTCTCTCTCTCTCTCTCTCTCTCTCTCTTTCACACACACACACACACACAAAATTAGTATTCATAGTTTTGGGATTAAAGAGGTATATTTTTGTTAGAATATGTTTCTGCACTATGATATTATTTTAAATCTTGTACTTAGCTATATTTCTAGATCTCATGCTCTTGAATTTCTCTAAACTTTGGTTGCTGCAACTTATTGTGTTTATCCTTTGATTAAATGGCAGTAGTAGTTTTATATCTAAGTAACCTTTCCATTGAGTATGCTTATGCTCAAATAAATTAGGCTACATAATGTATTTATTGACCAGTCAGCTATTTGATTCTTGGATCTGTGAATGATTATTGCTTTCTTAATCAACACAGTTTACTTTGTAGTGGTAAATGGTAATGTTCCAATAAACAAAAATAAAGTACTAATGGGGACTATTATTCATTTTTCTAGAGTAGTTTACTAATTTCATGTTGTTAATTGTTTCACTGCCATTACATGAATGAAATGAAAAATACATTAAGTAGTAATATTATTGATTGTGTTTTACATACAAGACTTGCACTCCTATTTATACATTAATAATATGAGTAACTAATAGCTTTGCCTGATATGAAAAATCTATTAGATTCTTAATTGCCTTAACAGTTTTATTAAGTCACAAGCTAACTAACCATTCTCTGCACTACTATCCTTTACAAGGCTCAATTTCATCCCTCCAATATAAAATCCTAAACTCCAAAATGCAAAACCACATTAATCTTTATCTCCTCTTCCATTTCTGTTAACTGCTACTACTACTCTTGTACTTGTTTTGCTTTTTGAGTAATGATGGGCGAGTTATTCCATCATTCACAAATTATAACATAACATTGTGTCTCCGTCTGTCTCCATCAAGAATTCACAAACAGTAGAGAGAGGGCAAGGAACAGAGGAATAGCCAAAGCACCAGGGAGCAAAAACATGAGCGTTCTTCAAGTTTTTGGCTCTTCATCAATCATAGCACCAAGAGAAAGAGAATGATGACCAAGGAAGGAGCTGACTGAAGCTTAAGAGGGAGCTGCGTTCCACTCACCCAACTGTTCTTCGAGTTTCTTTGCTAGGTGAGGACAGCGACTTCATCTTCTTTCTTTTCTCTTCTAATTCAAAATTCTGATAATTCTCTTGCTCCATTTTTTCCAGTTTATTCAATTTCTTTTAACATAACTACCACCACAAGCAAAGAGAGGTGAGTGATTTTCTCTCCTCTGTGTTTAATTTGGTCGAATGGCCTTGTGAAATGTAACCAAAATTCTGGTTCTTGGAACGGTTAAGGTTTGGGCTCAAGAGATAAACAGGGACAAGTCTTGTGTATTTGATCAATAAAGAGGTAAGGGTTAGAATAGTTAGATATTGATTTTAGCTGTATTTGGTAATTAAATGGCAGAAACCTTTCCATTGAGTATGCTTATTCTCAAATAAGTTAGGCTACATAATATATTTATTGACCAGTCGGCTGCTTGATTCTTGGATCTGTATGTGAATGATTGTTGCTTTCTTAATCAGCAGTTTACTTTGTAGTGGTAAATGATAATGTTCTAATAAACAAAAATCAAGTACTAATGGGGACTATTATTCATTTTTCTAGAGTAGTTTACTGATTTCGTGTTAATTATTTTTGTTGCATGTGGATTATCTGCAGTATTTTCGTGGCTCATGGCAATTTATCAACTATTGTCAACTATTGAGCTTCATGTTCCTAAAGATTTCTATCATTGAATTCAGCATTTCAAAGTTTGTTCTTTCTCTGAGACTGTTCCAACTGGAGTTAAAATTTGAGTGAAGAAAAAGGAACATATTTGTTCTTTATCTTACCTTCTGATAAAGAATAGAATAGTGTCCTTATGTTTATCAATTTGCCTGGTTTTTATTTTTGACATTAACTCCACCTTAAACAATTTTGATACTCACACTTATTCACTTACAAAATCCACCAATATCATGGTTTTGCAGATTGACGAAGAGCTTCTTCAGGAAGTGGTTAATATGGGATTTGACAGAAATCAATTGGTTGAATCTTTATGCAACAGGATCCAAAATGAGGTCTGTGCCCTTCATTCTCTCCTTTCATGTCTTCTTGATTGTCTCTTATTATTATCTATATATTTCTGGTACTGTGACAAACTACTTGTTATTGGATAACTGGTTCCATGTTTCTAGTGGCTATCTTGGAGCTGAGTTTCAAGAGACTATGGTTGACTCTTTACCTAAGATAGTTGAATCTTTTAAGTCTTAATGGATCTAATAATATCTCTTCCTCTGCTCAATATCTCCCACTTATTTATTTATTTTCATTTGGTTTTGTCGTTATCATGTTTGGTTAATGTGAGTGTTAAGCTGAAAAAGACTAATGTCTGTGTTCTTTTAGCAATTGACTAATGTTGTTGGGACCCTTCATTTTTAATATTTTTCTTTAATTTTTCAATATGAAGTGAATGACCCTTTTTGCCTTTTGAACATGGAGGTTACTAAGGAAGAGCTTAATGCAAAAATAAGAGAAAAAAGTTTCCAACTTTTGGTCTGAAAAAAACCATGCAAAGTTTCCAACATGTTTGTGTTTTGTTTTGTGGCAGATGGGGCTGGTGATGATTTGCTTAAAGAGCTATGTAGGCTGTGCAGGGCCATTAATGGATGTTCCTTGTGTTCAAGACAGAGTTTTCTATTTCCCTCAGGGTCACATTGAATTGGTATGATATACACTTCTTTACCTTGTTTCTGATTTTGTTTGTGAATTTCATTTTTTCCCATTTTTGTGCTATGTATGCTTTCAAATTTAAGCCTTAAGGGGTTTAGTAAGTGTTATATAATTTTGATTTTTTTCTTTTGTAGTTGTCAGAACCTACAAAACAAGATTTGAGGCAGATGAAGAACCAGAAATCTCCCGAATATGATCTTCCGTCGAACAAGATATTTAAAGAACAAGATTTTTTTCTCTTCTATCAGAAGGTTAATAACTTTTATTAGAAGATACTTATGTAGGATACAATATTTTGGTTTTTTATAGTTTATTAGTAGTAAATTCTAAGTGGTCTAATGTATATTTTGATATGGGTATGTTTATTTTAGTATGTGATGTATCAATACTCATTTATGATCATCCCAATATTTTTAGTTCATTATAACTATATTTTGTTAAAGGATAATTTTTATTATTTAAAGAATATTGTATGGTATTATTATGTATTTATTTTTATTTTATAATTTTTAACTAATTTAATTAAAAAAATAGGATTATATATATAATCATATTACTAAATATTAGGTTTTAGAAAAAAAATTATTAGAATATATATATATATATATATATATATATATATATATATATAGAAAATAAAAAAAAAAACACAATGAGGGACCTAAGGTTACACTTATATACGGTAGCTATAGTATACAAAAAAAAAGGGATCTAAGGCTACGCTTATAAAAAGTACCTATGGTATACAATGTGGCTACGCTTTACAAGTGATGCAGTAGCGTTAAAAAGCGTAGCCTATTTTGAAAAAATGAAAGCTGAAAAGCGTAGCCTTTGATCCTGGACAGCATCTCTTGAAAAGCGTAGCCTATTCCCAAACGCCAAAAGCGTAGTCCTTGGTGCAGAAAAGCGTAGCCTTTGAGAATAGGCAACAGCCGAATAGGAATCACTCTAAAAATCATAGCCGTAGCCCAAAAAGCGTAGCCGTAGCCTAAGGCATCATTTTTTTTTTCACTTTTGGCTACACTTTTCAAGTGTACCTGAATGGGTATTTTTCTTGTAGTGGTGACTAGAGAGCCAGCCAACAATAAACTCAGTTACAATTTAACTCTAGAGTAATTCAACTCAAGGGTCTCCAAATCTTAATCAACTCCAAAATCAAGTTAGGATCTAACTTAGAACATCAATTAATAACAAACAATAGAAGAAGTGATAAATATGAAATACCTCAATTACATTAATAAAAGAAAATTAATCTAAACATAAGGAGTTTATAAACTAAATTGATAAAATAAATAAAAGGAACATTGAACCTGGAAATTGAGAAGAAATAATCCTAAATCCTTTAAGAGGAATCCTAATCTTAAATCCTAAGAGAGAGGAGAGAGCCTCTCTCTCTAAAAACTACATCTAAAACCTAAAACTGTGTACTGTGAGCTGATTCTTATGAATGAATGGATTCCCCCACTTAATAGCCTCTAATCTGTGTTTTCTGAGCCGAGAACTGGGTCAGAAACAACCCAGAATTCGCTGGTTTCGAATTCAAACACGCTGGTTTTTTCGCCACTGCGACGCGTCCGTGTGGAGCACGCGTTCACATCGCCTAGCATCAGAGCAACTATGGCTTATTATATATTAAATCAAAGCCCCGGACGTTATCTTTCTAACGCAATTGAAACCACATCATTTGGACTTCTGTAGCTCAAGTTATGACCGTTTGAGTGCGAAGAGGTCAGGCTGGACAACTTTGCAGTTCCTTCAACTTCTTGTATTCCTTCCACTTTTGCATGCTTCCTTTCCATCCTCTGAGTCATTCCTGCCCTGTAATCTCTGAAAACACTTAACACACATATCACGGCATCGAATGGTAATAAGAGAGGATTTAAAATTAGCAATTTAAAGGCCCAGGAAACATATTTTCGCATATATCATAGAATAAGGAAGGAATTGTAAAACATGTGATTTCTATGAATAAGCTTGAGAATAATGGATGAAAAACCACTCAATTTAGCACAATATAAAACATAAAATAGTAGTTTATCAACCTCTCCACACTTAAACATTAGCATGTCCTCATGCTAGGCTCAAGAGAAGCTATAAAAGTGAAGAGGAATGGTAGAATGTATGAAATGCAACCTATGAATGTAACTACATGCAAAATATTTCTACCTACTTGGTTAAAAGTAAATAAGCTTTCCAAGACAAACATAAATCAGATTTTACTAATTCAAATTATACAGTAAAAGACAAGTAAACTTGTAAGAAGATAGCTCATGAAAGCAGGGAACATAGAATTAAGCACTGAACCCTTACTAGTAGTGTATATCACTCTAACTCTCAAGTGTCTGGGGTTAATCACGCTACTCTTCTCTTGTCATGCTTTCTAAAACTTTTTTCTTTATCTAACCAATCAACAAATATTTAGCATATCAATGCAAACATCATGAGGTCTTTTCAGGGTTGTAATGGGGCTAAGGTAAGGGTGAGGATATATGTATGGCCAAGTGAGCTATAATATGAATCTTTAATTAACCTAAGCTCTCACCTATACACACATTCTATATTTTAAATTCATGCCTAGCTACCCAAAATTCCCATTTTTGCATATCATACTCATGTATCAACTTTTCTTTAATTTTATCATATATGCATTGATTTTTCATTAACTTAACATTGGGGTAATTTTGTCCCCTTATTTATTTACTTGAATATTTTTGGATTTTTCTCTTTTTTTTTTGTAGAGAAATAAACATAACTTATCAATGCACATGGATTTTCCATTATTTTTCTATTTTGATTTTTTATGAGTAGGTTCCCAAATTCCCAATATTCAAATAAATTAGAAACATCATACATTCCTTTATTAACCCATGTTTCCACAATTTTCCCACACTTAGTTGATGCACAATCTCTATCTTAAGCTAACCAAAGATTCATTGGGGCGATTACTTGTTTTTCCACTTAAGGCTAGTGATGTGGTAAAATATAAAACAAATGGGGATAAAAAGGCTCAAAGTGGCTAACAAATATAATTGAAAGGGTAGGTTTATTTGGGATAAGTGAGTAAAAATTCAAATAATGGCCTCAATCATATGCAAGCATGTAAATACACTAAATAGTGGACATATAGAATGGAACAAAGCAAAGATTACAATCATAGAGAAGAAAACACACAAGAATAAAAATTTATGGTTAAATAATGTAACCATATAAATAAGCTCAAAATCTCACAAGTTGTGTGTTCTTAGCTATAATTCATGTTCCAAATACAACTTCAAACAAGTTTTAACATAAAAATTTTGATTTAAATTAGTGAAATACTAGAAAAAAGTTTCTTGAAAAAGAAAATATTTCTTCAACCAAGTGGTAAAATATGCACAAAATCAAACAAATATGCAATCAAACATGTAAATGCAACAACTAACAAGGAAAATAAACCATTGGTATTGAGATAGAAGAGTAACTAACCTATGGAGATCGATATCGACCTCCCCACACTTAAAGATTGCACCGTCCTCGGTGCATGCTGAGATGTGCAGGTGGACGGGTTGTTCCAACTGATGCTTTTCTTCAAGGATTGTGCAGATGGACTTGTTTGTCTCCCGTTTTAGAATTTTATCCCTTTTTCCGTCTTCGGTGGCCAGCCTGAAAGAAGAGAAAAAGAAGAAAAGTAACCCAGAAATAAAGATAAGAAAATAAATAAAATATGGTTGGGTTAATGCCAAATAATGAGGGTCTCAATTACATGGTAGCTACAATATGCAAGTGAGAAAACAGTAGAAGTACATGGCAAATCAAGAGTGCAAAAATTTGCAAAAATAGGGGAGTGTGGGTAAGGAGAGATAATATAAATTCATGTCAATGCAAAAGTAATACAGGTATAAAAGATTGGCATTGATTTAAATAATTTTACCTAACCAGAATAACACAAGTTACTAAGCACCCAAAATAATTTAAGAGAAGATGCAACAGTTAAATAAGAAAATTTTAACACCAAAGAAAAAATAATGAATTTAGAAAAGAAAATAAAAATATGCACAAAAATTAAGATGCAATGAATGAAATATGCAAATAAATTAAGTAAAATAAAATGAAAGATAAGAAGAATGAGAAGGGAAAGAAGGGAAGAAGAAGTAAGTAAGAAAGGAGGGAGGAAAAATTAGGATTGAGGAAGAAAAGATAAGATGTTCGGCGCTGATTTGGATAAGTTGTGCGGCGCAGGCGACGCGGACGCGTGAGTGACGCGGTCGCGTGGTGCGCGATAATGTCAGGTGACGCAGATGCGTGGGTCACGCGATCGCGTGGCCTGATTTGTGTGATTGGCGCAAGTGCAACCTCGCGTTCGCGCAACTCTCTGTTTGAAACTCTTTTCGCCAGATTTTTGGGTGACGCAGTCGCGTGGTTGACGCGATCGCGTGGATGGCCATATTTTGAAAATGACGCGGACGCGTGGGGCACGCGTTCGCGTGGGAGGGCTTGGGCTTCCAGCACGAGTCCAGCCACGTTCCAGCACAACAATCTGCCATACACCCTTTTTACGTCGATTTTTAGGGCACGCGTTCGTGTGGGTGACGCGGACGCGTGGGAGGCATTTTTCGCAAATGACGCGAATGCGTCAGCGACGCGGTCGCGTGGATCAATTTGTGCCAAAGGCACGCCTCCAGCCATGCTCTCGCGTGACTCTCTGTTCACTTTTCTTTTCTCCTAATGCACTTGTGACGCGGACGCGTCAGCGACGCTGCCGCGTCGCGTGGGTGCTTTTTTTTTATGTAGAATGCAAAATGATATGGATGTTATGAGTAATTCCAGGTTCAATGAAATAAAATAAAACTCAAAGACAAACAAAACGAAATAAAATTAAAATTGAAAAAGGAACAATCATACCATGGTGGGTTGTCTCCCACCTACCACTTTTAGTTAAAGTCCTTAAGTTGGACATTTGATGAGCTTCCTGTTATGGTGGCTTGTGCTTGAATTCATCCAGAAATCTCCACCAATGTTTGGAATGCCAACAGTCTCCGGGATCCCAAACTAGGCGCAAAAAGCCTTCAAGTAAGTTAAAGCAAGTGACAAGGCCCCAAGAGTGTTGATTGCCAGAATGAATTCCGGGGTCCCAAATCTTGCTTTTGCACCCGTCTTCTTATTGATCATTATGATTCCATCCGGGTAGCAAGCAATTTGAATTCTCACTAAAGTGGCCAAACAACTTCCTAGACCCATTCAATTGAGCTTTACACCAACCTTTGCGTTTAAACTTAAAGCTTCCAACCATAATGAACCTTGCAGGACAATTCTTACCACTGACCATCTTCCTCTTACTCTTAATGCCACAAAGAGCTCTAAGTTGACCATCCGTCTCCAGTAGCCCATATTCAAGTGGAATTAGAAAGCTAAGAGATATGAATTTTACCCACTTGAATTTTGTGAAGGATGATGGCAACTTAGGGGGAGGGGTCTCCAACAACTTTGGCAAGGTGATTTCTAGCTCCACTCCCTTGTGCTCTTCTTTGACAACTTCCACCTCTTTGCAAGCTTCTTCAATTTTAACCTCTTCCTCTTGGTAGCTTTCTTCCAATTTAGTCTCTTCTTCATTGCTTACCAAGGGCATGGGAGGCTGTGCTTCTTCTTCTTTAATCTCCATGTCAAGTCCAATGGGAGAGGATTCAAATGTAGATAAGAATTCATCAATGATTGAATCCATCTCTTGATCATCTTCTTTATAGTCTTCAACCATGATATGTATTGGAGGTTGTACACCCTCCTCAACATCAATTTCAAGCTTCTTGGAGGGAGGTTCTATGACTTCAGGTTCCCATGGAGGTTCAGCATCTCCTAAGTCTTCAACCAATTTTTCTTCTTCGACGATCACGGCTTCCTCCAATTGTTCCAATACAAAGTCATGCTGCTCACTGTTCATTGGAGTTTCTAGCTTCTCCTTCATGCTGCGTTCTTCAGTAGATTCTCCACATGAAGCCATGGGGATTCCTTGAGTGTCTGAACGTCGGGAAGGTAATCGATTGATCGCTTGATTTAATTGGTGAAGGGTTTCATGAAATTTATTCACTGTTTCCTTGAGACGCTCCTGTGATTCTTGGGTCGATGGATATGGACACGGTGTATATGGAGGTGGTGGTTCATGAGAGTAATTCTGTTGGAATGAGGGTGGTTCTATGTATGGTTCATTTGGCTCATAAAGTGGTTGGTATGGTGGATACGGGTTAGGGTCATATGGAGGTGAATGGTGGAAAGGGGCTTGTGAGTATGGTAGTCCAAAGTCATGTTGAGGAGAGGGTTCATAGGCATATGGCGGGACTTGTTGGTAACTACAAGGGGGTCCACCATATCTATTGTCATGGCATGCATTGTAGGATGGTATTTGTCTGTGTTATTGTGGAAGGTGTTGCTGCTGGAAGGGTTGATCAGATCCTCGTGACTCCTTCTATCTCTGATTGTTTTGACCTTGACGCATGTTCCTGTTATAATTTCCATTCCTTGTAACAATATTGGAACCAAATTCAAAGCAACGGGGGTGAGAACTCATAGTAGCAAATAAAAATTAAAAACGAAAATAAAAATAAATTTAAATTAAAAGGTTATTAAAATTTAAATTTTGAAAATTAAATTTTAAATTTTAAATTTTGAAATTTGAAATTGGAAATTTAAAATTTGAATTTTGAAATTTGAAATTTGAAAATTTTTAAATTTGAATTTTGAAATTTAAATATTGAATTTTGAAATTTGATTTTTGAAATAAGATAAGATAAGATTTTGAAAAAGATATGATTTTTTGAAAAATATTTGAATTTTGAAATTTAAATTTTTAAATTTTAAATTTTGAAATTTGAAATTTGAATTAAAAATTTTTTTTAATTTGAATTTTGAAAATTGAAATTTGAAATTTGAAATTTGAGTTTTAAATTTTGAATTTTTGAATTTAATGAGGAAAGAGAAAAAACAATAAAATGATACCAAGCTTAAAATTTTTAGATCAAAACGAAGAAAACAACTAAGAACAACTTGAAGGTCAAGATGAACACGAAGAACAACTTGAAGATCAAGATGAACACCAAGAACAAAATTTTTTTGAAAAATTTTTAATAACTAAATAAAAACCAATAACCTCTTAATTTACGAATAAGAAAAAAATAAAAACAAAAATAAAAATAAATAAACAAGTAAAAAGCAAATATTTACAATAACCAATAATAAGGCACACGTTTGCAACTCCCCGGCAATGGCGCCATTTTGAAGAGAGAACTTTTGCATGATCTAGAATTCAGAATAAATTTCCGTTGCAAGTATAAATTCTAAACCAAGAAAAGTCCTTTCTTACAAACGTTTTGGTTGTCACAAGTAACAAACCCCTAAATAAATTGATAACCGAAATATTTAAACCTCGGGTCGTCTTCTCAAGGAATTGCAGGGAGGTGTTCTTATTATTGGTTATGACAAAGTGTGTTTTGGGGTTTTGGATTAAGATAAAAAGCAAAAATAGCAATGGCAGAGGAAATAAAATAATAACAATAAAAAGCCTTGATTAGGAGAGATTAATCGGAAGTTCTATCCTTGTTGGATTTTTCTCAAGATCAATTGATAATTGAAGGTTACTTCTACTTAGTTATCCTTTACCAAGTAAAGTAAAAGAAATTCAAGTAAGTTGGAAGTCTACTTCTATTCACAAGTTCTAATCCTCTCTCTTGGGAAGGATTAGCGTTAGTGACTAGAGAGCCAGCCAACAATAAACCCAGTTACAATTTAACTCTTGAGTAATTTAACTCAAGGGTCTCCAAATATTAATCAACTCCAAAATCAAGTTAGGATCTAACTTAGAACATCAATTAATAACAAACAATAGAAGAAGTGATAAATCTGAAATACCTCAATTGCATTAATAAAAAAAATCAATCTAAACATAAAGAGTTTATAAACTAAATTGATAAAATAAATAAAAGGAACATTGAACCTGAAAATTGAGAAGAAATAATCCTAAATCCTTTAAGAGGAACCCTAATCTTAAATCCTAAGAGAGAGGAGAGAGCCTCTCTCTCTAAAAACTACATCTAAAACCTAAAACTGTGTGTTGTGAGCTGATTCTTATGAATGAGTGGATTCTCCCACTTTATAGCCTCTAATCTGTGTTTTCTGGACCGAGAACTGGGTCAGAAACAACCCAGAATTTGCTAGTTTCGAATTAAAACATGCTGGTTTTTTTTCCACTGCGACATATTATATATCAAATCTAAGCCCCGGACGTTAGCTTTCCAACGCAATTGGAACCGCATCATTTGGACTTCTGTAGCTCAAGTTATGACCATTTGAGTGCATAGAGGTCAGGCTGGACAGCTTTGCAGTTCCTTCAACTTCTTGTATTTCTTCCACTTTTGCATGCTTCTTTTCCATCCTCTGAGTCATTCCTGCCCTGTAATCTCTGAAAACACTTAACACACATATCACGGCATTGAATGGTAATAAGAGAGGATTTAAAATTAGCAATTTAAAGGCCCAGGAAACATGTTTTCGCATATATCATAGAATAAGGAAGGAATTGTAAAACATGCAATTTCTATGAATAAGCGTGAGAATAATGCATGAAAAACCACTCAATTTAGCACAATATAAACCATAAAATAGTGTTTTATCAGAGCCCCAAGCATTTGATCAACCTCCATGGCAACAACCTCCACCAATGTACTATGAGCAAGAGACATTCCAAGATGCATGCCAATCCAATGGTAATGGTGGACCTCCTTATGATTATCAACAACCACCACCATATGCCTATGAATCCCTTCTTCAATATAGCCCTCAACCACCATACTCACAAGCCCCATACCACCAAACACCTCCATATGATCCTAACCCTTATCAACCATACCAACAACCAAATGAACCATACATAGAACCACAACAATTCCAACCCAATTACTCCCAAGAACCACCACCTCAATATACACCATCTCCATATCATTATCAAGATGAACCACCTTCCTATTATGAGTCCTTTCTCCCAACCAATGAACCCTCTTATCCACCGCAAGCCCCAATAGATAATTCTCTCACTTCACTACTTCAAGGGAAAAGAGAGATGCAAAGGACGACACTAGTACTCATGGCTACCTTGACCGAGGTAGTTAACAATTTAGCCTCCCTATGCTTCAACACTTAAAGTAACCCCATGGCCGCATGTGGAAAATCTAATGAGGAGTGTAGCATGAATGAGAGATTTGAAACTCCGGTAGAAAATGAGGAATGTGACTTTGTATTGGAACAATAGGAGGAAGCCGTATTTGTTGAAGAGGAAGAAATGGTTGAAGACTTAGGAGATGCTGAACCTCCACGGGAATCTAGAGTTGTAGAGTATTCCTACAAGAAGCTTAAAATTGATGTTGAGGAGGATAGTGCACAACCCCCAAGGCACGTTCCTTATGAAGAATTGGACCGAATAGATCAAAAGGCAAGTTCCCTTGGTGATGATGATCATGAATCAAACCCTCCTAGTAATGAATTTGTATCCACAAGTGAACTCCTTGAGTTTGAAGAACCTTCTCCTGATGAAATTGAAAGCAACATTGAGATAGATTTCTCTCAACCTCCTATTTATAAACTGAGTGACGGAGAAGAGTTGGATGAATTCGGTAAGGAAGAGCTTGAAGGTGAAGAATCTTTTCAAGAGGTGGAAGTTCTTCGAAAAGGATGGATGGGAGTGGAATATGCTTTGTCAAGATCGTTGGAGACTTCTCTACCTAGGTTGCCATCTACTCTTTCATTTGAGTGGGTAAAACTTATCTCTCTTAGCTTTAATGTCCCACTTGAGTATGGTATGCTTGAAACGGATGGCCAAATTAGGAGGCGTTGTGGAATGAAGCGTAAGAGAAGGATGTTTAGTGGTTGGCGTTGCAAATAAAGACTCATCAAGGTTGAGATTTCAAGAGCTAGATGCAAGGGTTGGACTAGTGCTCAATTGGTTGGATCTAAGAGAAGAGTTTGGTACTTTATTGAGAATTCGGCTTGCTTACCACCCGAGTGGAATTATGATGATTAACTTGAAGACGGGTGTAGAAACAAAGTTTGGGATCTCGGCATATGTGATGAGGATCAATTTTGGGAGCTCCGAACTTGTGGAGAACTTCACCAACATTTGGTGCACTTCAATGGAAACTCTAGCAATCATTTGAAGTCCAAGCATTGGTAGAAGTTTGAGGATGAATTAAAGCACAAGCCTCCTTGATTAGAGCTCTCCATAAGTCCAACTTAAGGACGATAAATAAAAGTGTTAGGTAGGAGACACCCCACCATGGTAAATTCTTCCCATTTTCTTTTTTGTTTATATAGGTAATAAGTTGGATTTTCATTTTTTGTTAGGTTTATCTAGTTTAAGTTGTGATTTAGCTTATTCAATAATATTTGGCATTACTTTGGTGGCCTGTTAAAAAAAAAGGCATCCCACGCATGCGCGTGGCTGACGCGTATGCGTCGCTGGGATGCTGCTGCTGCCTCGTATAAAAAACAGAGATATGCACTGGAACCGCGCGGGTGGGGTGCTAGGCGCACAACCCAACCCGCACGTGCACCTCGTTGACACGTACGCGTCATGTTACATTTTTTGCCACCCACGCGTGGGTGTGACCGACGCACACGTGTTGTATCTAAATGCTGCCTCTGGTACAAAAAACAGAGAGTTGTGATGGAACTGTGCAGGTTTCACGCGTCTAGCATGAAAAGTAGTCACGTGCACGCATGACCGATGCTCACGCGTCCCTTTCTATTTTGGGCCATCCACGCGTACGCGTGGATGACGTGCACGCGTCACCAGTTTCTGAACCTAATCTACGCGTGCACGTGGACGACGCTTACGCGTCGCTTCTCTTCTCCCATTCCTTTCTTCTTTCTTCTTTCTTGCTAACCTTTTTCTTCTTCATTCCTTTAACTTCTTATCTTTATTCTCTTTCATTTTCTTTTACTTATTGCATTTGCATACTTTCATTCATTGCATTTTAACTTTACTTTTGTAGCTTGTTCTTATTTTCCTTCTTAAGTTTACTATTTTACTTTTGGTGTTGAATTTTTCCACACAACTGTTGATAATTCTTGAATCATTTTGGTGCTTCTTGACTTGTTTGATATTGTTGGGTGATAAAATTTTTATGTCAATGCTTAATATTTGATGACTCTTGCATCCTTTGTGCATTGATACGAACTTGCATGTCTTTCATGACCCAATCATTCCTATTTGAACTTGATGCTCCAAATGCTCTTCATGCCATTTACTTGTGCTTTGACTTTACTCTTGCATCCAGTGTTAGTTGATATGCCCTTTGCTTATATTGCTTTCTCACTTACATGTTGTAGCTACCATGTAGTTGAGAACCCCACTTTTATTCAGCACTAGCCCCACCTATATTCTATTTGCTTTATTTCTGGGCTTAATCTTTTTTCTTTTTCCTCTCTATTCAGGCTGTCCACCAAGAAGAAAAGGGAAAAGCTTCTAAATGAGGTGAACAACAAGTCCCTCCGTACAATTCTTTGAAGAATCTCATGAGTTGCAGCAACCCACCGTAATCCACCTTGCTCATCTTTGCATGCACTGAGGATGGTACAATCTTTAAGTGTGGGGAGGTCGAGACCGACTTCCGTGGGTAACTACTTCCTCTTCCAATACCAATTCTTAATCTTCTTTGTTAGTGAGTTGTTGCGTTGCATGATAGTTTGCATGTGTAGTTAGTTGCTTGTATTTAAGTACTACTTGGTTGAAGTAATAATTTCTTTTCCAAGAAACTATTTTAGGGCATTTCACTAATTTGAATTAAAATTTTTGAACTTACTTGAAGAAATTTATTTTGGAACATGGTTTTAGAGCTCGAACACACAAGCCTAGTGAAATTTTGAACCTATTTGATTGGTTGCATCTTATCGACCAATATTTTGTTTTGGTGTGTGTTGTTCTCTCTAAGACTGTGATCTTTGTCTTGCTTGATTTTATATTTCCATTGTTTGATGTATGCATGCACTTATGCGATTGAGGCCTTTGTTTCACTATAGCTCACATACCCATATGGCCTTACCCTTTCATCACCCTTTGTAACCCAATGTTGAGCCTATTTTACCTTATTTGTTCTTTATTTTAGCACATCACTAACTCTAAGTGGAAAATAATAAATATCCCTAATTTGAATCCTTGGTCAGCTTAGACTAGTGAGAGTGTACATGAATTAAGTGTGAAAAATTTGGGTTTGGGGAATACTTGGTTTGGGAATTGGGTATTTTATATTCTTATATGAAAATGTGAAAATAGTTTGGGCACTTGTTCATGCATCCAACACTTTAATCATATGCATTAACTCCTTGTGTATATATATATTCCCTACCATATATGCATATCACAAAAAAAAGAAAAATAAAAAAAGGAAAAAGAAAATAAAAAGAGAAAGCAATAAAAAGGGGACAAAATGCCCCAAGGTAAATAATGATATCAATGCATATGTGGTGCACGAAATCACAATCACACTTTTGTAATTCCGCACAACTAACCAGCAAGTGCACTGGGTCGTCCAAGTAATACCTTACGTGAGTAAGGGTCGATCCCACGGAGATTGTCGGCTTGAAGCAAGCTATGGTTATCTCGTAACTCTTAGTCAGGATATCAATAATTCTGAGATTTAATTGTAAAAAGTAGAAGAACATGAAATAAATACTTGTTTTGCAGTAATGGAGAACAGGTTGAGGTTTTGGAGATACTCCATCTTCTGAATCTCTGCTTTCCTACTGTCTTCTTCTTCAAGCATGCAAAGCTCCTTCCATGGCAAGCTGTATGTTGGGTTTCACCGTTGTCAATGGCTACCACCCGTCCTCTCAGTGAAAATGTTCAACGCACTTTGTCACAGCACGGCTAATCATCTGTCGGTTCTCGATCATGTCAGAATAGAATCCAGTGATTCTTTTGCATCTGTCACTAACGCCCAACACTCGCGAGTTTGAAGCTCGTCACAGTCATTCAATCCTTGAGTCCTACTCAGAATACCACAGACAAGGTTTAGACCTTCCGGACTCTCAAGAATGGCCGCCAATGGAATCTAGCTTATACCACGAGGATTCTGATCAAGGAATCCAAGAGATACACACTCAATCAAAGGTAGAACGGAGGTGGTTGTCAGGCACACATTCATAGGTGAGAATGGTGATGAGTGTCACGGATCATCACATTCATCAGGTTGAAGAACAAGTGGTATCTTGAAATAGAACAAGCATGATTGAATGGGAAAAAAACAGTAGTAATTGCATTAATCCATCAAGACACAGCAGAGCTCCTCACCCCCAACCATGGGATTTAGAAACTCATGCCGTAGAAGATACAAAATGAAACGTGTAATGTGTCATGAGGTCAAGATACAATAGCAAAAAAGGTCTTATTTATAGAGAACTAGTAGCCTAGGGTTTACAGAAATGAGTAAATGACGTAAATATCCACCTCCGGGCCCACTTGATGTGTGCTTGAGCTGAGCATTGAAGAATTTTCGTGTAGAGACTTCTCTTGGAGTTAAACGCCAGCTTTTGTGCCAGTTTGGGTGTTTAACTCCCACTTTTGTGCCAGTTCTGGCGTTTAACATTGGGAATTCTGATGCTGACTTTGAACGCCAGTTTGGGCCATCAAATCTTGAAGAAAGTATGGACTATTATATATTGCTGGAAAGCCCAGGATGTCTACTTTCCAACGCAATTGAGAGCGCACCAAATGGGCCTCTGTAGCTCCAGAAAATCCACTTTGAGTGCAGAGAGGTCAGAATCCAACAGCATCTGCAGTCCTTTTTCAGCCTCTGAATAAGATTTTTGCTCAGGTCCCTCAATTTCAGCCAGAAAATACCTGAAATCATAGAAAAACACACAAACTTATAGTAAAGCCCAGAAAAGTGATTTTTATTTAAAAACTAATAAAAACATAATTAAAACTAACTAAAATATACTAAAAATATACTAAAAACAATGCCAAAAAGCGTATGAATTATCCGCTCATCACAACACCAAACTTAAATTGTTGCTTGTCCCCAAGTAACTAAAAATCAAATTGGATAAAAAGAAGAGAATATACAATGAATTCCAAAAACATCTATGAAGATCAGTATTAATTAGATGAGCAGGGCTTTTAGCTTTTTGCCTCTGAACAGTTTTGGCATCTCACTTTATCCTTTGAAGTTCAGAATGATTGGCTTCTATAGGAACTCAGAATCCAGATAGTGTTATTGATTCTCCTAGTTAAGTATGTTGATTCTTGAACACAGTTACTTTATGAGTCTTGGCCGTGACCCTAAGCACTTTGTTTTCCAGTATTACCACCGGATACATAAATGCCACAGACACATAACTGGGTGAACCTTTTCAGATTGTGACTCAGCTTTGCTAAAGTCCCCAATTAGAGGTGTCCAGAGCTCTTAAGCACACTCTTTTTTTTTGCTTTGGACCACGACTTTAACCGCTCAGTCTCAAGTTTTCACTAGACACCTTCACGCCACAAGCACATGGTTAGGGACAGCTTGGTTTAGCCGCTTAGGCCAGGATTTTATTCCTTTAGACCCTCCTATCCACTGATGCTCAAAGCCTTGGATCCTTTTTATCACCCTTGCCTTTTGATTTAAAGGGGTATTGGCTTTTTCTGCTTGCTTTTTTTTTTCATGCAAGCTTTCTATTCACTGCTTTTTCTTGCTTCAAGAATCAATTTTATGATTTTTCAGATCATCAAATAACATTTCTCCTTTTTCTTTCATTCTTTCAAGAGTCAACAATTTTAACATTCATAAACAATCAAATTCAAAAATATGCACTGTTCAAGCACTCATTCAGAAAACAAGAGTATTGCCACCACATCAAAATAATTAAACTGTTTTAAAATTCGAAATTCATGTACTTCTTTTTCTTTTTCAGTTAAAAACACTTTTTATTTAAAAAATGTGATGGATTCATAGGACATTCATAGCTTTAAGACATAAACTCTAATTTTATTGATTATGGAATAAAAATAAGACTCAAAGATAAATATAAGAGCAGACCCATAATAATAGAAGATAGAAAATTAGAAGCAGAAAAATAAGTGACTCTTAATAATAAAGGTTATCACAGAGTTAGAACTCAACAACCTTGATTTTGAGAAGTGGATGCTCCCTCAATCTGTGGGGTGCTTGGTCCTTCAAGGGAGAGCTTCTAGCGCTTCAGCTCCTGTAGCTCACGCCCCTGCTTCTCCTGTTCCTTCAGCAGCTTGCAGAGCATGCAGTTTTGATTCTGCTGTTCTTTCTTAAGTTATTCCATAGCTTCTTGCAGCTTGGTAACAGATGCTTCTAGGCAGGCCCAGTAGTTAATTTCAGGAAGTTCAGGGAGGAATTCCTGCGCCCTCCTCTTGATAGAGTTGTCTTGCATTTGTCCTTCCATTGACTTCTTGGTGATTGGATGATCAATTGGGATGAATTCATCTACTCCCATCCTCACCCCAGCATCTTTACATAGAAGAGAGATTAAGCCTGGGTAAGCCAATTTGGCTTCAGTGGAGTTCTTGTTTGAAATTGTGTAAATCTCACAAGAAATCTGATGATGAACCTCCACTTCTTTTCCCAGCATAATGTAGTGAATCATCACTGCCCTCTTGACAGTGACCTCAGAATGGTTGCTAGTGGGTAATATAGAACGCCCAATGAAGTCTAGCCAACCTCTTGCAACTGGTTTGAGATATCCCCTTTTGAGTTGGTTTGAGACACCTTTTGAATTGGTTATCCACTTAGTTCCAGGGAGGCATATGTCCTCTAGAACTTGGTCCAACCCCTTATCTGTTCTCACTATTCTCATGTTAAAGGAGTCAGGATCATCTTGTAGTTGAGGTAGTTTGAAGACCTCTCTTATTTTGTCCAGATGGAAGTAAATAATTTTCCCTCTGACCATGGTCCTGTAGGTATGGAAAGCAGTTCCAGTCATTCTCTGCTTATCTGTCAGCCATAGATTTGAGTAGAATTCCGGAACCATGTTTCTTCCAACCCTTGTCTCAGGATTGGCTAGAATTTCCCATCCTCTGTTTTGAATTTGCTCTTGGATTTCCGGATATTCGTCTTCTTTCAGATCGAATTTAACTTCCGAGATCACTGACCTTAGACCCATTATTTTGAGGTAATGGTCCGCATGTTCTTTGGTTAAAAACCTCTCTTGACTCCAAAAATTCTTTGGAGTATTCTCTTTCTTGCCTCTTGAATTGGATTATTTTCCCTTAGGAGCCATGATCTTGATGAGCCTTAGCTTAGTGATCACGAAAAAGCACACCAAACTTAGAGGTTTGTTTGCCCTCAAGCAAAAGAAAGGAAAGGGGAGAGAGAGGAGGAGAAGCAAATTCGAATGGTGAAGAGAGGGGGATGGCCGAATGTGTATTTATAAGGGAGGGGGAGGGATTTCACAAGTTTTGGAAGAGATTTGAGAAGATATGGAAAGAATTTGAGAAAATACTTGAGTTTTTGAAGAAGATTTGTAAAGGATTTGAAAGAGATTTGAAAAATAGTTGAGGAAATTGTTGAATTTTTTGAAATGTGAGGGTGAATGATGAAAATTTGTAACATGTTTATGTAGGAAATTATGGGTCAAAACATGAAAGTGTGAAAAAATTTGAAGTGGAAAGCAAAATCTCCTTCCCCTACCTTTCTGGCGTTAAACGCCCAGAATGGTATCCATTCTGGCGTTTAACGCCCATTTGGTGGCCATTATGGGCGTTTAATGCCCAGCCAGGTGCCCTCGCTGGCGTTAAACGCCAGAAACCCCTTTATCACTGGGCGTTTTGCTGAACGCCCAGGATGCTGCAATCCTGGCGTTAAACGCCCAGAATGGTGCCCATTCTGGCGTTTAACGCCCAAAATGGTGCCTTTACTGGCGTTAAACGCCCATTCTGGCGTTTAACGCCCAGAGTGCCCCTTACTGGCGTTTTCCTGCCAGCAAGCTTCTTTTCTCTGCTTTTTTTACTGAATCCTTCTGTAACTCTGTGAATTCCTTCAATTTTGATGATCAACCTTAAAGAATATATATTAAACTTCTATTAAGTAAATCAAATAACCTTCCAATGATTGGGTTGCCTCCCAGCAAGCGCTTCTTTATTGTCTTTAGCTGGACCTCTGCTGAGACTCATTCAAGCCTCAGCTTTGAGCATTCCTGCTCAAAATTGCTTTCAAGATAATGTTTGATCCTCTGTCCATTAACAATGAATTTTTTGTCAGAATCAATATCTTGAAGCTCAATATATCCATATGGTGACACTCCTGTAATCACATATGGACCCCTCCATCGGGATTTTAGTTTTCCTTGGAATAGTCTGAGCCTAGAGTTGAAGAGCAGAACTTTTTGTCCTGGCTCAAAGACTCTGGATGACAACTTCTTGTCATGCCACTGCTTTGCCTTTTCCTTATAAATTTTGGAATTTTCAAAGGCACTGAGTCTGAATTCCTCTAGCTCATTTAGCTGGAGCAATCTTTTTTCACCAGCTAACTTAGCATTCAGGTTTAGGAATCTGGTTGCCCAGTAGGCTTTATGCTCTAGTTCCACAGGCAGATGACAGGCCTTGCCATACACAAGTTGGTATGGAGAGGTTCCTATAGGGGTCTTGAATGCTGTTCTATATGCCCATAGAGCATCATCCAAGCTCCTTGCCCAATCCTTTCTGCGGGCAATTACAGTCCGTTCCAGGATTCTTTTTAGCTCTCTATTAGAGACTTCAGCTTGCCCATTTGTCTGTGGATGATACAGAGTTGTCACTTTGTGGTTTATCCCATATCTGACCATGGCAGAGGACAGCTGTTTATTGCAGAAATGAGTGCCCTCATCACTGATTAGTACTCTGGGAACGCCGGACCTGCTGAAGATGTGTTTCTGGAGGAATTTCAGCACGGTCTTAGTATCATTATTGGGTGTGGCAATTGCTTCTACCCATTTAGATATATAGTCCACTGCCACCAGAATATAAGTGTTTGAGTATGATGGTGGAAAAGGACCCATGAAGTCAATTCTCCATACATCAAACAACTCAATCTCTAAGATCCCTTGTTGAGGCATGGCGTAACCACGAGGCAGGTTACCAACTCTTTGGCAACTGTCACAGTTACGCACAAACTCTCGGGCATCCCTATAGAGAGTAGGCCAGTAAAAACCACATTGGAGGACCTTAGTGGCTGTTCGCTTACTTCCGAAATGTCCCCCATACTGTGATCCATAGCAATGCCATAGGATATTTTGTGCTTCCTCTCTAGGTACACATCTTCGAATCATTCCGTCTGCACATCTCTTAAAGAGATATGGCTCATCCCATAGGTAGTACTTGGCGTCTGAAATCAATTTTTTTCTTTGCACCCTGCTGTACTCCTGGGGTATGAACCTCATAGCTTTATAGTTTGCAATGTCTGCAAACCATGGTGTTTCCTGAATGGAAAAGAGTTGCTCATCTGGAAAGGTCTCAGAGATCTCAGTAGAGGGGAGGGACGCCCCAGCTACTGGTTCTATCCGGGACAAGTGATCAACTACCTGGTTCTCTGTCCCTTTTCTGTATCTTATTTCTATATCAAACTCTTGCAGAAGTAACACCCATCTTATGAGCCTGGGTTTTGAATCCTGCTTTGTGAGTAAGTATTTAAGAGCAGCATGATCAGTGTACACAATCACTTTTGATCCTACTAAATAGGATCTAAACTTGTCAATGGCATAAACCACTGCAAGTAACTCTTTTTTTGTGGTTGTGTAATTCTTCTGTGCGTTATTTAGAACACGGCTAGCATAATAAATGACGTGCAAAAGCTTGTTGTGCCTCTGTCCTAACACTACATCAATGGCATGGTCACTGGCATCACACATTAGTTTGAATGGTAATGTCCAGTCTGGTGCAGAGATGACTGGTGCTGTGACCAGTTTGGCTTTCAGGGCCTCAAACGCCTACAGACACTCTGTGTCAAACACAAATGGTGTGTCAGCAGCTAGTAGATTACTCAGAGGTTTTGCAATTTTTGAAAAATCCTTTATAAACCTTATGTAGAATCCTGTATGCCCCAGGAAGCTTCTGATTGCCTTAACATTTGCAGGTGGTGATAATTTTTCAATTACCTCTACCTTTGCTTGATCCACCTCTATTCCCTTGCTTGAAATTTTGTGCCCAAGGACGATTCCTTCAGTCACCATAAAGTGACATTTCTCCCAGTTTAAGACCAGGTTAGTCTCTTGGCACCTTTTCAGGACAAGTGCTAGATGATCAAGACAGGAGCTGAATGAGTCTTCAAATACTGAAAAGTCATCCATGAAGACTTCCAGGAAATTTTTTACCATATCAGAGAAGATGGAGAGCATGCACCTCTGAAAAGTTGCAGGTGCATTGCATAGACCAAAAGGCATTCTTCTGTAGGCAAATACGCCAGAAGGACAGGTGAATGTTGTTTTCTCTTGATCTTTAGGGTCCACTGCAATTTGATTATAGCCTAAATAGCCATCCAAAAAGCAGTAATAATCATGACTCGCTAGTCTTTCTAGCATTTGGTCTATGAATGGTACAGGAAAATGATCCTTCCTGGTGGCTGTATTGAGCCTTCTGTAGTCAATACATATACGCCACCCTGTAACTGTTCTTGTAGGAACCAGTTCATTCTTTTCATTATGAACCACTGTCATGCCTCCCTTCTTGGGGACAACTTGGACAGGGCTCACCCAGGGGCTATCAGAAATGGGATAAATAATCCCAGCCTCTAGTAACTTAGTGACCTCTTTCTGCACTACCTCCTTCATGGCTGGATTTAGCCGCCTCTGTGGTTGAACCACTGGCTTGGCATTATCTTCCAATAGGATTTTGTGCATGCATCTTGCTGGGCTAATGCCTTTAAGATCACTTATGGACCACCCAAGAGCTGTCTTGTGTGTCCTCAACACTTGAATCAGTGCTTCCTCTTCCTGTGAATTTAAGGCAGAGCTTATGATCACTGGAAAAGTGTCACCTTCTCCCATAAATGCATACTTCAGGGATGGTGGTAGTGGCTTGAGCTCGGGTTTAGGAGGCTTATCCTCTTCCTGAGGAATTTTCAGAGGTTCTTTTATTTCCTCTGGTTCCTCCAGGTCAGGCTGAACATCTTTAAAGATATCCTCTAGCTCTGATTCGAGACTCTCAGTCATATTGATCTCTTCCACCAAAGAGTCAATAATATCAGTGCTCATGCAGTCATTTGATGTGTCTGGATGCTGCATAGCTTTGACAGCATTCAACTTGAACTCATCCTCATTGACTCTCAGGGTTACTTCTCCTTTTTGTACATCAATAAGAGTTCGTCCAGTTGCTAGGAAAGGTCTTCCTAGGATAAGAGTTGCACTCTTGTGCTCCTCCATCTCCAGCACTACAAAGTCAGTGGGAAAGGCAAATGGCCCAACCTTGACAATTATGTCCTCAATCATGCCTGATGGATATTTAATGGAGCCATCAGCAAGTTGGAGACATATCCGGGTTGGTTTGACTTCTTCAGTCAACCCAAGCTTTCAGATAGTGGATGCAGGTATTAGGTTGATACTTGCTCCAAGGTCACATAGGGCTGTCTTGGTACAAGCGCCCTCTAATGTGCATGGTATCATAAAGCTCCCTGGATCTTGAAGCTTCTCTGGTAAGCTTTTCAGAATGACTGCACTGCATTCTTCAGTGAGAAACACTTTTTCAGTTTCTCTCCAATCCTTCTTATGACTTAAGATCTCTTTCATGAACTTAGCATTAGAGGGTATTTGCTCAAGTGCCTCTGCAAATGGAATCTTTATTTCAACAGTCCTGAGATAGTCTGCAAAGTGGGCAAATTGTTTATCCTGTTCCGCTTGGCGGAGTTTCTGAGGATAAGGCATCTTGGCTTTATATTCTTCAACCTTAGTTGCTGCAGGTTTATTCCCTACAGAGGTGGTTGGAGAAGCCTTCTTAGAGGGGTTACTATCAGCACTCTCAGGTGTCTGATTCCTCATTGGCGTTTGAACGCCAGGATTGGGTACAGAATGGGCGTTTAACGCCAGCTTCCCACCCTTTTCCGGCGTTTGAACGCCAGAACTGGGCAAGGAATGGGCGTTTAACGCCAACTTTTCCCCCTTTTCTGGCGTTTGAACGCCAGAAGTATTCCTCTCTGGGCTCTTATTGTCCTCAGAGGAATGTTGGGCAGTGGTTTGGTTATCCTCTGTCAGTTGTTCCTTTCTTGGCTTTTTGCCACTTTGAACTGATACATTCAGTGTCCTCTCACTCCTTAATTTAACAGCTTGGCATTCTTCTGTTATCTGTTTTGATAGCTGTTGTATTGTCTGATTCAATTGTGCTTCCATATTCTTGTTAGCATTTTTAGTGTCTTGGAGCATCTCTTTAAATTCTGCTAATTGTTTTGTCATAAGGAGTAATTGCTGATTAAGCTCAACAATCTGTTCTTGAGGATTAAGATCAGTAGTTACTGCCATAGCTTCTTCTTTTGTAGAGGACTCACTGTTTGAGTACAGATGTTGATTTCTAGCAACTGTATCTATGAGTTCTTGAGCCTCTTCAATTATTTTTCTCATGTGTATAGATCCACCAGCTGAGTAGTCTAGGGACATCTGAGCTTTTTCTGTAAGCCCATAGTAGAAGATGTCTAACTGTACCCACTCTGAAAATATTTCAGAGGGGCATTTCCTTAGCATACCTCTGTACCTCTCCCAGGAATTATAAAGGGATTCATGATCCTCTTCTTTAAAGCCTTGGATGTCTAGCCTTAGCTGTGTCATCCTTTTTGGAGGGTAAAATTGATTCAGGAATTTGTCTGATAACTGTCTCCATGTTTTTATGCTTGCTGTGGGTTAGTTATTCAACCACCTCTTAGCTTGATCTTTTACAACAAATAGAAACAGTAATAATCTGTAGACATCCTGATCCACCTCTTTATCACGTACTGTGTCAGCAATTTGTAAGAACTGTGCCAGAAACTCAGTAGGTTCTTCCTGTGGAAGACCAGAATACTGGCAATTTTGCTGCACCATGATAATGAGCTGAGGATTTAGCTCAAAGCTGCTTGCTTTGATGGGAGGTATACAGATGCTACTCCCATATGCAGCTGTAATAGGGTTAGCATATGACCCCAGAGTCCTTCTGGACTGTTCACTTCCACTTATGTCCATGATGGAGAAAAGGGAATTGGTATGAATTATATTTTTTTTTTAAAAAAAAAGTGACCGAAAATAATAAAATAAAATAAAAGGAAAATAAAATAAAATTTCGAAAACTAAAAGAAAATAAAATCAAAGCAAATTGAAAACTAAATTAATTAATTAATTAAAAAGATTTTGAAATTAGCAATAAAAAAAGATATGATTGAAAATTATTTTGAAAAAGAAATGATTTAGAAGATATGATTGCAAAAATTAAAAAGATTTGATTTTTGAAAAAGATTTAAAAAGATCAATTTTTGAAATTAGAATATTGACTTGACTAAAAAAAAGATATGATTTTGAAAATCTTTGACTAAATCAATGCAAAATTTCGAAAATTATGAGTAAAAAAAGGAAAGGGTTTTTTTTTATTTTTGAATTTTAATGAGGAAAGAGAAAAACAACAAAATGACATCAAACTTAGAAATTTTGAATCAATATAGAGAAAACAAACAAGAAAACTTTGAATGTCAAGATGAACACCAAGAACACTTTGAAGTTCAAGATGAACACCAAGAACAAATTTTCAAAAACAATTTTAAGTAAATATAAGCACAAAAGACACCAAACTTGAAATTTTCTAGAAAATCAAACACAAATTTTCGAAAAATTAAAGAAAAACACAAAGAAGACACCAAACTTAGAATTTTTTTAAAGGTACAGAAACAACTTAGACTATGCAAATTCGAAAAATTATGAGAAAGTAAAAGCATGCAATTGACACCAAACTTAAAATATGAAACTAGACTCAAATAAAAGACTCTAAACCAATAAAAATAAAATATTCCTAATCTAAGCAACAAGATAAACTGTCAGTTGTCCAAACTCGAACAATCCCCGACAATGGCGCCAAAAACTTGGTGCACGAAATCACAATCACACTTTTGTAATTCCGCACAACTAACCAGCAAGTGCACTGGGTCGTCCAAGTAATACCTTACGTGAGTAAGGGTCGATCCCACGAAGATTGTCGGCTTGAAGCAAGCTATAGTTATCTCGTAACTCTTAGTCAGGATATCAATAATTCTGAGATTTAATTGTAAAAAGTAGAAGAACATGAAATAAATACTTGTTTTGCAGTAATGGAGAACAGGTTGAGGTTTTGGAGATACTCCATCTTCTGAATCTCTGCTTTCCTACTGTCTTCTTCTTCAAGCACGCAAGGCTCCTTCCATGGCAAGCTGTATGTTGGGTTTCACCGTTGTCAATGGCTACCTCCCGTCCTCTCAGTGAAAATGTTCAATGCACTCTGTCACAGCACGGCTAATCATCTGTCGGTTCTCGATCATGTCGGAATAGAATCCAGTGATTCTTTTGCGTCTGTCACTAACGCCCAACACTCGCGAGTTTGAAGCTCGTCACAGTCATTCAATCCTTGAATCCTACTCAGAATACCACAGACAAGGTTTAGACCTTTTGGACTCTCAAGAATGGCCGCCAATGGATTCTAGCTTATACCACGAGGATTCTGATCAAGGAATCCAAGAGATACACACTCAGTCGAAGGTAAAACGGAGGTGGTTGTCAGACACACGTTCATAGGTGAGAATGGTGATGAGTGTCATAGATCATCACATCCATCAGGTTGAAGAACAAGTGGTATCTTGGAATAGAACAAGCATGATTGAATGGGAAAAAAACAGTAGTAATTGCATTAATCCATCAAGACACAGCAGAGCTCCTCACCCCCAACCATGGGGTTTAGAGACTCATGCTGTAGAAGATACAAAATGAAATGTGTAATGTGTCATGAGGTCAAGATACAATAGCAAAAAGGTCTTATTTATAGAGAACTAGTAGCCTAGGGTTTACAGAAATGAGTAAATGACGTAAATATCCACCTCCGGGCCCACTTGATGTGTGCTTGGGTTGAGCATTGAAGCATTTTCGTGTAGAGACTTCTCTTGGAGTTAAACGCCAGCTTTTGTGCCAGTTTGGGCGTTTAACTCCCACTTTTGTGCCAGTTCCGGCGTTTAACACCGGGAATTCTGATGCTGACTTTGAATGCCGGTTTGGGTCATCAAATCTTGGGCAAAGTATGGACTATTATATATTGCTGGAAAGCCCAGGATGTTTACTTTCCAACGCAATTGAGAGCGCGCCAATTGGGCTTCTTTAGCTCTAGAAAATTCACTTTGAGTGCAGGGAGGTCAGAATCTAACAGCATCTGCAGTCCTTTTTCAGCCTCTGAATCAGATTTTTGCTCAGGTCCCTCAATTTCAGCCAGAAAATACCTGAAATCACAGAAAAACACACAAACTCATAGTAAATTCCAGAAAAGTGATTTTTATTTAAAAACTAATAAAAACATAATAAAAATAACTAAAATATACTAAAAATATACTAAAAACAATGCCAAAAAGCGTATGAATTATCCGCTCATCAATATGATTTGTATTAAAAAATATCAAGGTGCATGAATTTGTGTAAAGATAGTCAATGGGTAGTTAGGTTTTGCATTGTAATTACATGGAGTGTCTTAGGTTAGGTGGGAAGTTTAGGTTAATCGAGGATTTAGATTTTAGTCCACTTAACCAAATACATTCCTACCTTAACCCTAACCTCATTACAACCTTTAAAAGACCTCTTGATATGTATGTTCATGCATTAAATTTTTGTTGATTGGTAGAAGAAGAGCAAGCCTTAGAAAGCAAGATTAGTAGAGAATTGAGAGAATCGACCCTTAAACACTTGAGCGACTAGAGCGGATACACTTTCGGTGAGGGTTCGATGCTCGATTCTTTGTTCTCAGCTTTCACAAGATTTCTTCTTGCAAGTTTGTTTGTACTTCATTTTGAGATTTAAATTAGTGGAATTCAGTTCATATTTATTCTTGGAAGATTGATTTACTCTTAACCAAGTAGGTAGAAGTATTTAGCATGTAGTTGCATTCATATAGATAAGTTACATTGCATAAGTCTTACCATTTCCCTTCACTCTTTTGGTTCTCTTGAGCTTAGCATGAGGACATGCTAACATTTAAGTGTGGGAAGATTTGATGAATGGTGCACGAAATTGTGATCTCAGGCAACGGTGTCAAAAACTCTGTACGCACGTCTTAACAAATTGTTTTTCATTCACAACTTCGATACAACTAACCAGCAAGTGCACTGGGTCGTCCAAGTAATAAACCTTACGTGAGTAAGGGTCGATCCCACGGAGATTGTTGGTATAAAGCAAGCTATGGTAACCTTGTAGATCTCAGTCAGGCGGATATAAAATAGTTATGGAGTTTTCGAAAATAAATAATAAGATAAGGATAGAAATACTTATGTAAATCATTGGTGAGAATTTCAGATAAGCGCATAGAAATGCTTTCGTTCCTCTGAACCTCTGCTTTCCTGCTGTCTTCATCCAATCAATCCTACTCCTTTCCATGGCTGGCTTTATGTAAGGACATTACCATTGTCAATGGCTACTTTTGATCCTCTCTGGAAAATGGTCCGATGCGCTGTCACTGCATGGCTAATCATCTGGAGGCATCACCCTTGTCAATGGCTGCATCCCATCCTCTTGTGAAAATGGTCCAAATGCTCTGTCACAGCACGGCTAATCATCTGAGGTTCTCGATCATACTGGAATAGGATTCACCCTCATTTTGCATCTGTCACTATGCCCAGCATTCACGAGTTTCAAGTTTGTCACAGTCATTCAATCCCAGAGTCCTACTCGGAATACCACAGACAAGGTTTAGACTTTCCGGACTCTCATGAATGCCGCCATCAATCTAGCTTATACCACGAAGATTCTGATTAAGAGATCCAAAAGATACTCATTCAATCTAAGGTAGAACGGAAGTGGTTGTCAGGCACGCGTTCATAGGGAATGATGATGATTGTCACGTTCATCACATTCAGGTTGAAGTGCGAATGAATATCTTAGAAGCAGAATAAGTTGAATTGAATAGAAAAACAGTAGTACTTTGCATTAATCTTTGAGGAACAGCAGAGCTCCACACCTTAATCTATGGAGTGCAAAAACTCTACCATTGAAAATACATAAGTGAAAGGTCCAGGCATGGCCGAATGGCCAGCCCCCATGATCTAAGAACTAGGCGTCCAAAGATGTCTAATACAATAGTAAAAAGTCCTATTTATACTAAACTAGTTACTAGGGTTTACAGAAGTAAGTAATTGATGCATAAATCCACTTCTGGGGCCCACTTGGTGTGTGCTTGGGCTGAGCTTGAATGTTACACGTGTAGAGGTCAATCTTGGAGTTGAACACCAGTTTGTAACGTATTTCTGGCGTTCAACTCTGGCTTGTGACGTGTTTCTGGCGTTTAACTCCAGACAGCAGCATAGAACTGGCGTTCAACGCCCTTTTACGTCATCTAAACTCGGCCAAAGTATGGACTATTATATATTGCTGGAAAGCCCTGGATGTCTACTTTCCAACGCAATTGGAAGCGCGCCATTTTGAGTTCTGTAGCTCCAGAAAATCCACTTTGAGTGCAGGGAGGTCAGAATCCAACAGCATCAGCAGTCCTTCTTCAACCTCTGAATCTGATTTTTGCTCAAGTCCCTCAATTTCAGCCAGAAAATACCTGAAATCACAGAAAAACACACAAACTCATAGTAAAGTCCAGAAATGTGAATTTAACATAAAAACTAATGAAAACATCCCTAAAAGTAACTAGATTCTACTAAAAACATACTAAAAACAATGCCAAAAAGCGTATAAATTATCCGCTCATCAATGAACCACTATTTTATGACTTATTTTGGATAAAATCGAGTGGATTCTATCAACTTTACTCACACTTATTCATGTAAATTGTATGTTTTTAAGTTTTCTTCCTAATTTTATGCTATGATTGAAAACATATTTCTTAGGCCATAAAATCGCTAATTTTAATCTTCTCTTATTACCATTCGATGTCGTGATGTGTTTGTTAAGTGATTTCAGGGTTTATAAGGCTGAAATTTCTTAGAGGATGGAAAGGAAGCATGTAAAAGTGCAAGGAACACAAGAATTTAGAGATTTGAGAAGCTGATCTCGACGCGTGCGCGTGACTGATGCATTTGCGTGACAAGCGGCACGTGCCTCAGTAAAGAGAAAACACAGGGGGCGATTTCTGGGCTACTTTTAATCCACTTTCAGGCCTGAAAATGAAGACAAGAGGCTAGGGAGTGGAGCTGGACGTACATCAAATTATTCATTCATTTTACACACTTTAGGTTTTAGGGTTTCTTTTAGTTTTATTTCTTCTCAAATTCAAATTTTCATCTTGCTTTAATTTAGTTTCTTTTCCACCTTTTATTGTTCTAGTATCTTAGTTTATCTTCTCTTGTTGATTTCTTTATTTTTCCAATTTAGTTTATGAACTCTTCTTGTTAGATTTACTTCTCTTTTAAGGCAATTTGAAGTGTTTCATGTTTAATTATGGCTCCTTTTTTTTATTGTTGGTTATTTATTCCTTGCAATTGTTAGTCTTAGATTTTACTATCTCTTATTAATTTTCTATGTTTTTATTTTGTGCCTTCCAAGTGTTTGATAAAATGCTTGAGTGAATTTTAATTTAGATTTTTGTGTTCTTGTCTTGGATTGAGTAATTCGGAGACGCTTGAATTGTCAAGGTCTCTTATTGATTAGTGATTGAAAGTTGCTAGTTGGCTTGAGCTTCACTAAATCTAGTCTTTGATTAGGACTTGTGAACTAAAGTTAATTTTGCTTACTTGACTTTTCTTTAATCGTTAGAGGTTAACTAAGTGAGAGCAAAAGTCAATTATCATCACAATTGACCATGATGATAAGGATAGGAATTCCAATTCTCAACCCGTGCTAGGACCTTTCTTAGTTGTTAATTTATTTTCTGGCAATTTGTATTTTCTTGTTATCAAACCCAAAACCCAAAAATATACAAAACCATAACCAATAAGAAGTACACTTTCCTGCAATTCCTTTGAGAGACGACCCGAGGTTTGAATACTTCGGTTATTTCTATTGGGTTTGCTTCAGCGACAAACAAATTTAAATATTGGCCAAGGATAATTTGTTGGTTTAGAACTATACTTGCAACGTGATTTTATTGAGAAATTCTTTACCGACATTTTTTCTCTGTCAAGTTTTTGGCGCCGTTGCCAGGGAATTACAAATATGTGCCTTATTATTGGTTATTGTATATATTTTGAATATGTTCGCCTTTTGCTTCTCTGTTAGTTTTTGCTAGTTTTAGGACTTTGTTTGCTTATTTCTTGTTAGTTTTTGTCTTTATTTTATCTCGCTATCATAAATTCTCACCCCTTTGGCTATGAGTGTGGCTACAACTATGTTGTAGAAAATGAGAACTACAATGAAGGCTTGCATCAAGGATGGGACAATCAAAGGTGGGAGGAGTCTCAAGCATTTGATCAACCTCCATGGTAACAACCTCCACTAATGTACTATGAGCAAGAGCCATTCTAAGATGCATGCCAATCCAATGGTTATGGTGGACCTCCTTATGATTATCAACAACTACCACCATATGCCTATGAATCCCCTCTTCAATATAGCCCTCAACCACCGTACTCACAAGCCCCATACCACCAAACACCTCCATATGATCCTAACCCTTATCTGCCATACCAACAATCATATAAACCATACATAGAACCATAACAATTCTAATCCAATTACTCCCAAGAATCACCACCTCAATATACACCATCTTCATATCATTATCAAGATGAACCACCTTCCAATTATGAGCCATTTCTGTAACAACCCTGATTTTCGAGTACATGAGATCTTTTCTGAAAGTACGGATTTCTCCGAAAGATCAGTAAAGGGAACACCTCTGCTATATCATCAAGCATCTCAATCCTCATTATCATTATGTCATATTTAAGCTAGAACCTCCTTTGAGGCAAGCTCGATAATACAATCGCGAAGAACCTAGTTTTTGAACCGTATCGGTTGGCAGTTTTGATTCTGATTTTCGTAAATAGTCTCTGTTTGACGAACCGGACTCGATTCATGAGAGGAGAGAGATAATAGTATAATATTATCATTATATTAGTATTAGAAAATGCTTGAATGACATTATAAGGTTATCTGGTCTGTTTTTGTTAAAAACAGAAAATCGGTTTAACTGGGTTTACGGTTTACTGGTGCAGCTTAGCACCAGCACTCTCTGATGAATTTAGCAATGCTAAGGCCTCATTATAAATGTTCTATTCTCATAATAAATATGTTACTAGTGTCATTTATGCTAGTAGCTCAGAAAATAATTTTTAGAGATGTTTTTACGAGTGTTCCAGTACACCTAGTTTTAGTAGTTGTACACCAGAGATATTTTAATATTATTTTAATCCACCTCCAAGCCAACCAATCACAACTCACCTTACACCCCCAAGACCTCCAAGGCTGTCTCATTTCATCATTTTGGCCGAAAATAACAAGAGAGAAAAGAGAGAAACATTCATGAACACTTAATCTTCAAAGCTTGATTTCTTCTGAACTAAAACTCAAATCAAAACTCCGTTTTCACCAAAATGATCCTCTCTTCTTCCTCTACATAACCATGTAACTTATCAAGTATGGAAATAAGGTGAGATGGCTGTCTCCCTCCCATTTCAATTCAGTTTTCAAGGAAAACCATGCAAAACATGTGTTTTCTTGATGTTCTTCCTTAGGAATCATGCTTAACTTGACTTGAGGGCCAAGAAACGTGAATTTCCAGAAATTCTAAGGTGAGATATCTCTTTCTAACATACTGAGTGAGATTTGGTCAGTTGAGAGTTTTTGGATTTAAAGTTGTTCTTGATGTGATTTAGGAGGAAAAAGTGCTTAAGGACCACCTGAAAGTTTAACCAAATTAGGAGCAGCAAAACCAGGTAGGGATTGACGAATTTAATCTTGATTGATTGTGTTTGAGTTGTGTGATTATGATATGTTTTGGCTGTGCTTGAAATTGATTGTTTGTATGAGTAATTCTTGTTGAAATTTTGGTGAAAATTTGATGAAATTTGATGAAATTCAAGCTATGAATGTGTGTTCTTGTGGCTGCTGGAAAACGAAACCCTAGTGCTTAAATTGAGGTTTAATTTGTGTTAAAATCATGTAGAAAAGATGGGGTTTTAGTGGCTGGAAATTTATTTTGAATTATGGTAAAAATCGGTTGCTGAAAAGACTGAAAAACGGGTAAAAACAGAGAAAGAATCTGAAGAATTTATGAAGAACATGAAGAACACTTTGAGTGTGATGAAGAACAATGAAGAACACCTTTTTGATTCATAAAAGGGCAAGGAAGTAATTAATTTGGTGTTTGAGGGGTTATATGGTAATTTTTGAAAGTTAGGGTGGTAAAAGTAGAAAAATTAAAAGTTACCGGGGTAAAAAGTTAATTTTAAAGGTTAAAAGTAAAAGGTAAGTTAATTTTTGAAAATTTAATAATAAAATAATAAATAATAATAAAATATTAAATAATAATATTTAATTAAAAATAATATTTTAATAAAAATAATAAAATAATGCAGAAAAGGCAGTTTTCTGTAAAAGCTTTAGAAAGACAACTTTAAGCGCAGAATCTCATAATTACCTTCATAAAACACTTAGGGAGTGGTAAGAACATATTAGTGAGGCAAATATAAAGGAAAGATAAAAAGTTAAAGAAAAGATGAAAACCAAAGAAAAGTCTGTAAAGTTTTAACGACAGAAAAACAGACACAGACTAGTGAACAAACTAGGGCAACTTAGTTAGTACTTGAGTCACGACTAGGGTTAGGTATTATATGAAAAGTTAAACTGTTTCAGTATAGACTTAATGAACCTATACTTGGGACAGACTAACTATTCATACCGAAATTTACATAAGCTTTAAATACACATGTTAAACAGAGAAATCAGAGCAGAGTAAAGAAACACAGAGAACAGAGTAACCAGAGCATAATAAAGGGATACAGAGAAAAGAGTAATCAGAGCAAAGTAAAAAGACAAAGAGAAAAGAGTAATGTGATAAAGAGAAATGGTTTGAATTAAGATGTTGTAAAAGTGAAAGATGTAAAGTTTGTACAGTATGATTGAACAGAGAAAGAAAGAGGTACTGCATAAAAATGTGAAAATGATGATGAATAATGAGAATGATGATGAATGATGATAATGAGAATGATTATGTGATGATTTGTTGCTTGAGGCAACCCAAGAGATGTGTTTATTCATTTGTTGCGTTAAGGCAACTCCAGATATACTTGTATAATCATCTGCTGCAGAGAGGCAGTCAGATAGATAATGGTGTGATCACTGAGAACGCTTTCCTGCGGTACAGATCCATATTTTATTTCTGTAAGGCAGAGGGGTTATTTCCTGCTACAGAAGTACCGTGACCACCTGTTCCATTTCTGTAGTGGCAGAGGGGTTATTTCCTGTATACAGAAGGTGTGTCGGCATACAACCCTACAGTGGCAGATGTGTTATTTCCTGCGTGCAGTGGACCCTGTGGTGGCAGAGGGGTTATTTCCTGTACATAGGGGTATAGCCAACAGGAAAGCCATATCCGGCTAGTAATGCTGGGTTACGTCGGGAGCGGGTAGAAACCGACAAATGAGCTCATTACCTGCACTAGGACTAGACATACATCATTCTTGTCTGCGCATCATTCTCTGTTGCATTCCTTTCTGTGTGTGGTTTATTTCTTTATGTTTGTCTGCTTACATACTATTTCTGTGTTTTATTGTATTCTTTTGTTTGTGTTCTACTTTCTATTGCCTCTACTTTCTCTTTCTATCTTTATCTTCTGTTTACTGCTTCGCTGTATTATGTTATTTGTTTGCTAATCGACCCCAAGTAAATGAACGTAACTAATAACCCCGACCCTACTAAGAACTCCCCAGTTCTTACCCCTTCTCTCTCCCTTCCCCCTTCAGATGGAAGTAAGAGTACCTTACCATAGTTCGCTGATGACTGTTCGCAAGAAGAGGATTCTGCTCTAGATAGTCTTCGGAGTCTAGGGTAAATATCATTCTCTGTTTACATGTAAATACTGTGAGACCAGCCAACGTTTGCACCCCTTTGTATGCGCACTTTAACCTAAATCCTGTGTACGAGATTTCTATTCTGTTGATACTTCATGAGGTACCAGAGAGACGTCCTGTGGAAAAGTCTGATCGTGCAGAGGAGTAGCAGATGATGTTCTATCTTTTGATGACGTCCCACCTGACTTGAGTTGTGAAGACTTAGAACGTATTCCCTCGCTTTAGTAGTTTAAAGGGACTAGGTGAGTATAGAGTCTAGGCTAGCCTGGGTGCCAGCTTAGGGACTTCTTGAACAGGTCAGGGCCTGGGATGTTGTATGTATATATATGTATATAGTTATTATCTAGCTATATCTAGGGGTGTTCTAACTAAAACTATATACTATAATAAAGGCTGAATCACTGAATGTTGTTAACTACTTGAGATGTATTTATGTGTGGTTGTTTATAACTGTTTTATCTGCTATCAGTTGTGAATTGCTTATGAATAATTTCGTCTATTAATCCAAATGTTTTTAAAAAAAAAAGTACCGCGTAAAATAACTACGCTTTTAACAACGAATCAGGCTCATATAATAAATAATAGATAATAGATAGGTAGACAAGTTGGTAGCGCTCAGTTTCTAGTATGATCATGACGTACCAAAAATTGGGTCGTTACAATTTGGTATCAGAGCGGTTCGTTCCCAGTAGAGCCTGGGGAGTGGACTGACTATGCTTCATTGCATACTCTGTTGTGTGTCTCATGCGTATAGGATATCCCAGTGATATATGTTGCATGATTGTCTCTGTGTTTTCATTTTGGGAATGTTCACACTTGACTTGAAGTGTTAAGACTGATCACCTTAACAATGATTGTTTGGTGTGAACAAGACTATAATGGGTTCACGAAGACGAGGCGTACGGGAAGGAATTCCTAATGCTAACTACGAAAGGGAATAGGAAACGTTTATGGCTACCATGAACAACGTGGCTGAAGTAGTGCGTGAAGCTGCTGTAGCAGCGGCTAGGGCTGTTGAACGTCTCGGAGTGAGAATGGAAACGAGAATGAATACGGAGAAGATAATGGGAATGATGAGAACAACTTAGGGCATCCTGGAAGACCTATGACCCTTGCGACCTTTCTGAAGGTTAATCAGCCTAAGTTCAAGGGTACACTCGTTGCAACTGACACTGATAACTGGTTTCGAGGTATTAAACGATCACTGAGAGCGCAGCATGTTCCGGAAGGACAACACGTGGAGTTTGCTACTTATATGCTCGAGGGAGAAGCTGAGTACTGGTGGCAAGGGATACAGCGACTGCTACAACGTAATGAAGGTGACATTCCTTGGGATATTTTTAAAGATGATTTCTACAAGAAATATTTTCCAAGAGCAGTGCGTGATGCTAAAGAGATAGAGCTTATGCAGCTGAGGCAAGGGGGTATGACTGTTGCTGAGTATGCTCGTAATTTCGATGACTTGTGTCGTTTCTCTAAGATCTGTCAAGGGAGTCCTACTAACTTTGAAGAATGGAAGTGCTTGAAGTTTGAAGGAGGCCTTCGTAATGATCTGATGAGTTCAATAGTTCCGCTGGAGATACGTAATTTTGCTGAATTAGTCAACAAGAGTAAGTTAGTAGAAGAATGTATTAAGAAAGTGAATGTGGCCAAGGTGAGTTGCCAAGGATTTCCACCAAGGCGTCTTAGTAATCATCAGGCAGCTGGGAGAAGGGTGCATTTTAAAGCGCGTGGCATACGACAACATAAGAATCTACAAGTTGGTAACATTACTGCTCGCCGTACAGGTAAGAATGGAGGTAAAGCAAGGCAATGCAATGGTGAACGAGCCCATCAGGCTTACATAAACACTGCATGTAAGCAATGCGGAAAAGAGCATGATAACAGGTCTTGCCAGTTTGGATCATCTAACTGCTATGCTTGTGGAGAACTTGGACATATTGCCAAGGATTGCCCGAAGGGATTTACTCAAAATCCAGTCAGAACCCAACAATAAGGACGAGTGTTTGCTATCACTATTGACGATGTTGTGCAATCGGACGCCCTCATTCAAGGTCAGTGTTATGTCAAGAATCGATTTCTAACTGCACTGTATGATTCGGGTGCATCGTATTCTTTATTTCTCTAATTATTGCTCACGAGTTAGGATTATATTTCTTTAAATTGAATTTTTACTTGATTGTCCATACACCTGTATCCCAAAATGCTTTGACCAGTTTAGTGTGCCTGCAAGTACCATTCGCTATTAGGAACAGGACTTTTATACACTATCTAATCTGTTTGCCTCCATATGGTTTAGAAGTTATTTTAGGATTAGATTGGTTATCTAAGTATCATGTTTTCCTTGATTATTTTAAAAGAACTGTTGTTATTCTATCTGATAGTCTATGTACTAAACCATTTCTGTCCCACACCTTATATCTGAATTTTGTAAGAGTTACCTTAGGCGGGAGTGATTGTGAGGGGTACGTTCTGTTAGCGGCTAGCTCAAATGGTAGTGAATTAAGCTTAGAACGAAGCTGTACTGTATGTCACCATTGCTTGCAGAGCTGAAGAAGCTGTGAGATAGGATCGTAGTGGCCTATGGAGGTACAAGAACAGAATTTGTGTGCCTAACTCTGGAGAATTGCGACAAAAGATTCTTGCTGAAGCTCACCAAAGTAGATTTTCTATGCATCCTGGAGTGACAAAGATGTATCGAGATTTGAAACAAATGTTCTGGTGGCCGGGCTTAAAGAAAGAAGTAGCTAATTATGTCTCAAAATGTTTAACCTGCCAGAAGATGAAGGTGGAACATCAGAAGCTGTCAGGAACCCTGCAACCCTTAGAAATACCACAATGGAAATGGGAGCAGATTTCTATGGATTTTGTCACGGGATTGCCAAGGACCTCAACAGGACACGATGCCATCTGGGTAATTGTGGACAGGTTGACAAAGTCAGCGCACATCCTTCTGATTCGAGTTGACTATACTTTAGAAAGGTTGGCACGGATATATATTCAAGAAATCATACGATTGCACGGGATACCTTTGTTAATTGTTTCAGATCGAGATTCGATGTTTACATCCAGATTCTAGAGAGCTTTCCAGAAAGTGTTGGGAACAGAATTGTACATGAGTACAGCATACCATCCTCAGACAGACGGACAATCAGAGCAGACAATCCAGACATTAGAAGACATGTTACGATAATGTATGATAGACAACCAAAGCAGCTAGGATAAGTATTTGCTGTTGGTCGAATTTGTCTACAACAACAGTTGCCAATAAAGTATCGGGATGGCACCATATGAAGCTCTCTACAAAAGAAGATGTCGGACACCATTGTGTTGGAATGACGATGGAGAAGCTAGTGTCTTAGGTCCAAACTTAGTGTAAGAAACTACTGAGAAGATAAAGGAGATTCGTCGGAAGATCCAGACAGCATAAGGCCGCCAAAAGAGCTATGCCGATAATAGATGTAGACCCTTAGAGTTTAGTGACGGAAACCGTGTCTTTCTAGAAGTAACCTTGATTACTGGAATAGGTAGAGCCCTTAAGACTAAAAAGCTTAACCCACGATACATAGAACCTTTCCAAATACTTAAAAGAGTCGGTCTAGTAGTTTATCAAATAGTCCTTCCTCCTTATTTATCAAACCTTCATGATGTTTTTCATGTCTCGCAACTTAAGAAATATATTCCCGACAAGAGCCACGTTTTACAACCAGAGATAGTACAGTTATGAAATGATTTGACATATCAAGCATCACCGGTTCAGATCGTAGAAAGAAGTGATAAACAGCTAAAAGGCAAGACTGTTCGCTTTGTCAAAGTAGCATGGGAACCAAGAGGAGAAGAAGAGCACACTTGGGAACTGGAAGGTAAGATGAAAGCTGATTACCCGCATTTATTACTAGGTAACTGAAATTTTGAGGGCAAAATTTTCTTTTAGGAGGGTAGAATGTAACAACCCTAATTTTCGAGTACATGAAATCTTTTCTGAAAGTACGGATTTCTCCGAAAGATCAGTAAAGGGAACACCTCTGCTATATCATCAAGCATCTCAATCCTCATTATCATTATGTCATCTTTAAGCTAGAACCTCCTTTGAGGCAAGCTCGATAATACAATCGCGAAGAACCTAGTTTTTGAACTGTATCGGTTGGCAGTTTTGATTCTGATTTTCGTAAATAGTCTCTGTTTGACGAACCGGACTTGATTCGTGAGAGGAGAGAGATAATAGTATAATATTATCATTATATTAGTATTAGAAAATGCTTGAATGACATTATAAGGTTATCTGGTCTGTTTTTGTTAAAAACAGAAAATCAGTTTAACCGGGTTTACGGTTTACTGGTGCAGCTTAGCACCAGCACTCTCTGATGAATTTAGCAATGCTAAGGCCTCATTATAAATGTTCTACTCTCATAATAAATATGTTACTAGTGTCATTTATGCTAGTAGCTCAGAAAATAATTTTTAGAGATGTTTTTACGAGTGTTCCAGTACACCTAGTTTTAGTAGTTGTACACCAGAGATATTTTAATATTATTTTAATCCACCTCCAAGCCAACCAATCACAACTCACCTTACACCCCCAAGACCTCCAAGGCTGTCTCATTTCATCATTTTGGCCGAAAATAACAAGAGAGAAAAGAGAGAAACATTCATGAACACTTAATCTTCAAAGCTTGATTTCTTCTGAACTAAAACTCAAATCAAAACTCCGTTTTCACCAAAATGATCCTCTCTTCTTCCTCTACATAATCATGTAACTTATCAAGGATGGAAATAAGGTGAGATGGCTGTCTCCCTCCCATTTCAATTCGGTTTTCAAGGAAAACCATGCAAAACATGTGTTTTCTTGATGTTCTTCCTTAGGAATCATGCTTAACTTGACTTGAGGTCCAAGAAACGTGAATTTCCAGAAATTCTAAGGTGAGATATCTCTTTCTAACATACTGAGTGAGATTTGGTCAGTTGAGAGTTTTTGGATTTAAAGTTGTTCTTGATGTGATTTAGGAGGAAAAAGTGCTTAAGGACCACCTGAAAGTTTAACCAAATTAGGAGCAGCAAAACCAGGTAGGGATTGACGAATTTAATCTTGATTGATTGTGTTTGAGTTGTGTGATTATGATATGTTTTGGCTGTGCTTGAAATTGATTGTTTGTATGAGTAATTCTTGTTGAAATTTTGGTGAAAATTTGATGAAATTTGATGAAATTCAAGCTATGAATGTGTGTTCTTGTGGCTGCTGGAAAACGAAACCCTAGAGCTTAAATTAAGGTTTAATTTGTGTTAAAATCATGTAGAAAAGATGGGGTTTTAGTGGCTGAAAATTTATTTTGAATTATGGTAAAAATCGGTTGTTGAAAAGACTGAAAAACGGGTAAAAACAGAGAAAGAATCTGAAGAATTTATGAAGAACATGAAGAACACTTTGAGTGTGATGAAGAACAATGAAGAACACCTTTTTGATTCATAAAAGGGCAAGGAAGTAATTAATTTGGTGTTTGAGGGGTTATATAGTAATTTTTGAAAGTTAGGGTGGTAAAAGTAGAAATATTAAAAGTTACCGGGGTAAAAAGCTAATTTTAAAGGTTAAAAGTAAAAGGTTAGTTAGTTTTCGAAAATTTAATAATAAAATAATAAATAATAATAAAATAATGCAGAAAAGGCAGTTTTCTGTAAAAGCTTTAGAAAGACAACTTTAAGCGCAGAATCTCATAATTACCTTCATAAAACACTTAGGGAGTGGTAAGAACATATTAGTGAGGCAAAGATAAAGGAAAGATAAAAAGTTAAAGAAAAGATAAAAACCAAAGAAAAGTCTGTAAAGTTTTAACAACAGAAAAACAGACACAGACTAGTGAACGAACTAGGGCAACTTAGTTAGTACTTGAGTCACGACTAGGGTTAGGTATTATATGAAAAGTTAAACTGTTTCAGTATAGACTTAATGAACCTATACTTGGGACAGACTAACTATTCATACCGAAATTTACATAAGCTTTAAATACACATGTTAAACAGAGAAATCAGAGCAGAGTAAAGAAACACAGAGAACAAAGTAACCAGAGCAGAATAAAGGGATACAGAGAAAAGAGTAATCAGAGCAAAGTAAAAAGACAAAGAGAAAAGAGTAATGTGATAAAGAGAAATGGTTTGAATTAAGATGTTGTAAAAGTGAAAGATGTAAAGTTTGTACAGTATGATTGAACAGAGAAAGAAAGAGGTACTGCATAAAAATGTGAAAATGATGATGAATAATGAGAATGATGATGAATGATGATAATGAGAATGATTATGTGATGATTTGTTGCTTGAGGCAACCCAAGAGATGTGTTTATTCATTTGTTGCGTTAAGGCAACTCCAGATATACTTGTATAATCATCTGCTGCAGAGAGGCAGTCAGATAGATAATGGTGTGATCACTGAGAACGCTTTCCTGCGGTACAGATCCATATTTTATTTCTGTAAGGCAGAGGGGTTATTTCCTGCTACAGAAGTACCGTGACCACCTGTTCCATTTCTGTAGTGGCAGAGGGGTTATTTCCTGTATACAGAAGGTGTGTCGGCATACAACCCTACAGTGGCAGATGTGTTATTTCCTGCGTGCAGTGGACCCTGTGGTGGCAGAGGGGTTATTTCCTGTACACAGGGGTATAGCCAACAGGAAAGCCATATCCGGCTAGTAATGCTGGGTTACGTCGGGAGCGGGTAGAAACCGACAAATGAGCTCATTACCTGCACTAGGACTAGACATACATCATTCTTGTCTGCGCATCATTCTCTGTTGCATTCCTTTCTGTGTGTGGTTTATTTCTTTATGTTTGTCTGCTTACATACTATTTCTGTGTTTTATTGTATTCTGTTGTTTGTGTTCTACTTTCTATTGCCTCTACTTTCTCTTTTTATCTTTATCTTCTGTTTACTGCTTCGCTGTATTATGTTATTTGTTTGCTAATCGACCCCAAGTAAATGAACGTAACTAATAACCCCGACCCTACTAAGAACTCCCCAGTTCTTACCCCTTCTCTCTCCCTTCCCCCTTCAGATGGAAGTAAGAGTACCTTACCATAGTTCGCTGATGACTGTTCGCAAGAAGAGGATTCTGCTCTAGATAGTCTTCGGAGTCTAGGGTAAATATCGTTCTCTGTTTACATGTAAATACTGTGAGACCAGCCAACGTTTGCACCCCTTCGTATGCGCACTTTAACCTAAATCCTGTGTACGAGATTTCTATTCTGTGGATACTTCATGAGGTACCAGAGAGACGTCCTGTGGAAAAGTCTGATCGTGCAGAGGAGTAGCAGATGATGTTCTATCTTTTGATGATGTCCCACCTGACTTGAGTTGTGAAGACTTAGAACGTACTTTCCCTCGCTTTAGTAGTTTAGAGGGACTAGGTGAGTATAGAGTCTAGGCTAGCCTGGATGCCAGCTTAGGGACTTCTTGAACAGGTCAGGGCCTGGGATGTTGTATGTATATATATGTATATAGTTATTATCTAGCTATATCTAGGGGTGTTCTAACTAAAACTATATACTATAATAAAGGCTGAATCACTGAATGTTGTTAACTACTTAAGATGTATTTATGTGTGGTTGTTTATAACTGTTTTATCTGCTATCAGTTGTGAATTGCTTATGAATGATTTCGTCTATTAATCCAAATGTTTTAAAAAAAAAAAGTACCTCGTAAAATAACTACGCTTTTAACAACGAATCAGGCTCATATAATAAATAATAGATAATAGATAGGTAGACAAGTTGGTAGCGCTCAGTTTCTAGTATGATCATGACGTACCAGAAATTGGGTCGTTACAATTTGGTATCAGAGCGGTTCGTTCCCAGTAGAGCCTAGGGAGTGGACTGACTATGCTTCATTGCATACTCTGTTGTGTGTCTCATGCGTATAGGATATCCCAGTGATATATGTTGCATGATTGTCTCTGTGTTTTCATTTTGGGAATGTTCACACTTGACTTGAAGTGTTAAGACTGATCACCTTAACAATGATTGTTTGGTGTGAACAAGACTATAATGGGTTCACGGAGACGAGGCGTACAGGAAGGAATTCCTAATGTTAACTACGAGAGGGAATAGGAAACGTTTATGGCTACCATGAACAACGTGGCTGAAGTAGTGCGTGAAGCTGCTGTAGCAGCGGCTAGGGCTGTTGAACGTCTCGGAGTGAGAATGGAAACGAGAATGAATACGGAGAAGATAATGGGAATGATGAGAACAACTTAGGGCATCCTGGAAGACCTATGACCCTTGAGACCTTTCTGAAGGTTAATCCGCCTAAGTTCAAGGGTACACTCGTTGCAACTGACACTGATAACTGGTTTCGAGGTATTAAACGATTACTGAGAGCGCAGCATGTTCCGAAAGGACAACACGTGGAGTTTGCTACTTATATGCTCGAGGGAGAAGCTGAGTACTGGTGGCAAGGGATACAGCGACTGCTACAACATAATGAAGGTGACATTCCTTGGGATATTTTTAAAGATGATTTCTACAAGAAATATTTTCCAAGAGCAGTGCGTGATGCTAAAGAGATAGAGCTTATGCAGCTAAGGCAAGGGGGTATGACTGTTGCTGAGTATGCTCGTAATTTCGATGACTTGTGTCGTTTCTCTAAGATCTATCAAGGGAGTCCTACTAACTTTGAAGAATGGAAGTGCTTGAAGTTTGAAGGAGGCCTTCGTAATGATCTGATGAGTTCAATAGTTCCGCTGGAGATACGTAATTTTGCTGAATTAGTCAACAAGAGTAAGTTAGTAGAAGAATGTATTAAGAAAGTGAATGTGGCCAAGGTGAGTTGCCAAGGATTTCCACCAAGGCGTCTTAGTAATCATCAGGCAGCTGGGAGAAGGGTGCATTTTAAACCGCGTGGCATACGACAACATAAGAATCTACAAGTTGGTAACATTACTGCTCGCCGTACAGGTAAGAATGGAGGTAAAGCAAGGCAATGCAATGGTGAACGAGCCCATCAGGTTTACATAAACACTGCATGTAAGCAATGCGGAAAAGAGCATGATAACAGGTCTTGCCAGTTTGGATCATCTAACTGCTATGCTTGTGGAGAACTTGGACATATTGCCAAGGATTGTCCGAAGGGATTTACTCAAAATCCAGTCAGAACCCAACAATAAGGACGAGTGTTTGCTATCACTATTGACGATGTTGTGCAATCGGACGCCCTCATTCAAGGTCAGTGTTATGTCAAGAATCGATTTCTAACTGCACTGTATGATTCGGGTGCATCGTATTCTTTATTTCTCTAACTATTGCTCACGAGTTAGGATTATATTTCTTTAAATTGAATTTTTACTTGATTGTCCATACACCTGTATCCCAAAATGCTTTGACCAGTTTAGTGTGCCTGCAAGTACCATTTGCTATTAGGAACAGGACTTTTATACACTATCTAATCTGTTTGCCTCCATATGGTTTAGAAGTTATTTTAGGATTAGATTGGTTATCTAAGTATCATGTTTTCCTTGATTATTTTAAAAGAACTGTTGTTATTCTATCTGATAGTCTATGTACTAAACCATTTCTGTCCCACACCTTATATCTGAATTTTGTAAGAGTTACCTTAGGCGGGAGTGATTGTGAGGGGTACGTTCTGTTAGCGGCTAGCTCAAATGGTAGTGAATTAAGCTTAGAACGAATCTGAAATATGAAGGAATTTCCTGATGTTTTCTTGGACGACATACCTGAGTCTCCTCCTCAGCGAGAGATAGAATTCAGCATTGATCTAGTACCTGGAGCCAGACCGATTTCCATAGCACTGTACTGGATGTCACCATTGCTTGCAGAGCTGAAGAAGCTGTGAGATAGGATCGTAGTGGCCTATGGAGGTACAAGAACAGAATTTGTGTGCCTAACTCTGGAGAATTGCGACAAAAGATTCTTGCTGAAGCTCACCAAAGTAGATTTTCTATGCATCCTGGAGTGACAAAGATGTATCGAGATTTGAAACAAATGTTCTGGTGGCCGGGCTTAAAGAAAGAAGTAGCTGATTATGTCTCAAAATGTTTAACATGCCAGAAGATGAAGGTGGAACATCAGAAGCTGTCAGGAACCCTGCAACCCTTAGAAATACCACAATGGAAATGGGAGCAGATTTCTATGGATTTTGTCACGGGATTGCCAAGGACCTCAACAGGACACGATGCCATCTGGGTAATTGTGGACAGGTTGACAAAGTCAGCGCACATCCTTCTGATTCGAGTTGACTATACTTTAGAAAGGCTGGCACGGATATATATTCAAGAAATCATACGATTGCACGGGATACCTTTGTTAATTGTTTCAAATCGAGATTCGATGTTTACATCCAGATTCTGGAGAGCTTTCCAGAAAGTGTTGGGAACAGAATTGCAAATGAGTACAGCATACCATCCTCAGACAGACGGACAATCAGAGCAGACAATCTAGACATTAGAAGACATGTTACGATCATGTATGATAGACAACCAAAGCAGCTAGGATAAGTATTTGCTGTTGGTCAAATTTGTCTACAACAACAGTTGCCAATAAAGTATCGGGATGGCACCATATGAAGCTCTCTACAAAAGAAGATGTCGGACACCATTGTGTTGGAATGACGATGGAGAAGCTAGTGTCTTAGGTCCAAACTTAGTGTAAGAAACTACTGAGAAGATAAAGGAGATTCGTCGGAAGATCCAGACAGCATAAGGCCGCCAAAAGAGCTATGCCGATAATAGATGTAGACCCTTAGAGTTTAGTGACGGAAACCGTGTCTTTCTAGAAGTAACCTTGATTACTGGAATAGGTAGAGCCCTTAAGACTAAAAAGCTTAACCCACGATACATAGAACCTTTCCAAATACTTAAAAGAGTCGGTCTAGTAGTTTATCAAATAGTCCTTCCTCCTTATTTATCAAACCTTCATGATGTTTTTCATGTCTCGCAACTTAAGAAATATATTCCCGACAAGAGTCACGTTTTACAACCAGAGACAGTACAATTATGAAATGATTTGATCAAGAGGCAAGTTCCCTTGGATGGAATAGATCAAGAGGCAAGTTCCCTTGGTGATAATGATCACGAATCAAGTCCTCTTAGTAATGAATTTGCATCCACAATTGAACTCGTTGAGTTTGAAGAACCTTCTCCCGATGAAATTGAAAGCAACGTTGAGGTAGATTTCTCTCAACCTCCTATTTATGAATTTAGTGACAGCGAAGAGTTGGATGAATTCGATGAGGAAGAGCTTGTGGGTGAAGAATATTTTCAAGAGGTAGAAGTCCTTCAAAAAGGATGATGGACGGGTGTGGAATATACTTTGTCAAGATCATTGGAGACTTCTCTACCTAGGTTGCCATCTACTCCTTCGTTTGAGTGAGTAAAACTTATCTCTCTTAGCTTTAATGTCCCACTTGAGTATGGTATGCTTGAAACGGATGGCCAACTTAGGAGGCTTTGTGGAATGAAGCATAAGAGAAGGATGTTTAGTGGTTGGCGTTGCAAATTAAGACTCATCAAGGTTGACATTTCAAGAGCTAGATGCAAGGGTTGGACTAGTGCTCAATTGGTTGGATCTAAGAGAAGAGTTTGGTACTTCATTGAGAATTCGGCTTGCTTACCACCCGAGTGGAATTATGATGATCAACTTAAAGACGGATGTAGAAACAAAGTTTGGGATCCTGGCATAAGTGATGAGGATCAATTTTGGGAGGTTTAGTCGCTCAGGTACAGAGAAAATCCTCTGGTGTAAAAATGTAAATTGTAAAGTGCCGAAGTAGAGAAGAGAAAAAGAGCCCACAGAGCTTCTAATCTTTCCTATTTATAGTCCTAATGCTAATTGATACAAGACTTAAATTAAAACCTAATAGTTTCTTTTTCTATTTTAAAACTTGATTTGAATTTTAATTGATTTCCTCCGTGTTGATCTGCACACAGACGTGGGGATCACTCCGAATCTCGCTGCTAGCACTAAACGCCAGTGACACCTATCCCTCAAGGTTATGTATGCTTTCCAAAGACCCGACGCTAAATGCCGATGATGTGGAGTTTAGCGCCACCTATCTTGAGAAGAATGGGGAGTTCATATGATCCAACGCTAAACTCCAGTGTTGTGGCATTTAGCGCCACCTTGCCAAAAAAGGGATAGTGATGAGCTTCTTCTTCAAGAATTTTTTCATGTCTTTCATCCGAATGCTACCTGTAATCAACATAATGCAACAACAACTCAAAGTAGCATCTAATAGAGTGTAAATCACTTAAATCTTCTAGAAAATCAACAAATCACCATATAAATCATATAGAAAAGATATGAATGATGCTCATGCATCATTCCCTAGCCTAAACAACACCAAATTCTAATCATACCCCACCTTCAATTTCAAATATTCTTCACCACCACTCTTAACCCACCTATATCTTTCACCACCTTCTTGTCATTCAACAACTTGTCACCTGTCGATAGTTGTAGAGATTTGTCAGTTAACTTTATTTTTTTGTATGTAGAGTAGAAAAGGACGTCTACACTATGCCTTGGATCTAGGAGGACCTTTCAAATTAACAAGTCTCCTACTTGTAGGGATATAACAACAAGATCATTCGTATTTATGCCCATTGCCTTATGGATAGATTCCTGGAATATTATCTCTAGAATTTTCAATTTAGTGATTGATATCGCCTTAGATCTAGTCACTGACATCATGGCTCTATACGACCTTTTTCTGGTAGAGTTGTTGCTACCTCCACCTGCAAAACCACTAGAGATGCAATTATTAATGCCACGGTTATGTGGATGTTTTGGCTACTTTTTTTTCCTTATCTTTATGGTTCTTGTTGGTATTTGACGGTTCATCATGTTGTGCTATGTTTCTTTTTTGCATCTGACCATCAATGTATTTGTCCAGGAGGTCTTGCTCAACTAATTTTTTGAGGAGATCCTTTGCAATGATAGTCTTCTATAGTATGTCCATACTTCTAATGAAATGTGCAATACTTTGACTTATCTATATATCTCTAGTCTTGATAAAACTTATAGCCTTACTTAGGGGTTTGATTAGCTTAGAATGTAGTATGTCTTTGATCATATCTTCCCTTTTGCATTGAATGGGATATAAGTGTCAAATGTGGGGTCACTTTGAAAGGCTTCCAATTATCCTTGTTTCTTTGATTTTTGTTTTGCATATCCTCTTCTCAGTTTAGGCCTAGTTTATCTATTTTTAAGCTTGATAGAATTCTTCTATCAATAATTGGCCTATTGCTTTTTCTTTGAACATGTCCTAGGTATTTAGCTTTTCTACTTTTATGTTCTCCCAGAATTTCTAAAATGAAGGTCACTCTTCAGTACATGTAGATAGACATCTGGATTGAGGTATGGTTTGGGATCTCTGTGGCCACCTTAGCAAACCTTGTTATGCAGTCATTAAGACTCTAGTGTTGTCCTTACTGAACGGTGCTGAGGTAGTCAGAGTCGTGGATGTATATCTTAGAAGTTGCAAATTTGTTTGCGAATAGGTTGACAAACTCATCGAAATTTGAGATAAATCCCTATAGGCAAAAAAGAAAATTATAGTAAAGCTGCACCATTTAAAAAGATAAGAAATGACAATAATGTGTTGGGTCAAAGACATCATTCAGTAGCATCATATATTGGATCTTTGTAATGTGTACATTAGGGTCACTGAGCCCATCGTGGGGTTTTAAGGTCGTCACTGAGGTAAAGTTTTTTGGTATTTGGAAACTCATGATCTCCTATGAAAAAGGGTTTGCTCTTTTCGTTCCTTTCACTAGGGTGACCTTTACCATAATGTTGGCTTCTAAGGTAGTGTCATCGTGGTTATTGTCATTGTTGATATTCTTCCGATCCTCATTATCATCTCGATGTCATTAAGCTAATAACTCGAATACTCTTTGGACCTCCGCTTGTAGAACTGCATTCATGACTAACAACTTGGCCTAAGTTTGTGAAGGAGTAGGAGGGGTATGCTCATCTGCCATTGTTGAAGTCCTGCAAATGAGGGTAAAAATAAATGGAAAAGAAAATTGTGGGATTAGGTTAAAGCCGGCCCACAGCGGGAGCCAAATGTGCTTGTGTGGTAAACCTTACTGATGATGCATAGCTCGTTCTATCCAGGTGTACGTCTTTACCTGAGGGGTGAGGTATACATTGACTCCAAGAGAAAAGACGACGGTGGATACCTGCAAAGGTACTCCGATGCTCAAGTAAGAAAGAGTGTGAGATGAATAGTGAGTATTTAGAGTGAATAGTATACCTTCTTTCCTACTACGATTTTTTATTTTATAGAGTATTTGGTGAGTGAACGTGCTTTGAGAAGTTACTCTCGTTGACCTAATCTTTTGGTAATCGATCATAACATTATCCTCTCTCTTTGAGATGAGTGTCATCATACCCTTAACAGAATTTCCTTCTTATCTGAGCTGACAGAAAATTAAATACGTTAAAGGAATAGTCACATATGTTTTAATTTTATTAAGTGTGTTGATTTATAGAGTTTCAAAGTTGAGCTATAACTAACGGATCAGTATCTAAGGAGGCAATGAGTTGTAGAGAGAAATAGTGCATCCATCAACTTTGGATTCATTTCGAAGGCCAAATTTGTCAAGAACTAAGAACTTATTCAGATTCGAATACTGACGTAGGATTAATGTCGATCTAGAATTTCTTAATAGAATTTTGTTGTAAGCATAGTTCCAAACTAACAATTTATCCTCAATCAAAGTTTAAAAGATTTTCACAATACAAATCAAAATAACCGGGAGTATTAATCCCGGGCTCACCCTAGGAATTGTAATGAAGTGCTCAATTATTGGCTATGAAGGAAATTAGGGGTGAGATAGCAATTAACAAGAAATATAAATAACAAGAAGGTAAATTATAATCAACTAATAAAGAAAGGAATTCAAATGATAAAAATGTCTTGGCAAGGGTTGATGGTTAAGGATCTTTATCCTTGTTACCAACCACAATATGATAATTGCAACGATCAATCCCATTTAGTCATCCTCTAACAATTGAAGAAAAGTCAAATGAGCTTCATTAATCCTAACCCATGAGGCCTAGCCACTCACTAATTAACTTAGTAAAGACTAGTGTTAATGGAAAACAATTATCAATCACTTGGACATTGGTAACTCAAGATCACCCAAGTAGGGATGGCAACACCACCTGAACCCGCGGGTACCCACCCCACCCCTACCCGCTATATATATATATATATATATATATATATATATATATATATATATATATATATATATATATATATATATATATATATATATATATTATATAGTAAAATGATTGATAATATTGTATTATATTTAAAATTTTACTTTAATTTATGTTAATTTATGTTATGTATGTGATGATGGTTTTATAAATTTTGAATTTAATTTTATTTATTATATTTTAATAAGTATAGGGGCGGGTTAGGGTTCAACTTTTTACTACCCGCGGGTAGTAGTAGGGCAGGTTTTATGTGGATTATCGTAGGGCGGATGACAATGACCAAAAGCATGGGTTTAGATTTTCGTACTAAAAAATAGAATTTGTCCGTTGCAAGTATAGTCTAAACCCAACAATTGATCATCAATCAAATTATCATTCTAAAGATCGTCACACTTCAAATCAAATTAACCGAGAGTATTTAGACTCCCGGGTCATTCTTCCTAGGAACTAGTGACAACAAGTGCATAAAATTGATTGTGAAGATCAAAAGGGTTTTTAATAATAAGGAAGTAAACAAATAAATAGATAAAAGAACAAGACAAAATTGCAATTAATAAACTAATAAAGGAATAAAAGAACCATGTATACAATATAGACAAGTAATGCTATAAAATGATGGAAAATGTGATTCTAAACATAAATGAAACCTTGACTTGGGATGAGTTATGGAATCCCTTCCTTGCCATAACCACAACTATGATAATTATGATGGATTGATCTCACTAAGTCAACCCTTAACATCGAAGAGTAAGTCAAGTGAGCATAATTGTTATTAATCCACAAATCCTAGATAACTTACTAATTACCTTAGTAAAAAGCTAGCGTTAGTGGAAACAAGAACAATTAACAACCCAAGAATTATCACTAAATATTGTACATTATAGCTCTAGTAATCCATAGACTCATTTCCCCCAAGCCAAGGGTGGAAATTACCCCATAATCAAAATTGGCATTTCATCAAACACATAGAGGGCATAAACATAAAACATGGCAAAATTAGTAAATTAAGGAAACCTATGAACCACAAATGCTCAAAATCAATAAAGGCAACTCAAACAAACATATAAAAGCCATCAAACATCAAATTAAACAACTAGGAATCCAAAATTGCAAGACTATGTAAATATGGATAAAGGAGATGAAAATAAAAGCAAGTGTAGAACAAGTGGTATAATAAAAGAGAGAATTAAATAAATACTTACAATAAAATTGCTATAATCCCAAATCAAAACTTGAAGTATAAAATGCTATAAACCCTAAGAGAGAATTGAAAGAAAACCTAACCTAAACTACCCTAAAACTACTCTTACTATGTGTTTTTCCTATTCTAAGATGGCTCCCTTCATATGGCATGAAGTTCCCTTCATATAGCCTTTGATTTCAGCATCCAAGCCTTCAAAAATGGGCCAAAAGAGCCCTAAAACTTGTAGCACGTGACTTTTTAATGGAGGCATGCACTGGTACCTGTGCGGACGCACAGGTCTGTGCGGCCGCACACTCGGCTGAAAGTTGACCTGTGCATGGGCACAGACCAGTGCGGATGCACAGGTCCTGATTTCTATTCTGCCCTGAGCATGGGCATAGGTCATGATTTTTTCCTGCCTTATGCGTGGGCACAGAAGGTGTGCGTGGGCACAGGCTGAAATGCTTCTCTCCTTTGTTTTCTTCATGTTTTCTCCCTTTTTGCATGCTTTCTTCCACTTCTACCAAACGATTCTTGCCTCTAGGACCTGAAATCACTCAACAAACATGTCATGGCATCGAATGGCATAAAAGTGGGATTAAAATCACTAATTTAAGCACAAAAATGCAAATTTTCACATTTAGGCACAATCTAGAGAGAAAACACAAAAGTATGCCATTTTGGTGAATAAGTGTATGTTTATGTGATGAAATCCATCCAATTATAGCCAAAATATATCATCAAATATGGATTCATCAGCGAGGCAGGGTCGGGTAGAGCAAAAACCCGCCCCTACCCGCCCTGTTGCCACCCCTACACCCAAGTAATCAACCCAAGATAAGAAGAGGAAAATCTAACTCATAACTAAAAGAAACATTTCATCAAACACCTGGAATGCAATAAAAGCAAACATCATAGAATGCAAGAATTAATAAAAGCTATAACTAACATAAGCAAGAAATTAACAATAACAAATAAGGTAAATATAAAAAGACATAGAAATATAAAATTGCATTGAAAGGAAATTGAAATTGACAAGAGAGTTCATGAAATAAAATTGACAACATAAAAAGAAATTAACAAGAGGAGTAGATAAACTCAAGTGTTAGAACAATAAAAGGTAAAGGAAAACTAAATTAAAAGAGGATTAAGATCTAGATCAAAAAGAAATAAAACTAAAGAACACTGAAACCTAGAGAGAGGAGAAACCTCTCTCTCTAGAATTCTACATCTATTTAAAACTAATGTGTGCATGAATGGTGAATGCCCCTTTCCTCTTTCACTCCCCAGCCTCTAATCTCCAGAATGGGCTTGAAACTAGGCCAACAATCAGCTCAGAAATCGCCCCCAGTGTTTTCACTTTAGTGAGGCACGTGCCGCTTCTCACGCGTACACATCAACCACACGCACGCATCGCTTTAATAATGCACTGGCCACGCGTACGCATCAGTCACATGTACGAGTCAGTGGACGATGCTTCTGGTCATGTGCACGCGTCATCCACGCGCACGCGTCAGCCACGCATACGCATCGGGACCAGCTTCTCAAATCTTTAATTCTTTGTGTTTCTTCCATTTTTGCATGCTTCCTTTCCATCTTCTAAGCCATTTCTGCCCTATAAACCTGAGATCACTCAACAAACACATCACAGCATCGAATGGTAATAAGAGAGGATTAAGAATTAGCATTTTTAAGGCCTAGCAAGCATGTTTTCATTCTTAAGCACAAATTATGAAGAAATCTCAAAAACATGCAATTTACATGAATATGTGTGAGAATAGTTGACAAAATCCACTCAATTCGATCCAAAATTTACAACATTGATACTTGTCTTGGCTATTATATTAAGTCTGTATACCCTTTGTCTTTTCCCTCCATTATGCATATAAAAAATTGGAGGTTGTTTGAGATTCTCCTCTATACTTTCTTGAAATTTGATTCCAGAAAAAGGACATTGTTGAGAATTTGGCTCGATTTGAATTGGGGCTATTAACGATGTTCTTGTTGAGATAAATTCCACTTATTCATATATTTGAGTTAAATAATTTATTAATTTTAGGATATTGGACTACTTTTTCTTGAGGGTACTGATAAACCACTATTTTATGGTTTATCTTGTGCTCAATTGAGTGGTTTTTATTAAGTCCTTGCCCACTTATTCATACAAATTGCATGGTTTTATAATTCCTTTCTAATTTTTTTTATGGTTGAAAACTTGCTTCCTAAGCCTTAATTTGTGTATTTTAATCCCCCTATATACCATTCGATGTCGTGATCTGTGCGTTCAGTGTTTTCAGGCCTTATAGGGTAGGAGGCTTAGAGGATGGAGAAGAAGCTTGCAAAAATGGAAGGAGCACAAGAAATAAAGAAGACAACCAGCGAGCATCGACGCGCACGCCTGGCTCACGCGTGCGCGCAATCTGGAGATTTTACAGTGACGCATGCGCGTACCTGACGCGTATGCGTGGAATGGAGTTTTGCAAGACAATGCGTGCACGTGCTTGACGCGTACGCGTGGCACGCAAAGATGACCAGCGATGCGTACGCGTGACTGACGCGTACGCGTGACATGCACGATCTGCAGAAATAACAAAAAATACTGGGGGTGATTTTTTGGCCAAGTTTTGACCCAGTTTCCGGCCAGAAACACAGACTAGAGCCAGGGAACGAGCAGAGACTCAACATACATTCTCATTAGCGTAGTTTTAGTTTTTAGATCTGAGTCTAGAGAGAAATTACTCTTCCTCTAGGTTTTCTTTACATTCATAGTTTATTAGTTTTACGCTTTTGCTTTGGATATTGAAGAGTCATCACCTCTGTTGAAGTTGCTATTCTAGTTTGTTTTCTTATTCCCTTATTATTCCATATTCTTAATTCTTGTTTAGAGTTACAATTGGATTGTTTTTAGAATTTATTAATGCAAGCAGTATTTTTCCACTTAAATTTTATTATTTGTTTAATTGCTTCCAATTAATTTGATTATCATGTCTCTTTTCTATTCCTTACTCCCAACAACGAAGATGGTATCCATGTTGATGGAGTAGACTCCCAACTTGACATAGAGGTTGATTAAAAGGAGACACTTGAGTTGTAATGCTCAAGTGATTAGTTAAATTGGAAGTTGTTGGCTAATTCTCTATTTACTAACGCTAGACCTTCCCAAGGGAGAGGACTAGGATTTGCGAATAAGAGTTAGCTTAATCACTTGACTTTCCTTTATTTAGTAAGGGTTAACTAAGTGAAAATAACAACCTCTATATACTACACTTGAGAGAATTCCAACAAGGATAGAACTTCCAATTAATCATTCCCCCAGTCAAGGCTTTTTAATTAGAATATATAATTCTCTTTTAATTTACAATTATTTATTTTCTGTCATTCAATTCTCAAAAAATTCTCGAAAAACTCCTGATTAATAAGATAACACCCTTTTGTCAACTCGTTGGGAGACGACCTGGGACTCATACTCCTAGTATTTTTATTTTAATTTTGTGACAACCTTTCTAAATTGATGAGCGGATTTTTGCTGGTTAAGAACTATACTCGCAACGTACTTCTATATTGATTTCTTAATTAGCTGATCTCCGCCCTGCATCAATTTTTGGCGCCGTTGCCGGGGAGCTGCAATCCTGTGCTAAATTATTAATTGGTGTATATATTTTAAATTTTCGTGTATTTTATTTTATTTTATTACCATGAGCTGTATGTTTCTTTCATTGAATGACGTGTTCACTGCCTGATCCGAGCTTAGCCGCATTCGACCCTGAAATTGAAAGAACTCTTTCACATATTAGGCGAGCTCGGCGTAGGTTAGCCTCTGAGGGTGGTGAAGTGATTATTATCGATTCACCAGTCTCATTTGAGGGCAAATCTGAAGTGCCATCTGAGGAAGAAACAAGCTCCTTTTCTACTAATTCGATTGATTTAGGCGCACGTAACATGGCAACACCCAGGAGGACCACTCTCCAGGAGGCAGGAGCCCCAGACTTTACTCTGTAACCGTACTAGGTGCGTCACCCAAATCTGGCTGCAGATTTCAAACTGAAGACTACATTAATTAACTTGATGCCCAAGTTTCATGGCTTACCTGCTCAAGAGCCTATCAAGCACCTAAGGGATTTCCAGACAGCCTATTTTACTGTTAGGCGTCATGGTGCAGATGAAACTTCTATTTTGCTAACCGCATTTCCATTTTCTCTTGAGGGAAAGGCGAGGAAGTGGTACTACACTCAACCTGAAGCGACCGTTACTAACTGGGATACGCTCAGGAGAGAATTCCTGGAAAAATACTTTCCAGCTGAAGTTATAGATAAACTGAGAAAAGAGATCTCTTGCATTATTCAAGGCAAATCAGAGACTCTTTATGAGTATTGGGAGCGCTTCAAGAATCTTTTGGACGCATGCCCCCATAACATGATTGACAAGTTAGTGTTGATCAGCTACTTCACTCAAGGCATGAAGCCTCGGGATAAGACTACATTAGATGGTGCTAGTAATGGTTCTCTAAAAAAGTACAAGATCGCAGGTGATGCGTGGCAACTGATCAGCGACCTAGCTGAGTCTACTCAGAATCACAGGCACAGGAGCAGCCACTCAAAGGCTGCTGCAGAAGTTTCCTCTAGCATTAGGACTTTTGCTCTTACACAGAGTATATGTGAGATGACCAACCTACTGAAGCAAATACAGCTAAATCAACAACAACCTCAGCCTCCCTCACCACAACAAAGTCAACAGCTAGTCCCTCAGAGAGTATGCGGAATATGTGCTTAATATAGTCATTACACTGATGAGTATCCGTAGCTCCAACAAGAGAACAACACCGTAGAAGCCACTCATAATTTCTATAACCGCCCAAATCAAGGGTACAATTAACAAGGCGGTAATTACAACCAAGGTGGAAACTACAACCAAGGTTGGCAAGACAACTCCAACCAGGGATGGAGAGACCATTCCAACCAGGGATGGAGGGATAATTCCAACTAAGGTTGGAGGGACAACTACAACAGAGGAGGCAGAGACAATAATAGAAATCAGAGGTAGAATAACAACAATAGACAGCAGAACCAAAACCAGCCTTATAGAGCACCTCACCAAAGGCAGTCCCAAGCACCTCAGAACAACCAACAACAGGCCCCTCAGATCACTTACCCTTCTTCTTCTTCTCATGACGAAATGCTTCAGTCTATTGAGCAAAGACAAAAGGCCATGGAGAACACACTTAGCTCCACCTTGAACGGTTTAACCTCTGCTGTACAAGCTCTTACCTCACAGATTGGATCAATGAATACTTCCAATAATCAGCCTTCAAGCTCCAATAGAATTCCTTCTCAACCCTTACCCAACCCCTAGGGTGGCATCAATGCCATAACTTTGAGGTCCGGAACACCACACTGCAAGAGAGGAATCAGGAGGAGCCAAGCCCACAAGAACACACCCCAGTTGAAGACATAGTTGAAGTGGAAGATGCTGAGGAGGAAGAGGAAGTACAAGACATGGTTGAAGAAGAAGAAGCACAACTAAGGAATGGAGCACCAAAGGATGCAGAAACTGCAAGTGGCACCATTCTTGTTCTATTTCCACACCTTGCACGGAAATCCAGGAGGCAGATGGAACTTGATCCCAAAATGGTAGAAATTTTCAAAAAGGTTGAGGTAATTGTTCCCCTTTTTGATGTTATTCAACAAGTACCTAAATATGCAAAGTTTCTGAAGGATTTATGCATACAAAAAGATAAAATTAATGAATTAGAAACTATTCCTTTAGGTAATTCTATATCTACTTTAATGGGAGGTATACCTGAAAAATATAGTGATCCAGGTCCATGCATGGTTAACTGTACCATTGGGGTGTAATATTTTCTTACTGCATATGTGATTTAAGAGCGTGCGTGAGTATTATGCCTTTGTCTATATATGATGCTTTGAGGCTCCCAACCTTAAAAAGGTCGGCAGCTCGTTTTGTTTTAGCAGATAAAAGCATCATTACTGTGGTTGGAATTGCTGAAGACATGTTGGTAAGCATTAAGGGGCTCACATTTTCCATTGACTTCTATATCTTAGAAATCCCCCTAATGACTTAGGAAGACCATCATCAATCCTGCTTGGAAGACCAATCCTGAAGACTTCAAAGTTCAAGCTGGATGCCTTCTCAGGAACTTACTCCTTTGAGATAGATGGTAGAGTAGTGAGTTTCAATTTGAATGAAGCTATGAAGCACCCTCTGGAAGATTGATGAGCGGATAATTTATACGCTTTTTGGCATTGTTTTTACATAGTTTTTAGTATGATTTAATTAGTTTTAGTATATTTTTATTAGTTTTTAAATAAAAATCACATTTCTGGACTTTACTATGAGTTTGTGTATTTTTCTGTGATTTTAGGTAATTTCTGGCTGAAATTTAGGGACCTGAGCAAAAATCTGATTCAAAGGCTGAAAAAGGACTGCAGATGCTGTTGGATTCTGACCTCCCTACACTCGAAATGGATTTTCTAGAGCCATAAAAGTCCAAATGGCGCGCTCTCAATTGCATTGGAAAGTAGACATCTAGGACTTTCCAGCAATATATAATAATCCATACTTTGCTCAAAGATAAATGACGTAAACTGGCGTTCAACGCCAGTTCCATGTTGCATTCTGGCGTTAAACGCCAGAAACAGGTTACAAGTTGGAGTTAAATAACCAAAACAGGCTACAACCTGGCGTTTAACTCCAAAAACAGCCTACGCACATGTAAAACTCAAGTCTCAGCCCCAGCACACACCAATTGGGCTCCGGAAGTAGATTTCTGCACTATCTATCGTAGTTTACTCATTTTCTGTAAACCTAGGTTACTAGTTTAGAATTTAAACAACTTTTAGAGATTTATTTTGAACATCATGACATTTTACACATTTCATATTGTATTTCTGACGGCATGAGTCTCTAAACCCCATGGTTGGGGGTGAGGAGCTCTGCTGTGTCTCGATGAACGTGTGCCTAACAACCACTTCTATTCTACCTTAGATTGAGTGTGTATCTCTTAGCCTCTTGGTTCATGATCAGAGTCTTCGTGGTATAGGTTAGGATTATTGGCGGCCATTCCTGAGATCCGGAAAGTCTAAACCTTGTCTGTGGTATTCCGAGTAGGATCTGGGATTGGATGACTGTGACGAGCTTCAAACTCACAACTGCTGGGCGTAGTGACAGACGCAAAAGGATCAATGGATCCTATTCCAACATGAGTGAGAACCGACAGATGATTAGCCGTGCGGTGACAGCGCATTTAGACCATTTTAACTAAGAGGATGGATAGTAGGCATTGACAACGGTGATCCACCAACATACAGCTTGCCATGGAAGGAGACCTGCGTGCGTGAAGAAGAAGACAGTAGGAAAGCAGAGATTCAGAAGACAGAGCATCTCCAAAACTTCAATCTATTCTCCATTACTGCATAACAAGTACTATTTAATTTATGCTTTTTACTCTTCATAAATATAATCACTCTTACCATTGATTTCCTGACTAAGAATTACAAAATAACCATAGCTTGCTTCAAGCCGACAATCTCTGTGGGATCGACCCTTACTCATGTAAGGTATTACTTGGACGACCCAGTGCACTTGCTGGTTAGTGATACGAGTTGTGAAAAGTGTGATTTACAATTCGTGCACCAAGTTTTTGGCGTCGTTGCCAGGGATTGTTCGAGTTTGGACAACTGACGGTTTATTTTGTTGCGTATATTAGGAAAAATTTTTCTTTTTGGTTTAGAGTCTTTTATTATTGTTTTTGGTTAAAATTTTAAAATCCTTATTTTATTTTTCTAAATTATTTCGAATTTTTTTTAAAACCAATAACTTCATGATTTAGTCTTCTGTTTGAGTTTAGTTTCATATTTTAAGTTTGGTGTCAATTGCATGTTTTTATTTTCCTTTAAATTTTCGAATTTATGTTCATTGTTCTTTCTTGATCTTCAAGTTGTTCTTGCTATTTTTCTTGTTTGATCTTTAGTTTTTCCTGTTTTGTGTCTTTTCTTGTTTTTCTTGTGTGTTTTCAAATTATCAGTATTCAAAAAAATATATATTTATCCATTAAATACTTTTTTTAAAACACTTTAAATTTATAGCTCAATTGGCTAGAGCGTTGTGCTTTTGTTCTTGGTCATTGGGAATCCTCCTTTTAAAACTTTTTCAAAAATAATTTTTCTTTGATTAAATCTCATGTCAAACTTTTAAGTTTGGTGTTCTTTTGTTATTTTTCTTATTTATTTTCGAAAACTTATTTTTAGTTTTCTAAAAGTTTTAAGTTTGGTGTTCTTTTTATGTTCTTGTGAGTCTTCAAGGTGTTCTTGAGGCTTCTTTGTGGTTTGATCTTAAAATCTTTAAGTTTGATGTTCCTTGGTGTTTTCCCTCCAAAACCTTCGAAAAACAAGGAGCATTAGATCTAAAAATTTTAAGTCTTGTGTCATTTTATTGTTTTTCTCTTTCCCCCATTAAATTCAAAAATATCTTTGCTCTTTATTTTAAATTGAATTTTCGAAAATTACTTTTAAAAATTCAGATTTTTATTTCAAAAATTAAATCTTTTCAAAATTCAAAATCTTTTTCAAAAATCATATCCAAAGTTTTTCAAAACTTCTTAATTAAGCAATTATTTTCATTTTCAAATTCATTTTTTTTCGAAATTTACATTTTAATTTCTAATTATTTTATTTTATTTTATCTTTTTTTTTATTTTATTTATCTTAATAATTTGGTTTGTTCTACTTAAACAAAATAAAAACAAAAATATATTTTCCTTGCAATTCATATAAATTCCATTTTATTCATCATGGACCAAAGTGGAAATGAACAGTCTAAAAGGACTCTAGGGTCATATGCTAATCCCACTACTGCTGCATATAGGAGTAGTATCTGTATACCTCCCATCAAAGCAGACAGTTTTGAGCTAAATCTTCAGCTCATTGTCATGGTGCAGCAAAACTGCCAGTATTCTGGTCTTCCACAGGAAGAACCTACAGAGTTTCTAGCACAATTCTTGCAAATTGCTGACACAGTAAATGACAAGGAGGTAGATTAGGATGTATACAAGCTGTTACTATTTCCATTTGCTGTAAAAGATCAAGCTAAAAGGTGGTTAAACAACCAACCCACAGCAAGCATAAGAACATGGAAACATTTATCAGATAAATTCCTGAATCAATATTTCCCTCCAAAAAGGATGACACAGCTAAGGCTGGACATCCAAGGCTTTAAACAAGAGGATGATGAATTCCTTTATAATGCCTGGGAGAGGTACAGAGGGATGCTAAGGAAATGCCCCTCTGAAATATTTTCAGAGCAGGTGCAATTAGACATCTTCTACTATGGGCTTACAGAAAGAGCTCAGATATCTCTTGACCACTCAGCTGGTGGATCTATACACATGAGAAAAACTATTGAAGAGGCTCAAGAGCTTATTGATATAGTTGCCAGAAATCAGCATCTGTACATAAGTAGTGGGTCCTCCGTAAAAGAAGAAGCCAAAGCAGTGTCCATTGAACTTGGTCCTCTAGAACAAGTTGCTGAACTCAATCAACAATTATGTTTTCTAACAAAACAGCTAGCGGAATTCAAGGAGATGCTACAAGACACTAAAAATGCTAATAAAAATATGGAAGCACAATTGAATCAGACAAAATAGCAGTTATCAAAGTAGATAACAGAAGAGTTCCAGGCAGTTCAATTAAGAAGTGGGAAAACATTAAATACCTCACTTCAGAGCAGTAGAAAGTCAAGAAAAGAAGAACTGACAGAGGATGAGCAAAATATTATCCAAAATCCCTCTGAGGATAGTAAGAGCCAGAGAGGAATAACTATGGCATTCAAACGCCAGAAAAGGATGCAAAGTTGGCTTTAAACGCCCAACCCACGTGCAGTTCTGGCGTTCAAATGCCAGAAACAGGCAAGGAGCTGGTGTCAAACGCCCAATGGAAGCTCAGTTCTGGCGTTCAAACGCCAGTGAGGGATCAGACACACACAAGTGCTGATAGCAACCCCTCTAAAAAGGCTTTTCCAACCACCTCTGTAGGAAATAAACCTGCAGCAACTAAGGTTGAAGAATACAAAGCCAAGATCCCTTATCCTTAAAAACACCGCCAAGAGGAGCAGGATAAGCAATTTGCCCACTTTGCAGACTATCTCAGGACTCTTGAAATAAAGATTCCGTTTACAGAGGCACTTGAGCAAATACCCTCTTATGCCAAGTTCATGAAAGACATCTTGAGTCATAAGAAGGATTGGAGAGAAACTGAAAGAGTTCTCCTCACTGAAGAATGCAGTGCAGTCATTTTGAAAAGCTTCCCAGAAAAGCTTAAAGATCTCGGGAGCTTTATGATACCATGCATATTAGAGGATAATTGCACCAAGACAGGTTTATGTGATCTTGGGGCAAGCATCAACCTAATACCTACATCCACTATCAAAAAGCTTGGTTTAACTGAAGAAGTCAAACCAACCCGGATATGTCTCCAACTTACTGATGGCTCCATTAAATACCCATCAGGCGTGATTGAAGACATGATTGTCAAGGTTGGGCCATTCACCTTTCCTACTGACTTTGTAGTGCTGGAAATGGAGGAGCACAAGAGTGCTACTCTCATTCTAGGAAGACCTTTCCTAGCAATTGGACGAACTCTCATTGATGTTCAAAAGGGGGAAGTAACCCTGTGAGTCAATGAGGATGAGTTTAAGTTAAATGCTGTCAAAGCCATGCAGCATCCAGACACACCAAAAGACTGCATGAAAGTCGATCTTATTGACTCTTTGGTAGAGGAGATCAATATGGCTGAGAGTCTCGAGTCAGAGCTGGAAGACATCTTTAAAGATGTTCAGCCTGATCTGGAGGATTCAGAGGAATTGAAAGAGCCTCTGAAACTTCCTCAGGAAGAGGAAAAACCTCCTAAACCCGAGCTCAAACCATTACCACCATCCCTGAAATACGTATTTCTGGGACAAGGTGACACTTTTCCGGTGATCATAAGCTTTGCTTTAAGTCCACTGGAAGAGGAAGCACTACTTCAAGTGCTAAGGACACACAAGACAGCTCTTGGGTGGTCTATAAGTGATCTTAAGGGCATCAGCCAGCAAGATGCATGCACAAGATCCTATTGGAGGACAATTCTAAGCCAGTGGTTCAACCACTGAGGTGGCTAAATCCAGCCATGAAGGAAGTGGTGCAGAAAGAGGTCACCAAGTTACTGGAGGCTAGGATTATTTATCCTATTTCTGATAGCCCCTGGGTGAGCCCTGTCCAAGTTGTTCCCAAGAAGGAAGGCATGACAGTGGTTCATAATGAAAAAAATGAACTGGTTCCTACAAGAACAGTTACTGGGTGGCGTATGTGTATTGACTACAGAAGGCTTAATATAGCCACCAGGAAGGATCACTTTCCTTTACCATTCATAGACCAGATGCTAGAGAGACTAGCAGGTCATGAATATTACTGCTTTTTGGATGGCTATTCAGGCTACAACCAAATTACAGTAGATCCTCAAGACCAAGAGAAAACAGCATTCACATGTCCTTCTGGAGTGTTTGCCTACAGAAGGATGCCTTTTGGTCTGTGCAATGCACCTGCAACCTTTCAGAGGTGCATGCTCTCTATCTTCTCTGATATGGCAGAGAATTTCTTGGAAGTCTTCATGGATGACTTTTCAGTATTTGGAGACTCATTCAGCTCCTGTCTTAACCATTTAGCACTTGTTTTGAAAAGATGCCAAGAGACTAACCTAGTTTTAAACTGGGAAAAATGTCACTTTATGGTAACTGAAGGGATTGTCCTTGGGCATAAAATTTCAAACAAGGGAATAGAGGTGGATCAAGCTAAAGTTGAAGTAATTGAAAAATTACCACCACCTGCCAATGTTAAGGCAATCAAAAGCTTTATGGGGCATGCAGAATTCTACAGGAGGTTTATAAAGGATTTTTCAAAAATTGCAAAACCTCTGAGCAACCTGCTAGCTGCTGACACGCCATTTGTGTTTGACACAGAGTGTCTGCAGGCATTTGAAACTCTGAAAGCTAAGTTGGTCACAGCACCAGTTATTTCTGCACCAGAATGGACATTACCATTCGAACTAATGTGTGATGCCAGTGACCATGCCATTGGTGCAGTATTGGGGCAGAGGCATGACAAGCTTTTGCATGTCATTTATTATGCTAGTCGTGTTTTAAATTATGCCCAGAAAAATTACACAACCATAGAAAAAGAATTTCTTGCAGTGGTTTATGCCATTAACAAGTTTAGATCATACTTAGTAGGATCAAAAGTGAATGTGTACACTGACCATGCTGCTCTTAAATATCTACTTACAAAGCAGGATTCAAAACCCAGGCTCATATAATGGGTGTTGCTTCTGCAAGAGTTTGATATAGAAATAAGAGACAGAAAACCAAGTGGCTGATCATCTGTCCCGGATAGAACCAGTAGAAGGGGCGTCCTTTCCCTCTATTGAGATCTCTGAAACCTTTCTGGATGAGCAATTGTTTGCCATTTAGGAAACACCATGGTTTGCAGATATTGCAAACTATAAAGCTGCAAGATTCATACCCAAGGAGTACAGCAGGCAACAAAATAAAAAATTAATTACTGATACAAAGTACTACTTGTGGGATGAACCCTATCTCTTTAAGAGATGTGCAGATGGAATAATCGGCAGGTGTGTTCCTAGAGAAGAAGCACAGAAGATCTTATGGCATTGTCATGGGTCACAATATGGAGGCCATTTCAGAGGTGAGCGAACAGCCACAAGGTCCTCCAATGTGGCTTCTACTGGCCTACCCTCTATAAAGATTCCCGAGAGTTTGTACGTAACTGTGACAGTTACCAGAGAGCTGGTAATCTGCCTCATGGTTACGCCATGCCTCAACAAGGAATCTTGGAGATTGAGTTGTTTGACGTATAGGGTATTGACTTCATGGGGCCTTTCCCACCATCATACTCAAACACTTATATTCTGGTGGCAGTCGACTATGTATCCAAATGGGTAGAGGCCGTTGCCACACCCACTAATGATACTAAGACAGTGCTGAAGTTCCTCCAGAAATATATCTTCAGCAGGTTTGGTGTCCCTAGAGTACTAATTAGTGATGGGGGCACTCACTTCTGCAACAAACAGCTTTACTCAGCTATGGTCCGATATGGCATTAGCCACAAGATGGCAACTCCATATCATCAACAGACAAATGGGCAAGCTGAAGTCTCTAATAGAGAACTAAAAAGAATCCTGGAACAGACTGTAAGTACCCGTAGAAAGGATTGGGCGAGAAGTTTGGATGATGCTCTGTGGGCTTACAGAACAGCATTCAAGACTCCTATAGGGACCTCTCCATACCAGCTTGTGTATGGTAAGGCCTGTCATCTGCCCGTGGAACTGGAGCATAAGGCTTACTGGGCAACCAGATTCCTAAACTTTGATGCCAAATTAGCTGGAGAAAAAAGATTGCTCCAACTGAATGAGCTAGAGGAATTCAGACTCACTGCTTTCGAAAATGCCAAGCTTTACAAGGAGAAAGCAAAAAGGTGGCATGACAGAAAGCTGTCATCTAGAGTCTTTGAACCAGGACAGAAGGTTCTGTTGTTTAACTCTAGGCTTAGGCTATTCCCCGGGAAACTAAAATCCCGGTGGAGGGGACCATATGTGATTACAAGTGTGTCACCATATGGCTATGTGGAGCTTCAAGACATTGATTCTAATAAGAAGTTCATTGTTAATGGACAGAGAATCAAGCATTATCTTGAGAACAATGTTGCGCAAGAGTGCTCAAGACTGAGGCTAGATTAAAAGCTCAGCAAGGTCCAGCCAAAGACAATAAAGAAGCGCTTGCTGGGAGGCAACCCATCCATTACCAAAACCTATTTTTATTTAAATAATAATTATACAAGTTTAATATAAATAATCTTCAAGGTAAAGTATCAATTGCATAAGTTCACAAGGTTACAGAAGGATTCAGAGTACAAAACAGGAAAAGGAGCTCACTGGCAAGAAAACGCCAGTAAGAGGTACAATTGGGCGTTAAACGCCCAAAAGAAGCATCTACTGGGCGTTTAACGCCAGTAATAATACCTTTCTGGGGGTTAAACGCTAGAATGGATACCATTCTGGGCGTTTAACGCCATACTTACAGCATCCTGGGCGTTCAGAAAAATGCCCAGTGATGAAAGATTTCTGGCGTTTAATGCCAGCCAGAAGCAACAGCTGGGCGTTAAACGCCCAAAAGAGGCTACAAATGGGCGTTAAATGCCCAAAACAAGCAGCAGTTGGGCGTTTAACGCCAGGATTATGGAGGGGAGGAAGTTCTTGTTCCCAACTTGATTTTTTTCTAAATTTTCATATTTCCATCCATAGTTTCTTGCATAAACATGTTCCCATACTTTCATTTTTCAAACTCTTTTCCAAAAATATTAAAAATATCTTAACCCTAAAATTAAATCTTTCTCAATTCTTCTTCAACCTCTTCTCAAATCTTTTTCAAAATAATTCTATCTTTTTCAAATTTGTTCAAACTCATCAATATCTTTTTCAAATCTTCACAATTTTTTTTAAAACAAATCTATCTTTTTCAAATATCTTTCATATCTTTTCAATTTTAAATTACATATTTTCCTATCATACTTATCTTTTCCAAATCACCTTTTCTATCATATCTTTTTCAAAAATTTTCGAAAACCCACCCACCCTACCCTTTAAATCCTCGTTCGGCCTCCCTCCTCTCCTCCATAATTCGAACTTGGCTCTCCCGATCTCCCTCTCCTTTCCTTTCTTTTGCCTGAGGACAAGAAAACCTCTAAGTTTGGTGTGTTTATCCGTGATCACTAAGCCAATACCCACCAAGATCATGGCTCCTAAGGAAAAACAAACCACCTCTAGAGGCAAGAAAGAGAATATTCCAAAACCACTTTGGAATCAAGGGAAGTTCTTAACCAAAGAACATTCAGACCATTACTACAAAATAATGGGTCTAAGGTCAGTGATCCCGGAAGTTAAATTCGATCTGAAAGAAGATGAATATCCAGAGATACAAGAGCAAATTCAAAACAGGAGCTGGGAAATCCTAGCTAATCTTGAGACAAAGGTGGGAAGAAACATGGTTCAGAAATTCTACTCTAATCTGTGGCAGACAGACAGGCAGAGAATAGCTAGAACTGCATTCTATGACTATCGAACTTTGGTCAGAGGGAAGATTGTTCACACCCACCCTGACAAAATAAGAGAGATCTTCAAGCTACCTCAACTGCAAGATGACCCGGACTCCTTTAATAGGAGAATGATGAGACCAAATAAAGGCTTAGACAAAATTCTAGAGGATATATGCCTCCCTGGAGCCAAATGGACAACCAACACAAAGGGTGTCCCAAACCAACTCAAGAGAGGAGATCTCAAACCAGTCACCAGAGGCTGGCTGGACTTCATTGGGCGTTCTATACTACCCACTAGCAACCGCTCTGAAGTCACCATCAAAAGAGCAGTAATGATTCATTGCATTATGTTGGAAAAAGAAGTGGAAGTTCATCAGCTAATTTCTTGTGAGCTTTACACAATTGCAAACAAGAACTCCAAAGATGCCAAATTGGCTTATCCAAGTCTAATCTCTCTGCTATGTAAAGATGCTGGGGTAAAAATGGGAGTAGATGAGTATATTTTAGTTGAGCAACCAATCACCAAAAAGTCAATGGAAGGACAAGTGCAGGACGACCCCATCAAGAGGAGAGCACAGGAGTTCCTCCCGGAAATTCCTCAATTTGAATACTGGGGGCGCCTAGAAGCATCTATCACCAAGTTGCAAGAAGCTATGGATCAACTGAAGGAAGAATAGCAAAATCAAAACAGCATGCTTTGCAAACTGCTTAGGGAACAAGAAGATCAAGGGCGTGAACTGAAGGCACTGGAGCGCCAGAAGCTATCTCTTGAAGGGCCAAGCACCCCACAGACTAAAAAGGCATCTACCTCCCAAAATAAAGGTTGTTGAGTCCTAACTCTGTGATAACCTTTTATCCATTTTAAGAGTACATGAGTAGTAGAATTAGAGTCATTTATCTTTATGTCTTTAATTTCCTTTCTTTTATTACTAAGTGCCTGCTCTTATGCCTATTTTATATTATTTCTATTAAATAATAAATAAAGATTAGAGTCTATGCCTTAAAGTTATGAATGTCCTATGAATCCATCACCTTTCTTAAATGAAAAATGTTTTAATTACAAAAGAACAAGAAGTACGTGGTTTCGAACTCATCCTTGAAATTAGTTTAATTATTTTGATGTGGTGACAATACTTTTTGTTTTCTGAATGAATGCTTGAACAGTGCATATGTCTTTTGAATTTGTTGTTTATGAATGTTAAATATGTTGGCTCTTGAAAGAATGATGAAAAAAAGAAATGTTATTGGCAATCTGAAAAATCATAAAATTGATTCTTGAAGCAAGAAAAAGTAGTGAATACAAAAACTTGCGAAAAAAAGAGAAAAGAAAAAGGGCGAAAAAAACAGAGAAAGAAAAAGAAAAAGCAAGCAAAAAAAGCCAATAGCCCTTAAAACCAAAAGGCAAGGGTAAAAAGGATCCAAGGCTTTGAGCATCAGTGGATAGGAGGGCCTAAAGGAATAAAATCCTGGCCTAAGCGGCTAAACCAAGCTGTCCCTAATCATGTGCTTGTGGCGTGAAGGTGTCAAGTGAAAACTTGAGACTGAGCGGTTAAAGTCGAGGTCCAAAGCAAAAACAGAGTGTCCTTAAGAACCCTGGACACCTCTAATTGGGGACTCTAGCAAAGCTGAGTCACAATCGGAAAAGGTTCACCCAATTATGTGTGTGGCATTTATGTATCCGGTGGTAATATTGGAAAACAAAGTGCTTAGGGCCACGGCCAAGACTCATAAAGTAGCTGTGTTCAAGAATCAACATACTGAACTAGGAGAATCAATAACATTATCTGAATTCTGAGTTCCTATAGATGCCAATCATTCTGAACTTCAAGGGATAAAGTGAGATGCCAAAACTGTTCAGAGGCAAAAAGCTACTAGTCCCGCTCATCTGATTGGAGCTAAGTTTCATTGATATTTTGGAATTTATAGTATATTCTCTTCTTTTTATCCTATTTGATTTTCAGTTGCTTGGGGACAAGCAACAATTTAAGTTTGGTGTTGTGATGAGCGGATAATTTATACGCTTTTTGGCATTGTTTTTACATAGTTTTTAGTATGATTTAATTAGTTTTTAGTATATTTTTATTAGTTTTTAAATAAAAATCACATTTCTGGACTTTACTATGAGTCTGTGTATTTTTCTGTGATTTCAGGTAATTTCTGGCTGAAATTTAGGGACCTGAGCAAAAATCTGATTCAGAGGCTGAAAAAGGACTACAGATGCTGTTGGATTCTGACCTCTCTGTACTCGAAATGGATTTTCTGGAGCTATAGGAGTCCAAATGGCTCGCTCTCAATTGCGTTAGAAAGTAGACATCCAGGGCTTTCCAGAAATATATAATAGTCTATACTTTGCTCAAAGATAAACGACGTAAACTGGCATTCAACGCCAGTTCCATGTTGCATTCTGGCATTAAACACCAGAAACAGGTTACAAGTTGGAGTTAAACGCCCAAAACAGGCTACAACCTGGCGTCTAACTCCAGAAAAAGCCTAGGCACATGTAAAACTCAAGTCTCAGCCCCAGCACACACCAAGTGGGCCCCGGAAGTGGATTTCTGCACTATCTATCGTAGTTTACTCATTTTCTGTAAACCTAGGTTACTAGTTTAGTATTTAAACAACTTTTAGAGATTTATTTTGAACATTATGACATTTTACACATTTCATATTGTATTTCTGATGGCATGAGTCTCTAAACCCCATGGTTGGGGGTGAGGAGCTTTGCTATATCTCGATGAATTAATGCAATTACTTCTGTTTTCTATTCAATCACGCTTGTTTCTATTCTAAGATACTCGCTTGTACTTAACCGTGATGAATGTGATGATCCGTGACACTCATCATCATTCTCAACCTATGAACGCATGCCTGATAACCACTTCCGTTCTACCTTAGATTGAGTGTGTATCTCTTAGCCTCTTTGTTCATGATCAGAGTCTTCGTGTTATAGGATAGGATTTTTGGCGGCCATTCCTGAGATCCGGAAAGTCTAAACCTTGTCTTTGGTATTCTGAGTAAGATCTGGGATGGGATGACTGTGATGAGCTTTAAACTCACAAGTGCTGGGCGTAGTGACAGATGCAAAAGGATCAATGGATCCTATTCCAACATGAGTGAGAACCGACAGATGATTAGCCGTGCGGTGACAGCGCATTTGGACCATTTTCACTGAGAGGACGGATGATAGCCATTAACAACGGTGATCCACCAACAAACAGCTTGCCATGGAAGGAGACCTGCGTGCGTGAAGAAGAAGACAGTAGGAAAGCAGAGATTCAGAAGACAGAGCATCTCCAAAACCTCAATCTGTTCTCCATTACTGCATAACAAGTACTATTTAATTTATGCTTTTTACTCTTCATAAATATAATCACTCTTACCATTGATTTTCTGACTAAGAATTACAAAATAACCATAGCTTGCTTCAAGCCGACAATTTCCGTGGGATCGACCCTTACTCACGTAAGGTATTACTTGGACGACCCAGTGCACTTGCTGGTTAGTGGTACGAGTTGTGAAAAGTGTGATTTACAATTCGTGCACCAAAGATCATTCCATCTTCCAGTGCGACATCATTGATGAAACTGTAGCTGCTGTTCACCAAGAAGAAGTAGAAGAGAAGTACATGGAGCAAGTTCCAAGTGTGGGGACATGATGAGCGGATAATTTATACACTTTTTGGTATTATTTTTAGTATATTTTTAGTACGTTTTAGTTAGTTTTATTATATTTTTATTAGTTTTTAAATAGAAATCACATTTCTGGACTTTACTATGAGTTTGTATGTTTTTCTATGATTTCAGGTATTTTCTGGCTGAAATTGAGGGACCTAAGCAAAAATCTGATTCAGAGGCTGAAAAATGACTACAGATGTTGTTGGATTCTGACCTCCCTGCACTCGAAGTGGATTTTCTGGAGCTACAGAAACCCAATTGGCGCGCTCTCAATTGCGTTAGAAAGTAGACATCCTGGGCTTTCCCGCAATATATAATAGTTTATACTTTGCCTGAGATTTGATGGCCCAAACCGGCGTTCCAAGTCAGCATAAAAATTCTAGCGTCAAAACTCCAGAACTTGCATAAAAGCTGGAGTTAAACGCCCAAACTGGCACAAAAGCTGGCGTTTAACTCCAAAAAAAGTCTCTACATATGAAATCTTCAATGCTCAGCCCAAGCACACACCAAGTGGGCCCGGAAGAAGATTTCTGCATTAATTACCTATTTCTATAACCCTAGGCTACTAGTTTTCTATAAATAGGACCTTTTGCTATTGTATTTTCATCCTTTAATCATCCTGAATCATCTTTAATCATGTTTTAATGATTGAACCCACTTTGGGAGGCTGGGCATTTGGCCATGCCTGGACCTTTTGTTCTTATGTATTTTCAACGATGGAGTTTTTACACACCATAGATTAAGGTGTGGAGCTCTGTCGTTCCTCATGAATTAATGCAATTACTACTGTTTTTCGATTCAATTCACGCCTATTTCTTCTCCAAGATATACTCTCGTACTTAATTCAGTTAAGTCAGAATGAAGGGGTGACCCGTAACAATCACTCAATCTTCGTTACTCGCTTAGCCAAGGTCGCGTGCTTGAAAATCACAAAGCGATCTACATGATGTTCAACGTAGTCATTGGATGACAACTGGAGTATATTCTCTTGGATTTCTAATCTAAGATTGGAACCTTCGTGGTATAGGCTAGAATTATTGGCGGCCATTCCTGAGATCCGAAAAGTCTAAACCTTGTCTGTGGTATTCCGAGTAGGATCTGGGAAGGGATGACTGTGACGAGCTTCAAACTCGCGAGTGTTGGGCATAGTGACAGACGCAAAAATGATCAATGGATCCTATTCCAACATGATCGAGAACCGACAGATGATTAGCCGTGCGGTGACAGCGCATTTGGACCATTTTCACTGAGAGGACGGGAGGTAGCCATTGACAACGGTGAAACCCAACATAAGCTTGCCATGGAAAGGAGTATGAATGATTGGATGAAGGCAATAGGAAAGCAGAGGTTCAGAAGGAACAAAGCATCTTCATACGCTTATCTGAAATCCTCACCAATGAATTACATAAGTATCTCTATCCTATTATATATTTTATTCATCTTTTAATTATCAATTCTCCATAACCATTTGAATCCGCCTGACTGAGATTTACAAGATGACCATATCTTGCTTCAAGCCGACAATCTCCGTGGGATCGACCCTTACTCACGTAAGGTTTATTACTTGGACGACCCAGTACACTTGCTGGTTAGTTGTGCGGAGTTGTGACAAAGAGTTGAGATTACAATTGTGCGTACCAAGTTGTTGGCGCCATTGATGACCACAATTTCGTGCACCAAGTTTTTGGCGCCGTTGCCGGGGATTGTTCGAGTTTGGACAACTGACGGTTCATCTTGTTGATCAGATTAGGTAATTTTATTTTTTGTTTAATCTCTTTACTTTTTATTTTCGAAAAAAATAATATTTCTATTCTGTTCTTCAGAGTTTTTATGAATGAATTCTAGAGTTTCATGATGATTTGTTGAAGTCTGGCTGGTTGTGAAACCATGTCTAAACTTTTGGACCGAGGTTTCAACTTATCATCACAAAAGCTTGTTGATTTCTATCAATTTTGCTATTAAAAGTAATGATCTGCTAAAGCTTGGCTGGCATTTGGCCATGTCTAGTGTTTTAGACCGAAGCTTTCATTGAAGGCTTGGCTGGCTAGTAAGCCATGTCTAATTCCTGGACCGGAGTTTTAGAATAACATTGCATGATTCCTGGAATTCTCATTAAAAATTTTGAATTCCTTACATTCTCTTTTTTCCAGTTAATTTTCGAAAAAAATTACAAAAAATTTTAAAATCACAAAAATCAAAAATAATTTGTGTTTCTTGTTTAAGTCTAGTGTCAATTTTTAAGTTTGGTGTCCTGCATGTTGTATTTATTCCCTGCATTTTTTGAATGTATGAATTTTGTTCTTCATCAATCTTCAAGTTGTTCTTGATGATTCCCTTGCTCTAATCTTTAAATTCTCTTGTTTTGTGTGTTTAGTTGTTTTTCATATGCATTCTCAATTTGTTAGTGTTTCTAATATGAAAATTTCTAAGTTTGGTGTCTTGCATGCATTGTTTATTTGATCTTGATTCTCCATGATTAGTTTTATTTTATTGTTTCTCATCATCAAAAAAAAATTTCAAACCTATGTCTTTTCAAGTCAATAATACAGAGAATTGAAGATTCAGAACATGCAGTAGAGGAATTACACAGAAAAAGCTGGGCGTTCAAAATGCCCAGTGAGGAAGAAAAACTAGCGTTTAAACGCCAGCCAGGGTACCTGGCTGGGCGTTAAACGCCCAAAAGGGTAGAATTTTGGGCGTTAAACGCCAGAATAGATACCATTCTGGGCGTTTAACGCCAGGATGGCACAAGAGGGAAGATTTTGTTTTTAATTCAAATCCTTTTCAAATTTTCATACTTTTTCAAAATCAAATCTTTTTCAAATCATATCTTTTCAATCATATCTTTTTAAAATCAATTCCTTTCCATTTTTTTTACTAATTTTCAAAATCCTTGCTACAATTAATTATTTAATTCAAAATTTTCAAGTTGTTACTTGCCTATTAAGAAAGGATCAATTTTCAAATTTTAGAATTCATGTCTTTTAATTTCTTGTTAGTCAAGTAATCAACTTTAATTTTAAAAATTTCTTTTTTTTAAAATTGATTTTCAATCATATCTTCTCAATCATATCTTCTCAATCACATCTTTTTCAAAATAATTTTCAATCATATCTTTTTTTTTATTTCTGATTTCAAAATCTTTTTCAAAATCACTTAACTACTTTCTCAATTTTAATTTTAGAAAATCATCAATCAATTTTTTCAAAATTTCTTTTAATTATTTCAAAATCTTTTTAAATTTAATTTCAAAAATTCTTCCCCTCTTCTCACATCCTTCTATTTAAGGACTAACACTCCTCCACTATCAGCAATTTAAACTCTCTCTCTCTCTCTCTCTCTCTCTCTCTCTCTCTATAGGTTCGAATTCTCATCTCTAGCTTCTCCTTCTATTCTTCTTTTCCTCTAACACCTCAAGGAATCTCTATACTGTGACATAGAGGATTCCATAATTTCTTCTCCTCTCTTTCATATGAGCAGGAGCAAGGACAAAGGTATTCTTGATGAAGCTGATCCTAAACCTGAAAGGACCTTGAAGAAAAAGCTAAGAGAAGCTAGAGCACAAACTCTGGAGAGGACCTAACAAAAATTTTTAAACAAGAAGAAGCCATGGCAGCCGAAAACAACAACAATGCCAACAATGCAAGGAAGGTGCTTGGTGACTTTACTGCACCTACTCCCGACTTCTATGGGAGAAGCATCTCAATCCCTGCCATTGGAGCAAACAAATTTGAGCTTAAGCCTCAATTAGTTTCCCTATGCAACAGAATTTCAAGTTTCATGGACTTCCATTGGAAGATCCTCATCAGTTCTTAGCTGAATTCTTGCAGATCTGTGATACTGTCAAGACCAATGGGGTTGATCCCGAGGTCTACAGGCTTATGCTTTTTCCCTTTGCTGTAAGAGACAGAGCTAGAATATGGTTGGATTCACAACCTAAGGAAAGCATGAACTCTTGGGAAAAGCTGGTCAATACTTTTCTGGCCAAATTCTTTCCACCTCAAAAATTGAGTAAGCTTAGAGTGGAAGTCCAGACCTTCAGACAGAAGGAAGGTGAATCCCTCTATGAAGCTTGGGAAAGATACAAGCAATTGATCAGAAGGTGTCCTTCTGACATGCTTTCTGAATGGAGCATCATAGGTATCTTCTATGATGATCTGTCTGAACTGTCCAAGATATCATTGGACAGCTCTGCTGGAGGATCTCTTCATCTGAAGAAGACGCCTGCAGAAGCTCAGGAACTCATTGAGATGGTTGCAAATAACCAATTCATGTACACTTCTGAAAAGAAATCCTGTGAATAATGGGACAAATCAGAAGAAAAGTGTTCATGAGATTGATACTCTGAATGCCATATTGGCTCAGAACAAAATATTGACTCAGCAAGTCAATATGATTTCTCAGAGTCTGTCTGAAATACAAGCAGCAACAGGCAGTACCAAAGAAGCTTCATCTGAAGAAGAAGCTTATGATCCTAAGAACCCAGCAATGGAAGAGGTGAATTACATGGGAGAACCCTATGGAAACACCTATAATCCTTCATGGAGAAATCATCCAAATCTCTCATGGAAGGATCAACAGAAGCCTCAACAAGGTTTCAACAGTAATAATGGTAGAAGAAATAGGTTCAGCAATAGCAAGCCTTTTCCATCATCATCTCAGCAACAGACAGAGAATTCAAAGCAAAGCCACTCTGACTTAGCAACTGTAGTCTCTGATCTAATTAAAACCACTCAAAGTTTCATGACTGAAACAAGATCCTCCATTAGAAATTTGGAGGCACAAGTGGGTCAGCTGAGTAAGAAAGTTACTGAACTTCCTCCTAGTACTCTCCCAAGCAATACAGAAGAGAATCCAAAAAGAGAGTGCAAGGCCATCAACATAACCCACACAGCCAAACCTGGAGAGGAGGAAGAGGCAGTGATCTCTACTAAGGAAGACCTCAATGGACGTCCACTGGCCTCCAAGGAGTTCCCTAATGAGGAACCATGGGAATCTGAGGCTCGTACTGAGACTATAGAAATTCCAATGCACTTACTTCTGCCGTTCATGAGCTCTGATGAGTATTCCTCCTCTAAAGAGGATGAAGATGTTACTGAAGAGCAAGTTGCCAAGTACCTTAGAGCAATCATGAAGCTTAATGCCAAGTTATTTGGTAATGACACTTGGGAGGATGAACCCCACTTGCTCACCAAAGAACTGGATGACTTGACTAGGCAGAGATTACCTCAGAAGAGACAGGATCCTAGAAAGTTCTCAATACCTTGTACCATAGGCACCATGACCTTTGAGAAGGCTCTGTGTGACCTGGGGTCAAGTATAAACCTCATGCCACTCTCTGTGATGGAGAAGCTAGGGATCATTGAGGTACAAGCTGCAAGAATCTCACTAGAGATGGCAGACAATTCAAGGAAACAGGCTTATGGACTTGTAGAGGATGTCTTGGTAAAGGTTCAAAGCCACTACATCCCTGCTGATTTCATAATCCTAGACACTGGGAAGTGTATGGATGAATCCATCATCCTTGGCAGACCCTTCCTAGCCACAGCAAAAGCTATGATTGATGTTGACAGAGGAGAATTGGTCCTTCAAGTGAATGAGGACTCCCTTGTGTTTAAAGCTCAAGGATCTCCCTTTGTAACCATGGAAAGGAAGCATGAAAAGCTTCTCTCAATACAGAGTCAAACAAAATCCCCACATTCAAACTCTAAGTTTGGTGTTGGGAGGCTATAACCAAACTCTAAGTTTGCTGTTGAGAGGCTCCAACCCTGCTCTGATTATCTGTGAGGCTCCATGAGAGCTCACTGTCAAGCTATTGACATTAAAGAAGCGCTTGTTAGGAGGCAACCTAATTTTATTATATCTATTTATTTTCTATTATTATTTTATGTTTTCTGTAGGTTGATGATTATGTGAAATCACAAAAACAACTGAAAAAGCAAAAACAGAATGAAAAACAGTATTAAAAATAGCACACCCTGGAGGAGAAGCTTACTGGCGCTTAAACGCCAGTAAAGGTAGCAGAATGGGCGTTAAACGCCCAGTCTGGCACCATTCTGGGCGTTTAACGCCAGAAATGGGCACCAGACTGGCGTTTAACACCAGAAATGGGCACAAAGCTGGTGTTTAACACCAGAAAATGTTAAAAAGCTGGCGTTTAAACGCCAGAAAGGGGAGAAAAGCTGGCGTTAAATGCCAGAAATGGGCAGCAACCTGGCGTTTAACGCCAGGATTGGCAATCAAAAGGGCGTTTACACGCCACATGGTGCAGGAATGAGAAATCCTTGACACCTCAGGATCTGTGGACCCACAGGATCCCCACCTACTTCATCTCTCTCTCTCTCTTCTTCACACCTGTCCATAACACCCTTCCCCAAGAAGAAGGTGATCCCCGAGGTCCCTTTCAAGCTCAAAAAGGGTGAATATCTGGAGATCTGACATGAGATTCGAAGAAGAGGTTGGGAAATTCTCACCAACCCCATTCAACAAGTCGGGATCTTAATGGTTCAAGAGTTCTATGCCAATGTATGGATCACCAAGAACTATGATCAAAGTGTGAATCCAGACCCTAAGAATTAGCTCACAATGGTCTGGGAGAAATGCTTAGATTTCAGTCCGGAAAATGTAAGGTTGGCATGCAACTTGCCCATGATGCAAGGAGATGCACGCCCCTACACTAGAAGGGCCAACTTTGATCAAAGATTGGACCAAGTCCTCGTAGACATTTGTGAAAAGGGCGCTCAATGGAAGAAAGATTCAAGAGGGAAGCCGGTTCAACTAAGAAGGCATGACCTCAAGCCCGTGGCTAGGGGATGGTTGGAGTTCATCCAACGCTCAATCATTCCCACTAGCAACCGGTCTGAAGTTACTATAGACCGGGCTATCATGATCCATAACATCATGATTGGAGAGGAAGTAGAAGTTCATGAGGTTGTATTCCTAGAACTCTACAAGGTGGCGGACAAGTCTTCTACTTTGGCAAGGTTAGCCTTCCCTCATCTCATTTGTCACCTCTGCAATTCAGCTGGAATTGACATAGAGGAAGACATCCTCATTGATGAGGACAAGCCCATCACTAAGAAATGGATGGAGCAAACAAGAGAGCCCACTCATGAACCTCACCAAGAGCATGAGGAAATTCCTCATCATGAGATTCCTGAGATTCCTCAAGGGATGTATTTTCCTCCACAAAATTATTGGGAGAAAATCAACACATCCCTAGGAGAATTAAGTTCCAACATGGGGCAACTAAGGGTGGAGCACCAAGAGCATTCCATCCTCCTCCATGAAATTAGAGAAGACCAAAGAGTCATGAGAGAGGAGCAACAAAGGCAAGGAAGAGACATTGAGGAGCTCAAGCACTCCATAAGATCTTCAAGAGGAAGAACAAGCCGCCATCACTAAGGTGGACCCGTTCTTTAATTTCCTTGTTCTTTATTTTCTGTTTTTTGAATTTTTATGCTTTATGTTATTTATGTTTGTGTCTTACTACATGATCACTAGTGTCTTAATGTCTATGCCTTAAAGCTATGAATGTCCTATGAATCCATCACCTTTCTTAAATAAAAAGTGCTTTTAATTGCAAAAAAAACAAGAAGTACGTGAACTTCGAATTTTAAAACAGATTAATTGTTTTGATGTGGTGGCAATACTTTTTGTTTTTCTGAATGAATGGTTGAACATTGTATATTTTTGAATTTGTTGTTCATGAATATTAAAATTGTTGGCTCTTGAAAGAATGATGGAAAAGGAGAAATGTTATTTGATAATCTGAAAAATCATAAAATTGATTCTTGAAGCAAGAAAAAGTAGTGAAAAGCTTGCGAAAAAAAAAAGGCGAAAAAAAGAAGAAAAGAAAAAATAAAGAAAAAAAAGCAAGCAGAAAAAGCCAATAGTCCTTTAAACCAAAAGGCAAGGGTAAAATAAAAAGGATCCAAGGCTTTGAGCATCAGTGGATAGGAGGACCCACAGGAATAAAATCCTAGCCTAAGCGGCTAAACCAAGCTGTCCCTAACCATGTGCTTGTGGCGTGAAGGTGTCAAGTGAAAGGCTTGAGACTGAGCGGTTAAAGTCGTGGTCCAAAACAATAAGAGTGTGCTTAAGAGCTCTGGACACCTCTAATTGGGGACTCTAGCAAAGCTGAGTCACAATCTGAAAAGGTTCACCCAGTTATGTGTCTGTGGCATTTATGTATCCGGTGGTAATACTGGAAAATAAAATGCTTAGGGTCACGGCCAAGACTCATAAAGTAGCTGTGTTCAAGAATCAACATACTGAACTAGGAGAATCAATAACACTATCTGAATTCTGAGTTCCTATAGATGCCAATCATTCTGAACTTCAAAGGATAAAGTGAGATGCCAAAACTGTTCAGAAGCAAAAAGCTAATAGCCCCATGATGACAAGTCATCCTAGCCTATTTTAACTAGTCTTTTTCTTTTGTTTTCATTAGAATTATGCACTTTCTTGAGCTACAAGCAAGCTAATTGAGTAGATTTTCATGTTTCCCTTGATTGAACCAACCATATATGAATTTATGCCATTTCATGAGGTTTTATGCTATATTTGTTGCATATTGTGAAAGAATGAATATCTCATGATTTTGAGCATAGCTTTGATGAGTTTGGTTGATTAATGATAGGTGAAGAAAGCTTGGAGAAAGGTTGAAGCAAAGAGGAATGGCTAGGAGTGAAGAGAGGACAATGGAATAAGTGAAAATTGAACCAGGAAAGCATGAAGTTAGCCCCAACGTTAGCCCCCTAACTTGGGAGCTAATGTTGGGCATGAAGATTACTCCCTGGGCTCCCCACGTTTGAGCCAACGTTAGCCCCCTAACTTGGAGGCTAACGTTGGCAAGAGAAGTTCTCCCCTGGGCACTAACGTTGGCACATGAATCACAAAGGGGGAAGGGCCAACATTTGCGCCAACGTTAGCCCCCTAACTTGGAGGCTAACGTTGGCACATGAAGACACAAGGGAGGGGCACCAACGTTTGCGCCAACGTTAGCCCCCTAACACTGAGGCTAACGTTGGCGCCACTAGCACAAAGCATTGCCAACGTTAGGGTCAAAGTTAGACCCCTAACGTTGGCACCAACGTCCATACCAGCAGAATATGCTTTGCTGCTATGAAAAGTTGGAGCCAAAGTTAGACCCCTAACTTTGGCTCAAACGTTAGGTCCAACTATGGCTAACTTCAAAACCGGTTCAATTGGTTCACTTTGGTTCTTCTTCAAACTTCAAGAGCAATCAACCAAGGCCTCTTTCAACCCAATTCCACCAAGAACAAAGGCCCAACTCAAGGCTTGAAGATCATTTTGGAAAGTGTATAAATAGGATAGAATTCAAGTTATTCGGGGAGCTTTCCTTTTAGAATTTTCATAAGAGTTTTTGGGAAGCTTTTGTTACTGAGTGAACTTTAATTTCTTTGTTTCCATTGCTTTTAATTTCATTTTACTTTTGTCTTGGATCTTGGATTGGAGAATTGAAGAAATTATGTTTCAATCTCAATCTTGGATCTCTCTATTTCCTTTACTGTTAATTGAATTAGCATTTCCGTTTCTGTTACTTGATCTTCATCTCTTTTCTTTGCAATTTACAATTTCCTTGCTATTGTTCTTGTTGGATCTAGGAAGGCATTGAGATCTAGACTTGGTTTTCTAGTCTCTGGATCCTGAGATCTGAAATTCTCATTTCAATTCCCTGTTTACTGCTTCTTATGTTCATTTACTTTTCTGCTTTATTTCCGGTTCAATCCCAATTCCCTTTTACTCTTCTGTTTGATGCAATCTAATTTTTCCTTGTTTAATTTCTGCAAATCCACATCCCAATCCCCTTTACATTTCAAGCAATTTACATTCCTTGCACTTTAAGATTCCGCAATTTACATTTCTTGCACTTTAAGTTTCTGTCATTTAATTTCTTGTTCTTTAAGTTTTAGCAATTTATTTCTTGTTCTCTTTACTTCAATGCAATTTAATTTTGCAAGTCACAAAACCATCAACCAAATCTTGATTCGCTTGACTAAATCCACCACTAAACTAAAATTTCTCAATCCTTCAATCCCTGTGGGATCGACCTCACTCCCGTGAGTTTTTATTACTTGATGCGACCCGGTGCACTTGCCGGTTAGATTGTGATGTTTTGTGAGAGATTCGTTTCTCACCAAAATATCTCATCACCCCGCTCATCTAATTAAGACTGATCTTCATAGATGTTTTTAGAATTCATTGTATATTCTTTTCTTTTTATCCTTTGTTTTTAGTTGCTCGGGGACAAGCAACAATTTAAGTTTGGTGTTGTGATGAGCGGATAATTTATACGCTTTTTGGCATTATTTTTAGTATGTTTTTAGTATGTTTTAGTTAGTTTTTATTATATTTTATTAGTTTTTAAATAAAAATCACATTTCTGGACTTTACTATGAGTTTGTGTGTTTTTCTGTGATTTCATGTATTTTCTGGCTGAAATTGAGGGATCTGAACAAAAATCTGATTCAGAGGCTGAAAAAGGACTACAGATGCTGTTGGATTCTTACCTCCCTGCACTCGAAGTGGATTTTCTGGAGCTATAGAAACTTAATTGGCACGCTCTCAATTGCTTTGGAAAGTAGACATCCTGGGCTTTCCAGCAATATATAATAGTCCATACTTTTCTCGAGATTTGATGGCCCAAACCGGCATTCCAAGTCAGCATAAAAATTCTAGCGTCAAAACGCCAGAACTGGCATAAAAGCTGGAGTTAGACGCCCAAACTGGCACAAAAGCTGGTGTTTAACTCCAAGAAAAGTCTCTACATGTGAAATCTTCGATGCTCAGTCCAAGCACACACCAAGTGGGCCCGGAAGAAGATTTCTGCATTAATTACCTATTTCTATAACCCTAGGCTACTAGTTTTCTATAAATAGGATCTTTTGCTATTGTATTTTCATCCTTTAATCATCCTAAATCATCTTTAATCATGTTTTGATGATTGAACCCTCTTTAGAAGGCTAGCCATTCGGCCATGCCTGAACTTTTTGTTCTTATGTATTTTCAACGGTGGAGTTTCTACACACCATAGATTAAGGTATGGAGCTCTGCTGTTCCTCATGAATTAATGCAATTACTACTATTTTTCTATTCAATTCACGCCTATTTCTTCTCCAAGATATACTCTCATACTTAATTCAGTTATGTCAGAATGAAGGGATGACCCGTGACAATCACCCAATCTTCGTTACTCGCTTAGCCAAGGTCGCGTGCCCGACAACCACAAAGCGATCTACATGATGTTCAACGTAGTCATTGGACGACAGCTGGAGTATATTCTCTTGGGTTTCTAATCTAAGATTGGAACCTTCGTGGTATAGGCTAAAATTATTGGTGGCCATTCCTGAGATCCGAAAAGTCTAAACCTTGTCTGTGGTATTCCGAGTAGGATCTGGGAAGGGATGACTGTGATGAGCTTCAAACTCGCGAGTGTTGGGCGTAGTGACAGACGCAAAAGGATCAATGGATCCTATTCCAACATGATCGAGAACTGACAGATGATTAGCCGTGCGGTGACAGCGCATTTGGACCATTTTCAATGGTGAAACCCAACATAAGCTTGCCATGGAAAGGAGTATGAATGATTGGATGAAGGTAATAGGAAAGCAGAGGTTCAGAAGGAACAAAGCATCTTCATACGCTTATCTGAAATCCTCACCAATGAATTACATAAGTATCTCTATCCTATTATATATTTTATTCATCTTTTAATTATCAATTCTTCATAACCATTTGAATCCGCCTGACTGAGATTTACAAGATGACCATAGCTTGCTTCAAGCCGACAATCTCCGTGGGATTGACCCTTACTCACGTAAGGTTTATTACTTGGATGACCCAGTACACTTGCTGGTTAGTTGTGCGGAGTTGTGACAAAGAGTTGAGATTATTTCTGAAGAAGCAATTCAGCAAGCCTTGGATCTCCCCCTACTCCAGAAGGATTGGACGCATTCTAAGAGGCCTCCTTCAAACGCCAGACATACCAATTTGACTGGGATGCCGTCCTCAGAGTTATAGCACAACCTGGAAGCAGATGGATCTATGGATACCATCGATCCTGACCTAAGGGAATATTGGCTTCCACACTCACCTTGGAGGCTTGAGTATGGGCACAGATTATGTCCTACTACGTCTTTTCGAGCACTCACGAGTCCTCCTTCACTGCAGATATGGCTGTTCTCCTCTGGTGTGTCCTTACAGACTAGCCTCTCAATTTACCAAGACACCTCCGAGATGCCATGGGACACGTACAGATCGTAGGCAACCTACCCTTTCCCGCCTTGGTTTCAGATATAGTCTCGGTAGTCGGAGTCTCCTACAGAGCTGGGGACACCAAGACCACACTTCCGCGGGATGATCAGATTGTCCCCAATGGGAAGTACATCAGACCTCTAGCAGCCACTATCAGCCGGACCGCAGACCCAGCCGGAGATATTCCTTCTCCTTCCACATCACAAGCACCTTCAACAAATCAGCTGCTCCTACAGATACTTCAGAGGTTGGACCGGCTTGACCGGCAGGCAAAGCGAATGGAGCGTCGTAACAAGCGCCAATTTACATACCTCAAGGAGATGATTGTTGGCAACCACCCACCTGAAGAAGAACCAGATACTCCGGACTCCACTTCATCCACCAGCACAGGAAGCCATGACAACCCCGACTGTGGAGATGCTGTTACCAGCCCCCCTTTGTTCCTGACTGTTGGCACCGAAGACAGTGCCAAGCTTTAAGTGTGGGGAGGTCGGTCAGTACCTGACTTCCGGAGGTAAATTCTTCTTCTTAACACCAATATTTTAGCTTTTCTTTTGTTAGGTAGAATAGATTGCATGATAATAATTGTTTGCATGTATGTTTGCTTGGTTAAAGTAATAAAATTCTTTTCAAGACTTTAATATTTCACTAATTTAAATTAAAAAAAAATTTAAATAAACTTGTTTGAAGACTGTAAATTGGAACATGAATGATAGCTAAGAACACACAACCCAGAGAGATTTTTTAGCCTAATTATATGTTTACACTATTTAACCATAATATTTTATTCTTGTGTGTTTTCTTCTCTATAATTGTAATCTTTACTTTGTTCTACTCTATATGTCCAATGTTTAATGTGTTATATGCATGCATATGATTGAGGCCATTATTTGATTATTAGCTCACTTATGCCAAATAGCCTACCCTTTTAATTACCTTTGTTAGCCACCTTGAGCCTTTTAATCCCCATTTGTTCTATATTTTACCACATTACTAGTCTTAAGCAGAAAAACAAATTAAATACCCCAATTGAATCTTTGGTTAGCTTAAGATAGTATGTTAACTAAGTGTGGGAAAACTGTGAGAACTTGGGTTAATGAAAGTGTACAATGTTTAAAGAATAAAATATTAGGAATTTGGATACATACTCATGTGAAACCAGAAAAATTAAAAATCCATATGCATTGATAAATTATGTTTACTTTTAATTAAAAAAATTAAAAAAACCAAAAATGTTCAATAAATAAATAAATAAGGGGACAAAATTACCCCAGTATTAAGTTAATGAAACATCAATGCATATGTGATAAAATTAAAGAAAAAGTTGATGCATGAGTATGAGATGCAAAAATGAGAATTTTGGGTAGCTAGGCATGATTTAAGAAGAATATAGAGTATGTATAGGTGAGAGCTTAGGTTAGTCAATGATTCAATTTATAGCTCACTCAGCCATATATATACCCTCACCCTTACCTTAGCCCCATTACAACCTTGAAAAGACCTCATGATGTTTGCATTGGTACATTAAATATTTCTTAATTGGTTAGGTAAAGAACAAAGCTTAGAGAGCATGACTAGAAAAGACTAAAGTGATTACCCTATACACTTGAGTGATTAGAGTGCACATACACTACCAGTGAGGGTTCAATGCTTAATTCTATGTTCCCTGCTTTCATGAGCTGTCTACTTACAAGTCTACTTGCGTTTACTTTATGATTTAAATTAGTGATATCTGATTTATGTTTGTCTTGAAGAACTTATTTACTTTTAACCAAGTATACAGAATCATCTTAGCATATAGTTGCATTCATACATAGGTTGCATTTCATGTAGGGAGGTTGATAAACCACTATTTTATGGTTTATCTTGTGCTCAATTGAGTGGTTTTTATCAAGTCATTGCCCACTTATTCATACAAATTGCATGGTTTTATAATCCCTTTCTAGTTTTGTTTTATGGTTGAAAACTTGCTTCCTAAGCCTTAATTTGTGTATTTTAATCCTCCTATATACCATTCGATGCTGTGATCTATGCATTCAGTGTTTTCAGGCCTTATAGGGCAAGAAATAAAGGAGACAACCAGCGAGCATCGACGCGGACGCATGGCTCACGCGTGCGTGCAATCTGGAGATTTTACAGTGACGCGTGCGCGTACCTGACGTGTACGCGTGGAATGGAGTTTTGCAAGACGACGCGTGCGCGTGCTTGACACGTACGCGTGACACGCGAAGATGTGACATGCGCGATCTGCAGAAATAACAGAAAATGTTGGGGCAATTTCGGGCCGAGTTTTGACCCAGTTTCTGGCCCAGAAACACAGACTAGAGCCAGGGAACGAGCAGAGACTCAACACACATTCTCATTAGCGTAGTTTTAGTTTTTAGATCTGAGTCTAGAGAGAAATTACTCTTCCTCTAAGTTTTCTTTACATTCATAGTTTATTAGTTTTACGCTTTTGCTTTGGATATTGAAGAGTCATCACCTCCGTTGAAGTTGCTATTCTAGTTTGTTTTCTTATTCCCTTATTATTCCATATTCTTAATTCTTGTTTAGAGTTACAATTGGATTGTTTTTAGAATTTATTAATGTAAGCAGTATTTTTCCATTTAAATTTTATTATTTGTTTAATTGCTTCCAATTAATTTGATTATCATGTCTCTTTTCTATTCCCTACTCCCAACAACGAAGATGGTATCCATGTTGATGGAGTAGACTCCCAACTTGACATGGGGGTTGATTAAAAGGAGACACTTGAGTTAGAATGCTCAAGTGATTAGTTAAATTGGAAGTTGATGGCTAATTCTCTATTTACTAATGCTAGACCTTCCCAAGGGAGAGGACTAGAATTTGTGAATAAGAGTTAGCTTAATCACTTGACTTTTCTTTATTTAGTAAGGGTTAACTAAGTGAAAATAACAACCTCTTTATACTACACTTGAGAGAATTGATGAGTATTTTGGAGGAAAAATAAATTTCTCCCAAAACACACAAATCTAACCGGCAAGTGCACCGGGTCGCATCAAGTAATAAAAACTCACGGGAGTGAGGTCGATCCCACAGGGATTGAAGGATTGAGCAATTTTAGTTTAGTGGTTGATTTAGTCAAGCGAATCAAGATTTGGTTGATGGTTTTGGGACTTGGAGAATTAAATTGCATTGAAGTAAAGAGAACAAGAGATAAATTGCTGAAACTTAAAGAACAAGAAATTAAATGACAGAATCTTAAAGTGCAAAAAATGTAAATTGCGGAATCTTAAAGTGCAAGGAATGTAAATTTCTTGAAATGTAAAGGGGATTGGGACGTGGATTTGCAGAAATTAAGCAAGGAAAAGTTAAATTGCATCAAACAGAAGAGTAAAAGGGAATGGGGATTGAAACGGATCTTGAAGCAGTAAAGTAAATGAACATTAAAAGCAAGAAACAGAGAATGTAAAATTGAGATCTCAGGGCCCAGAGACTAGAAAACCAAGTCTAGATCTCAATGCCTTCCTAGATCCAACAAGAACAATTGCCAGGGAATTGTAAATTTCAAAGAGAATAGATGAAGAGCAATTAACCAAAAATGGAATTTAATTAGCAGTAAAGAAACAGAGATCCAAGATTGAGATTGAAATAGAATTTCTTCAATTCTTCAATCCAAGATCCAAGACAAATGTAAAATGAAATTGAAAGCAATGGAAACGAAGAAATTAAAGTTCACTCAATAACAAAAGCTCTCCGAAAACTATTATGAAAATTCCAAAAGGAAAGCTCTCTGAAGAACTTGAATTCTATCCTATTTATACACTTTCTTCAAATGATCTTCAAGCCTTGAGTTGGGCCTTTGCTCTTGGTGGAATTGGGTTGAAAGAGGCCTTGGTTGATTGCTCTTGAAGTTTGGAGAAGAACCAAAGTGAACCAATTGAACCGGTTTTGAAGTTAGCAAAAGTTGGACCAAAAGTTTGAGCCAAAGTTAGGGGTCTAACTTTGGCTCCAACTTTTCACATCAGCAAACACAATTTTCTGGTATGCACGTTGGTGCCAACGTTAGGGGTCTAACTTTGACCCTAACGTTGGCCTTGCCTTGTATGCTAGTGGCGCCAACGTTAGCCTCCAAGTTAGGGGGCTAACGTTGGCGCAAACGTTGGCCCCTCTCCCTTGTGTTTTCATGTGCCAACGTTAGCCTCCAAGTTAGGGGGCTAACGTTGGCGCAAACGTTGGATGGCCAGGGAGGAATTCATGTGCCAACATTAGCCTCCAAGTTAGGGGGCTAACGTTGGCGCAAACGTGGGATGGCCAGGGAGGAAATTTCAAGTTCCAACGTTAGCCTCCAAGTTAGGGGGCTAACGTTGGGGCTAACTTCTTGCTTCCTGGTTCAATTTCACTTATTCCATTGTCCTCTCTTCACTCCTAGCCATTCCTCTTTACTTCAACCTTTCTCCAAGCTTTCTTCACCTATCATTAATCAACCAAACTCATCAAAGCTATGCTCAAAATCATGAGATATTCATTCTTTCATAATATGCAACAAATATAGCATAAAACCTCATGAAATGGCATAAATTCATATATGGTTGGTTCAATCAAGGGAAACATGAAAATCTACTCAATTAGCTTGCTTGTAGCTCAAGAAAGTGCATAATTCTAATGAAAACAAAAGAAAAAGACTAGCTAAAATAGGCTAGGATGACTTGTCATCACAACACCAAACTTAAAGCTTGCTTGTCCCCAAGCAAGAAATGAATTATTGAGAAGAAAGAATGAAATGGAAGAGGAAGTTCATGCTAGCAGAGTATTATTGATAGTTCATGGGGTTTTGTGTGGATATGCAAATACTCACTTCTTATTGACTTCTAGGCCTAGAAAGTCTCCTTCAAGCTTTAAGTGACATACTGCTATGACCTCTCATTATTCCTTTATCCTTGGCTATTACTTTGTTCATAAGCTTTATTTGAGTGTCATGTGTAGCAAGTTCATTTTCTTTTCTTTATACTTGACACATTATTCACCATAGACACTTGGCTCACATTCCTTCTTAAAACATTGATGCCCAGCACCTCTTTGGGTTACTAAATGCCTTGTAGTTAGGTTGCTCTTGATAGTGGACTTTCAGCTGATGATCCCGGATTAGTTAATCCAAGTCACCAAGTGTTGATGCACTCCAAAGAGCTTAATAATCCAAGCAGATCCTAATACAAAGACACCACAGGCATATATTCTAAGGTTCAAGCTATTGGTGTCCAGCTTTGCTTCTTTTTGTTTTTCTTTTGTTCTGCCACTTTTTGGCTCTCTTTGTTCTTTCCTTCTTTTTGTTTTTCTTCTAACTAAGGAATTTAATTCAATTGAGATTCCTAGATAGTAGGCCACTCTTTACTTAGAAGGAGATATCCTAGCTCTTTATTCACTAAAAGTGAGCTATTATACAATCACACACATACCACCATTTACTTTTATTCCACTTCTAACTAACAGAGACTATTTCACTTCACATTCAAACTGTTCTTTTATTGAATTTTAAAGATGCAGGGGACAACACATGCTTCTTGTCAAGTGAAAGTAAACACACAAGCACATACATAAACTAGCCTACTTATTTTAAAAGAGGTTTGAATCTGTTTGAACTAAATGAACACTTTATCAAGACATCAATCAAAAATATTTCCCAACAGTAAAGGTTAAGTATAGATACAACCTATTGGTTTGCATTTCTTTTGTTCTCCTTTCTGTTGTGCCCCTTTTTGAGTCTTTATGCATGGGACCTTCAATTGGTGGTTAATTCCCACTTTATTCCTTGCTACTTCTCTTGATTCAACAGGTTAACTCTGGGCAAACTTTTGTGTCCTTGCTAAAGGTTAAGATATTGGGACTAAACAAAAATAGTTAAGTTGTTGAATAATCTGTTTGATTGCTTGGAACTGGCAATGTGCAGGAAGTTAGAATGAAGTTTTGGTGGAACACCAAACTTAGCATCTTGCATTCTCCCTTCGATTGTTTTTGGTGTGCAACACCAAACTTAGCTTCTTGCAATACATAGCAGTTATCCAACACTCTTATTGAAAAAGTTATGAAAAGAAAACTACCTCCGGTTGGGTTGCCTCCCAACAAGCGCTCTTTTATTGTCACTAGCTTGACATCTTTCAATTCTTTTTAAGAGGGCTGGAGGTGTTGAACCTCTTTTTCCTTATCCAATTGTCCTCCCAAATACAGCTTTGCTCTGTGACCATTTGTTGTGAATTGATTCTTTGTTGCCTCATCTAGCAGTTCAATACTCCCATAGGGAAAAACCTTTGTCACCAAGTATGGGCCAGTCCATTTAGACTTCAGTTTACCAGGGAAAATTTTAAGCCTCGAATTATACAGGAGCACTTGCTGTCCTGGCTTGAATTCCTTCTTTGTGATCTTCTTGTCATGCCACTTCTTAGCTTTCTCCTTGTATATCTTCGCACTTTCATAAGCCTCTAGTCTAAATTCATCCAACTCATTTAGTTGTAACAACCTTTTCTCTCCTGCAGCTTGGGGATCAAGGTTGAGGAGTTTAGTGGCCCAAAAAGCTCTGTGTTCAAGCTCTACAGGGAGGTGGCAGGATTTGCCATACAATAGCTGAAAGGGTGACTTGCCAACAGGAGTTTTAAAAGCTGTCCTATAAGCCCACAATGCATCCTCTAGCTTTCTAGCCCAATCTTTTCTTGTGATTCCCACTGTTTTCTCTAGGATCTTCTTTAATTCTCTATTTGCAAGTTCAGCTTGGCCATTAGTCTGAGGATGGTAAGGTGTGGCTACTTTGTGAATTACTCCATATTTGTGAAGGAGTTTCTCCATTTGTTTGTTGCAAAAGTGACTACCACCATCACTAATAAGACCTTTGGGCACTCCATACCTAGTGAAGATGTGCTTTTTAAGGAATTGGAGGACGATCTGTGCATCACAGGTGGTTGTGGCTATGGCTTCCACCCACTTTGAGACATACTCCACTGCTACCAGGATGTATCTAAAAGAATAGGAAGGAGGAAAAGGCCCCATGAAATCAATTCCCCATAGATCGAACAATTCTAATTCTAAGATAAAGTTTTGAGGCATCTCATTCCTTCTTGTTAATCCTCCTGCTTTCTGGCATTCATTACATTGGTGTACATATTTTCTGGCATCCTTGAAGATAGTTGGCCAATAGAAGCCACTCTGCAGTATTTTTGCGGCTGTTTTTTCTGGGCCAAAGTGTCCACCATAAGCTGAACCATGACAATGCCACAAGATGTCCTTCACTTCACTTTCAGGAATACACCTTCTGATCACTCCATCAGAGCATCTCTTGAATAAGAAGGGTTCATCCCATGAAAATTTCCTTGCTTCGTTGATCAACTTCTTCACTTGTTGCTTAGAGATATCTTGCGGTATCTTCCTTCCCACTTTGTAATTTGCTATGTCAGCAAACCAAGGTGCTTGCTGGATCTGCAGAAGGTGCTCATCTGGGAAGCTTTCATTTATGGGCTGGGATACTTTTTGACTTGTTTCATGTGGTAGCCTTGACAGATGATCAGCGACCTGATTTTCAATGCCCTTCCTATCTCTTATCTCAATGTCAAATTCTTGTAGGAGCAGTATCCACCTGATGAGTCTTGGTTTAGCATCCTGCTTTGACATCAAATACTTAAGTGCAGCATGATCAGTGTAAACCACAACTTTTGATCCTATCAGATATGATCTAAACTTATCAAATGCATAGACTACAGCTAGCAACTCTTTTTCTGTTGTAGTGTAATTTCTTTGAGCCTCATTCAACACTTTACTTGCATAATATATGGTATGATGCAAATTTCCCTTCTTTTGCCCAAGTACAGCACCAATTGCAATGTCACTTGCATCACACATGAGTTCAAAAGGTAATTCCCAATCTGGAGGTGTGATGATTGGTGCTGTTGTGAGTTTATTTTTTAAAGTTTCAAATGCATGCTGGCAGTTTTCATCAAAAACAAAAGGGTTATCAAGCATTAACAGATTACTTAAAGGTTTGGCTATTTTTGAGAAGTCCTTGATAAACCTTCTATAAAATTCGGCATGCCCCAAGAAACTTCTAACAGATTTCACATTAATTGGTGGAGGGAGTTTTTCTATAATCTCAACCTTTGCCTTATCAACCTCTATCCCTTTTCTTGAAACTTTATGGCCAAGAACAATCCCTTCGGGTACCATGAAATGGCATTTCTCCCAGTTTAAAACCAAATTAGTTTCTTGGCACCGTTTCAAGACAAGAGTTAAATGGTTTAGGCAAGCATTGAAATTATCACCAAAAACAGAGAAGTCATCCATGAAGACTTCTAAAAATTTTTCGACCATATCAGAAAAAATGGAGAGCATACACCTTTGAAATGTGGCAGGGGCGTTGCAGAGCCCAAAAGGCATCCTCCTATATGCAAAAACTCCAAATGGACATGTAAAGGCAGTTTTCTCTTGGTCCTTGGGGTCCACCACGATTTGATTATACCCAGAATATCCGTCCAAAAAGCAGTAATAGTCATGGCCGGCTAACCTTTCCAGCATCTGATCAATGAATGGGAGAGGAAAATGATCCTTCCTGGTGGCATCATTCAATCTTCTATAGTCTATGCACATCCTCCACCCCGTCACTGTTCTAGTAGGGATCAACTCATTCTTCTCATTAGTGATGATCGTCATTCCTCCCTTCTTTGGCACAACTTGAACCGGACTTACCCATGGGCTGTCAGATATTGGAAAGATTATCCCTGCATTCCACAACTTCATTACTTCCTTCTGGACAACTTCCTTCATTGTAGGATTTAGCCTTCTTTGCGGTTGAACCACTGGTTTGGAATTATCTTCCAAGAGAATTTTATGCATACATACTGCAGGGCTGATTCCCTTCAAGTCATCAATGGTCCATCCTAAAGCATCCTTATGAGCTTTGAGTACGTCAAGAAGTTCTCCTTCTTCCTTCTTTGTCAGGGATGAATTAATGATTACTGGGAAGCTCTCCGATGTGCCAAGGAATGCATATTTGAGATGGGTGGGTAAAGGTTTCAGTTCTTGTTTTCGCACATCTTCATTGCTATCGTGTCTTTCATCTTGCTCAGTGAAGGTCTCAGCCACTTGTTCCTCTGTTGCCCCTTGATTTCCTTCTTGCTCTTGAAAATTTTCTTCCACTGTTTCTTCCACCAAACTGTCTATCATATCCACTCTTACGTAATCCTCTTGCTCAGGAGCGTTTTGCATTGATTTGAACACATTTATGATCATTTGTTCATTATGGACCCTGAAGGTCATTTCTCCTTTTTCTACATCAATGATGGCCCTTGCTGTGTGTAGAAATGGCCTTCCCAGAATGATTGAGTCGTTTCCTTCTTCTTCAGTGTCCAAAATTACAAAGTCTGCTGGGAAAATAAACTCCCCAACCTTCACCAACAGATTCTCCACAATTCCATTGGGTGTCTTGATTGATCTGTCAGCCATGACTAGTGACATCCTGGTGGGTTTAAGTTCTTCTATGGCAAGTTTTCTCATCATTGAGAGAGGCATTAAATTGATGCTGGCACCCAGGTCACAGAGAGCCTTGTTGAGAATTATCTTGCCAATAGTGCATGAGACTACAAAGCTTCCCGGATCCTTAAGTTTTGGTGGAATACCCTGTTGAATCACAGCACTGCATTCCTCGGTGAGTAATATGGTTTCCCTTTCAAGCCAACTTCTTTTCTTGTTGATAAGATCCTTCAGAAATTTGGAATATAGAGGCATTTGCTCAAGTGCTTCAGCCAAGGGAATATTGATTTCCAACTTCTTGAAAATCTCAAGGAATTTGTGAAAATGCTGGTCTTTAACCTCTTTGTTGAACCTCTGGGGATATGGTAGTGGAGGTATGATGCTCTTTCCTATTTGCTGCTGCCCCTGAGCTACTTCCTTTGAGCTATGTGCTGGTTGTCCTTCTCTTTGAGTTTTTCAGTGTCTTTGTTTGGCATCACAACTTGCTCTTTAGCCTCATCTATCTTTGTTTGATTCTCATCCTCCATTGGTTCTTTGATGTTCTCTGCTTGCTTCCTTGTAGTGTCATTGTTGCTTATCAATGCTCTCCCACTCCTTAATTGTATTGCCTTGCATTCTTCCTTGGGATTTGGAATTGTGTCACTGGGCAGTGAGTTTGAGGGTCTCTCAATAGATACATGCTTGGAGAGTTGCCCCATCTGTCTCTCTAGGCTCTTCAGGGAGGCTTCCTGATTCTTGGCTACCATTTCCTGGTGTTTCAGCATTTTGTCTATCATGGCCTCCAAGTGAGTGATTCTTTGGGCTTCAGGTGATACTTGAGGTGGGTTATGAGATGTGGGTGGTGGATGGTAGGCATTTTGGTTAGTGGGTTGGTTATTAGGTTGGTATTGGTTGAGGTTGGGGTAGTTGTTTTGAGGTTTTCTGTAGGGGTTTTGGTTAGTCTGCTGCTGGTTGTGATTTTGGTTGTTCCTTGGGTTGTGTTGGTTTGAGTTCCTCTGCCATGGTTGTTGGTTTTGGGTATGGTTATCTCCCCATCTGAGGTTTGGGTGGTTCTTCCAGGATGGATTGTATGTATCACCATACACTTCATTTGGTCCTTGGTTGTGCATATACTGTACTTGCTCTTGTTGTTGTTCTTCTTGAGTTTCTTCACTCTGTCCCCATGTGGTTGATGGTTGGCTGGTGTTAACTGCTGTAACTTGGAGACTATCTATTCTCTTGGCCATTTGCTCAAATTGTTGCTGAATTTGCTGCTGCATCATCTTGTTTTGAGCTAGGATTGAATCCACTCCTTCTAGCTCCATTACTCCTCTCCTTTGTGATGGTTGGCGGCCTCTTTGATGAGCAAAGAAATATTGATTGTTGGACACCATATCAATGAGTTCTTGAGCTTCTTCTGCAGTTTTCATGAGTTGCAAGGAACCTCCAGCTGAATGATCCAAAGCTTCTTGGGATTTCAATGTCAAGCCTTCATAGAAGTTTTGAAGTTTCTCCCACTCATTAAACATGGCAGGGGGACATTTCCTTATCAGAGCCTTGTACCTCTCCCATGCCTCATAGATAGGTTCGGCCTCCATTTGTGTAAATGTTTGAACCTCAGCCTTTAACCTTATAATCCTCTGAGGTGGATAAAATTTTTCAAGGAACTTAGTTACCAAATCATCCCAGTTGTTGATGCTGTCTCTTGGAAAAGATTCTAACCATTGAGTGGCCTTGTCCCTGAGAGAAAATGGGAATAGCATCAGCTTGTAGCTGTCAGGGGGCACTCCATTAGTTTTGACAGTGTTGCATATCCTCAAGAAAGTGGATAAATGTTGGTGTGGGTCCTCAAGTGGTCCTCCACCAAAAGAGCAGTCGTTCTGAACCAGAGTGATGAGTTGTGGCTTGAGTTCAAAATTGTTAGCATTGACATTTGGAGCCAAGATGCTGCTCCCACAATGTCTAGGATTTGCAAAGGTATAGGAAGCCAAAACTCTCCTCTGGGGTGGGTTGCCATTGTTGTTGTCTTCTCCACCTGGTGGATTGGTTAAATGTTCCTCCATCTCTTGGAATTCTTCGTCTGATTCCTCTTCTCCAACAATGTTTTTCCCTCGTTCAGCTCTTCTTAACCTCCTGAGAGTTCTTTCGTCTTGTTCATGAAAATTGGGTATGGTTCTTCTTGTACCTGACATACAAGCAGAACATGAGAAATGCACAAGACTAGTGACACTTCAATTTACTGCCAGATTGAAGTGTTAGTTAGTTTAAGCAAAAAATCAAACAGTTAGTGGGTTAATCAAAATTAAAGAAAAAGTGCTTGATCTAGATTACCACCTCACTTAATCATTGTCAATCTAATCAATCCCCGGCAACGGCGCCAAAAACTTGATGAGTATTTTGGAGGAAAAATAAATTTCTCCCAAAACACACAAATCTAACCGGCAAGTGCACCGGGTCGCATCAAGTAATAAAAACTCACGGGAGTGAGGTCGATCCCACAGGGATTGAAGGATTGAGCAATTTTAGTTTAGTGGTTGATTTAGTCAAGCGAATCAAGATTTGGTTGATGGTTTTGTGACTTGGAGAATTAAATTGCATTGAAGTAAAGAGAACAAGAGATAAATTGCTGAAACTTAAAGAACAAGAAATTAAATGACAGAATCTTAAAGTGCAAGAAATGTAAATTGCGGAATCTTAAAGTGCAAGGAATGTAAATTGCTTAAAATGTAAAGGGGATTGGGACGTGGATTTGCAGAAATTAAGCAAGGAAAAGTTAAATTGCATCAAACAGAAGAGTAAAAGGGAATGGGGATTGAAACGGATCTTGAAGCAGTAAAGTAAATGAACATTAAAAGCAAGAAACAGAGAATGTAAAATTGAGATCTCAGGGCCCAGAGACTAGAAAACCAAGTCTAGATCTCAATGCCTTCCTAGATCCAACAAGAACAATTGCCAGGGAATTGTAAATTTCAAAGAGAATAGATGAAGAGCAATTAACCGAAAATGGAATTTAATTAGCAGTAAAGAAACAGAGATCCAAGATTGAGATTGAAACAGAATTTCTTCAATTCTTCAATCCAAGATCCAAGACAAATGTAAAATGAAATTGAAAGCAATGGAAACGAAGAAATTAAAGTTCACTCAATAACAAAAGCTCTCCGAAAACTATTATGAAAATTCCAAAAGGAAAGCTCTCCGAAGAACTTGAATTCTATCCTATTTATACACTTTCTTCAAATGATCTTCAAGCCTTGAGTTGGGCCTTTGCTCTTGGTGGAATTGGGTTGAAAGAGGCCTTGGTTGATTGCTCTTGAAGTTTGGAGAAGAACCAAAGTGAACCAATTGAACCGGTTTTGAAGTTAGCAAAAGTTGGACCAAAAGTTTGAGCCAAAGTTAGGGGTCTAACTTTGGCTCCAACTTTTCACATCAGCAAACACAATTTTCTGGTATGCACGTTGGTGCCAACGTTAGGGGTCTAACTTTGACCCTAACGTTGGCCTTGCCTTGTATGCTAGTGGCGCCAACGTTAGCCTCCAAGTTAGGGGGCTAACGTTGGCACAAACGTTGGCCCCTCTCCCTTGTGTTTTCATGTGCCAACGTTAGCCTCCAAGTTAGGGGGCTAACGTTGGCGCAAACGTTGGCCCCTCTCCCTTGTGTTTTCATGTGCCAACGTTAGCCTCCAAGTTAGGGGGCTAACGTTGGCGCAAACGTTGGATGGCCAGGGAGGAATTCATGTGCCAACGTTAGCCTCCAAGTTAGGGGGCTAACGTTGGGGCTAACTTCTTGCTTCCTAGTTCAATTTCACTTATTCCATTGTCCTCTCTTCACTCCTAGCCATTCCTCTTTGCTTCAACCTTTCTGCAAGCTTTCTTCACCTATCATTAATCAACCAAACTCATCAAAGCTATGCTCAAAATCATGAGATATTCATTCTTTCATAATATGCAACAAATATAGCATAAAACCTCATGAAATGGCATAAATTCATATATGGTTGGTTCAATCAAGGGAAACATGAAAATCTACTCAATTAGCTTGCTTGTAGCTCAAGAAAGTGCATAATTCTAATGAAAACAAAAGAAAAAGACTAGCTAAAATAGGCTAGGATGACTTGTCATCAAGAATTCCAACAAGGATAGAACTTCCAATTAATCATTCCCCCAGTCAAGGCTTTTTTATTAGAATATATAATTCTCTTTTAGTTTACAATTATTTATTTTCTGTCATTCAACTCTCAAAAAATTCTCGGAAAACTCCTGATTAATAAGATAGCACCATTTTGTCAACTCATTGGGAGACGACCTGGGATTCATACTCCCAGTATTTTTATTCTAATTTTGTGACAACTTTTCTAAATTGATGAGCGAATTTTTGCTTATTAAGAACTATACTCGCAACGTATTTCTATATTGATTTCTTAATTGGCTGATCTCCATCCCGCATCAGGTACCACCAAAAGTCATGAGCACCTGCCTGCTCAGCAGTTCCATTATCACTCGTGCTGCGAAGGTGTAGGGTGAGGTTCCTCACATGACCTCCCTCTCCAAGATGCAGCTTTGGAGGGTGGAGAACTCTTCCAATTAATCTTATTATTGTAGTAACTGTAGATGGGTTAGGGGTGGTAGTGAAAAGTTAAAATTGGATGAGACATAGGGTAAGAGTTTGGGCATAAGTTAGAAAGAATAATTTGAAAAATTTTAGATATTTTTTTAGGTTAAGTACTTTTTTGGTCCCTAATGTCTTGAGTTAAAATCAAAATTTTTCTTGACCTTTTTTTCTTATTAATATCATCTTCAACGTTAGAAATCTTTCCAAAAATCATCCTTCTTACATGAAACACCTTCTTTCACCCACTAACCATCCCATCATCATCATCTGCTCATTACCATCACCTCTCTCTCTCTCTCTCTCTCTCTCTCTCTCTCTCTCTCTCTCTCTCTCTCTCTCTCTCTCTCTCTCTCTCTCTCTCTCTCTCTCTCTCTCTCTCTCCATTTTTTGCGGCATTAGAAAACCCCGAGAAAGAATCAATACCGTTAAGAACACCCACAAAGATCACCAAAGCCATGAAGCTCGTTGCCACTGCTAGGGTTTGACAAGCCCTAGAAGCCGTCCTAAATGACAGATGCTTCGCCAAAACGCTCGTCAAAGTCTTGTACGACATCAACTATCATCTCCAAGACGACAACGTCATCGTCCCCCTTAAGGACGCCAGGCCCATCAACTCCGTCACCCTCGTTGTCGTTACCGGAAATCGTAATCTCTGTGGCGGTTTCAATAACACCATCTTAAAGAAAGCCGAAACTCAAATCCAACAACTACACAAGCTTGGTTTGAATTACGTTACATTGTGATGAGAGAGAGAGAGAGAGAGAGAGAGAGAGAGAGAGAGAGAGAGAGAGAGAGAGAGAGAGAGAGAGAGAGAGAGTTGTGGTGGTAGTGGTGATGGTAATGAGCTGATAATAATAATGGGGTGGTTAGTGAGTAGAAAAGGATGTTTTATTAGGGGCAAAATCGTCATGTAATTACATTTTATGTGAAAAGAATTATTTTAAAATGATTTCTAATGCTGGAAATGATATTAATTAATAAAAAAAGGTCGAAAACGATTTTGATTTTGACCCAAAATATTAGAGACGAAAAAAATACTTAAAATCTTTTTTTAAAGATTCGAGTAGACTTATTTATCTTTTATGGTTATAAATTAATTTTTATTTTTTCATAATCAAATTTATCAGCATTATCATTTTTTATGACCAATTTTAACACTTTAGTTATTTTTAAAAAAAAAAGTGTTTTATATAATATAATACCTTTATGTACACGTACGTATTAAACTTGTAATTAATTAGTAAAGTTGGTGTAAAGCTTGTGATAGATGTCGCCATTGAATAATTTGATTATTCATTATTGGCAAGAGACTCTCGATAAATAGGTCATGATTGAATTTGACAAAGTTATTATTATTAGCTTAAGGTGGAAAGTGCCATCATGGTGATAAATCATCGTCATCATAGTAATAATAAAGCGCCTTTATGGTTTCAACAAAATACTGTTAGGTGTTGTTATCATGAAAAACTATAGAAAATGATTATTTAGGAAAGTGAATAGAAGTGTTTCCAACTCATCAATCCTCGCATGCGGTGCCAAATTACTTTGTTCAATTCGAAATCAATTTAGATTGGCTGAGTGATCAGTTCATTCATTCGTTTAAATAAGTGTCAAAGATTCGAATTTGTTTTGTGCATGCAACAGCCTATTAACTAGCAACAGACTCTTAAATAAAGTTTAAATCTGAAACGAATTAATTCTTAACTTGTCGAACTAAAAAATACTATAAACAATCAAAAAATTAGTTTGATGGAAATGCTAGATATATAATACTACAAAAAAAAGGAGTATTTATAACAAAATTAAGTTATTGTTACATACTAAGAATGATTTGTAACAACAAGACACTTTGTTATAAAATGTTCTAATATTTTGTAATATTCTAAGTTTTTATTACAAATTATGTTGATTTTTATAACAAAATAGTATTTTTGTCGCAAAATTTTATAATATTTTGTAATAAAAAATTAAGTTGTTTCAAAAGTTCAAAATATTTTATAACAAAATATTTTTTTCAAAAACTCCAATTACTTTGTAACAAAAATTAATTTATCACAAAATTTAATATTATTTGTAACAAGTTATTTGTTTGTCACAAAATTTAAAAATTTTTTGTACCTAAAAAAAAAATTTCAAAATATTAAACCTTTTAGAGGTTAAAAAAATTTGTTTATATAATTTTTTAGGGGATAATTTTACTTTGTTTCAAAATTTTAATTTTTCTAAAATATTGTTTATATTAAGTATTTTTTATAAAAAAATTAATAATTAAATCAAGTTGCAGCCTCCATCTGAAACCTCATTGTAGCCTGAACCTTGCAGCTTTCACTCTCCATCGTTATCTCCTATTAGACCCGAATTTTTGGAAGTTATATTATGAACTAGTTTTGGTCTATTTTATTTGTTCAAAGCTTTATTTTTAGAAATTACTTTGTTAAAGGTAACTAAATCAAGTTTTTATAAATTGAGTTTGAATTAAATAAGATTTTTATTTGATTTTATAATAATTGAGTATTTTCTATATTTAAAATTTAAAGTTTTAGTAGTTGAATAATAATAATTTTATACGATTTAATTTGAATAATTAAGATTTGGGGTTTAATACTTTAATTAAAAAACAAAGAAAAATAATTACATTATTTCTACTTTTAAATTAGTGATTATTTTAAACTAACTTATAAATTGACAAATAAATATTTTTTGTTCCAAAAAGAGTTTTATTTTATAGATTTGATTCTAATTACTATTTTATTGCCTAATTTTTACAAAATTCTCAAACTATTCTTATCCTTTTTTTTCCAAACCTAACCCAAATCCCTAATTCTCACCATTGTCCTAACTTTATTGCAACTCACACACGCACTCTGAACAAAGAAAGAGAGAAAGGAATATAAAGAGAACTGAGAATGAAAGAAGAAGAAGAGAAGGGGAAAAACGGTGCCGGTAGGCTTGGGAGTCGTCGCTGCCGTTGAGCACAAGAATGGAGGGGGGAGAGTGACGCACGAGAGAGATGAATGATGAGAGAGGTGGGGTGCGAGATAGAGAGAGGGAGACCACGACGAAGAAGAGAAAGGATGGAGGCGTCCCGCTGTCACCGTCGTGCACCGCCATCACCTGTGGAGTCGATTGGAGCTGCCGCCGTCAATGCGATGAACAGAATGCGAGGAGAGAGAGAGAGCTCGACGTAGAGTGGGAAAATAAAGAGAAAGGGCGCGACGGTGGTGAAGATGCCTGATAAACCACTATTTTATGATTTATATTGTGCTTAATTGTGCGGTTTTATCAAATCTTTACCCACTTATTCATATCATAAGCATGCATTTATAATTCCTTCCTAAAAAAAATTCATGGTTGAAAACTTGCTTCCTAGAGACTTTTAATTTTTTGTATCTTTTATTCTCCTTTATTCCATTCGATGCCGTGATCTGTGTATTAAGTGTTTCAGGCTTTAAAGGGCATGAATGACTTGGAGATTAGAAAGGAAGCTTGCAAAAAATGGAAGGAACACAAGAAATTAAGGAGATGACTAGCGAGAAGTGACGCGGTCGCATGGCTCACGCGACCGCGTGACATAGAGGAAATTGCAGTGACGCGGACGCATGGCTTACGCGACCGCGCGGATTGAAAACTGCACCAGTGATGCGAAGGCGTGGACGACGCGCACGCGTGGCAAGGCAAAACGCTGGATGACGCGAACGCCTGGATGACGCGATCGCGTGACATGCGCGATCTGCAGAATCTGCAGAATTCGCTGGGGGCAATTTTGGGCCCTGTTTTGACCCAGTTTTCGGTCCAGAAAAGCATATTAGAGCCAGGGAACATGGAGAGACAGAACACAACATTCATTCCGCATAATTTTTAGTTTTAGATCTGATTTTACCTCTCCTCTAGGTTTTCTCTCTACACATTGATAGTTCTTAGGATTTTGTTTTTATTGCTTTTTGGATTGGGACATTGAGAAGAGTTATTACCTCCGTCAAGACTTCGTCATTCTAGTTTGTTTCCTTACTTGTCACTTACTCTTTCATGTCTTTTATTTACTCAGAGTTACTCTTGGATTATTTCTAGAATTTATTTATACAAGAACTATTTTTATTTTTAATTGATCCTTTTGATTATTATTTATTATGTCTTTCAGTATTTCTCTTCCTTATTTTGTGAAATTTACATTCATAATGAGCGAGTAGTTCCATAACTTGATTGGGGGATGATTGAAAGGAAACCTTGAGTTGGATTACTCAAGAGAAAAATTGTAATTGGGTTTATTGTTGGATCGCCCTCTAGTCATTGACACTAGTCCTTCCCAAGGGAGAGGATTAGGACTTTTGACTGGAAATAGCTTTCCAACTTGTTTGACTTTTCTCTACCTAGTAAAAGGTAACTAAGCAGAACAACCTTCAATTATCAATTAATCTTGAGAGTACTCCAACAAGAATAGGGCTTCCAACTAATCTACTCCCAGTCAAGGTTTTTATTTAAAATTACATAAATTCTCTAATTTAATTTCCTGTTTATCAACTCAAACCATTTTTGAAAACATCTGATTAATAAAGTAGCACATCTTTCTGTAACTCGTGGGGAGACGACCTGGGATTCATACTCCCAGTATTTTTATTTTAATTTTAATTTTGTGACAACCCTTTTAAATTGATAAGTGGATTTTCGGTTGGTTAAGAACTGTACTTGCAACGTATCTCTTATAACAATTTATTAACTCGCCAATTTCCGCCATGTCAATGCCACCGTTGCTGTCACCAGAAAGGCCATCAGACCCCGTCACTGAGCTGCTATATCGCCGCAGAAGAAGAGATCGTCGGAAAGCTACTGCTGTCTGGCCCGGCTGTGCTCTGTCCTCTAATCTTCCTTCACTTGAGCCTTTCGCCACTTGCTTACCCTTTGATAACATCGGAGGAGTTGATTCGCACCACTGATAGTTCCATTTCACCACCATTTTGGATTGGTTAGTGATTTTTGTTCTATTTTGTCCACTGTTTTACTGTTGTCATTGATGATGTTGTCATTGTTCTTCCTTTAGTCATTGCTGTCGTGAGCTGTGGTTGCTGTTGCCACTGGCTTGCCGTTTCTATTCTGTCAATTCTTGTGTATAAGGATGAAGAACTTGAATAGCTATTTGATTAATGTTGAGGATTGAGAACTTGTGGAATGAGAGGTTGGTTGGACTTATGGAAACCATAAAAGTGGATATGTCCATCTTTTAGGGAAGGTTATGTCAAAATTCTTCTAAAATTGTATGTGGGAGTATCTAGCAAAATTGTCAATTAATTTTAAGTATTCTCTTCTTAAAGATTTAATTATGTAATTATATTGAGGATTGTGACCTTGAGATATCCAAGCTTATGCATACTTTGACTATTTGAGATTGTCTTTAGAATAATCATGCTAGTATACGATAAGATTTCTGATATTTAGATTTACCTTGACGTTGAATTGAGTGATTGATTGGTGGATGGTTGATGTTATAATTGTAATTAGTGTTATTTTGTGTTTCTAATTTTTTGTTTGATTTTTACATTTACAGAAGTATTAAAATGATAACAACATGCTAGCTATAGGATTTAAGAATATTTTGATTCATAGAGATATTAATCTATATAGAACTTTTGTATTATGGTTGAACTTGTAGAACTAACTTTAATGCTATTTTGCTTTAAAACAATCTTAGTTAAATTAAAGATGTTTAAATTATCTATGTTATTATATATTATATAAATATTGACTTGCTCAGTAAATTTCTTAATATATTAATTAATTAAAAAATAATACAATTTAACAAATTATGTGTGTGTAATTTGTATTAGAAAAAATTGTTATAAAATAAATATTGTACTTTTATAACCAAATGAATGAAAAAATTACAAATCGAGTTATATTTTGTAACAAAATTTTGTGATAGAAAAAATTATATTCTTACAAAAAACATCTCACATGATAAAATTTGTTATCACTTTTGTAACAAATTTTACTTTTTTATTCAAAAATTTGTTATAAAATATTATTTTGTATTGTAATAATTTTATTTTTGTTATAAAAATTTTTTTAATAGAACATACTGCAACAACCCTATAACAAAATTTTTTTAGGGCAATTCACTTAAATAAAATAAATAGAGATCACTAATCTACAGAAATGGCTACTGCCAGTAGCGAATTAGAGGAGAACGATAAACGACTATTGGCAGCCACAGTTTATGTGAAACAGTGTGCCAAACAGAAACCGCTATAAGCAGCAGCAGTTTCTGTACAAATAGAGTTGATCATAAATTGTGGTGCTTGTTTGTAAATCATTGGAGACAGCAGCCGTTTACATTGAAAGGGGCACATATATTTGAGGTGTGTTAGCACAGGGACTTGAGGTGTTCTCTCAAAACTTTCAACAAAAAAATACTACTCACAATTTTTTCCACAAAAATGAATTTACTTTTAACAAATAGTTCACATTAGTGAAAATCAGGAGATTCTTATTTTACTTACAATTTTTACTTCCTAATGTCAATTTCTATTTTATTCTTAGATTTTTTTTTTTTTTTGCATCCTAAAAAAGTATGTACTCCTTGTACTCTTATAATGTGAAATTTGAGAATTTTTTATTTTTTTATATTTTGAATTCCAAGTTTTATATATTTTTTAATGAAATAAAATATTTTTTTCTTAAAAAAATATCACAATAAACATAGAACACAAAATTCATTATCAATATAATTGTTCAATATTCTAACATGGAAATTGTAACCTTTGAAGGCATGTTGAAAGTTTTGAGAGAACACCTCATGTCCATGTGCTAACACACCTCAAAATCTATGTGCCCCTCTCATCGTAAACTGCAGCTGCCTCCAATAGCTTACAACAAGCACCACAACACATGACAGTAGCAGTTTATGATCAACTCTACTTGTACAGAAATCGCTGCTGCCTATAGCAGTTTTTGTTTGGCACGCTATTTCACATAAATTGCGGCTGCCAGTAACAGTTTATGCGTCTTCTAATCCGCTACTGGCAGTAGCAGTTTCTATAGATTAGTGAAAAGTTGCATATGCGTCTTGGTATTTAAAAAGTTGCAATCAGGTAAAATTGATCTCTACTTAATTTAAGTGAATTGTCCTTTTTTTTATTATAATTTTTTTTGTTTCAAAATTTAATTTTTTTTGTAATAATTTTTTTGTTACAAATACTATTTTTTCTTATTACCTATATCAACAAGTTAATCAGAAATGAGTTTTCTTAGCCAGATTTGACTTACAATTATTTTATGTTTGTACATTAAAAAATAGGTCAACAATGGACAATAACATGATTTGGAGTAAAAATACTTCTGACCAAAGTATTATAACCAAATAATGAAATTATGATATGTGATGTGATTTTTTTTTGGGTCAAATATGAATTTTGTTGAATCGATAATGGTCGAACCGAAATAATTAAATTCATTGAATCAATTAATGAAAAAAGCTATTTGTTTTTTAAAATTCAATCTTTTGATCAGTCTATAAATTACTAATATTAACTCTATACCAAAAAAAAATATTAATATTGACTAAAAGTGTTTCCTTCATGAATTATTTTATTTTATTTAAAAAAATAAATTAGTTCAATCAGTTCAATCATTTTTAGTTCAACCATTTCTTGTTAAAAAAAATCAAGTGTAACCAATAATAAAACCATACTATATGTTATATAAGGATGTATTTTCTAGGTGGGGTCTTATAAGACAAGAAATAATATCTGTAGTACGTAAAAATATGGATGGAAAACAAAATTCTCTCAAGACATGTATGTTCGTGATCTGAGTGGAAATTTTGGTTTCCATTTTTCGAAAGCACGTAAAATGCCTAAATTATTCGTAAGGAATAAATACTAATGTACATTTTTTTGGAATTTCACATCTTATTTTATATCTATATCCTTAGGTTAAGATTTAGATTGTCAATAACACGTGATGTTGTACCATTTTGATTTTTATTTTAAGTTTAATTATTTTAGTTCTTGTAATTTCACTAAATTTATAATTAAGTCTTTATAATTTTTTTTAATTAGATTTCTGTTATACAAATTTTTAACAAATTTAAATTGGTTTAATATCTAGTGATCAAGAAATAAAATCTATTCCTATTTATGAGTACCAGTTTTAAGCTGTGTATCAAAGATTCTGTTTTTGGATTGATAAAAGAAAGAACTTGAAAAATAAAAGTAAAGTTTGGAAACCACTAGAAAGAAAAGGAATGAAAAATATGCCAAAGAAAACAAAATAACTGAGACTTTTAAATTTAAAATAAACAATAAAATGCTTCTGACATGATCTAAGGACTTTGAGTTCAAATATAATGCATAAACATAAACAAAAATAAAGAAAGAAAAAACTTTACAAAGAAAATAAATTGTAAAAAAGAAAATTTGCAAAGAAAATTAAAAGGAATGTAAAGACAGTGGAAGGAATCCCTACAGAAAAGATAAACTTTGAGTAAGATCAAAAAGTCTTTAGGAATGTGAAATTGCAAGTGTTTTTTTGGAAACGAATTCCAACATCTACTCCGTCCAAACTCTATCTATTTATAACCATTTTCAACCAATCCAATTTTATCACATGCTCCATATGCGAGAAAATTAAGTGCAACTGTTCTCGCCATACAAATGATGGAGTAACCATTTTCAACTGGTTTAAATACTTAGCCTTTCCATTTACTTCGATCATGGAATCACTGCTTGATGCGTGAGCATCTTATACTCTTTTTCTAGTTATTTTTATATTATTTTTAGTTAGATTTTATTAAGTTTTATTATATTTTAATTCAAAAATTACTTTTAGATACTACTTTGAGTTTTCTTGTGTTTTTATGGTTTTAGTTGAAATTCGGAGTAGTTTGGAGAAGTCTGGAGGAAGAACGAAAAATACTAGCAGCTCTCCCTGGGCGCTAAACGCCCACCTGACGTTCAACACCAGCAGGGGGCATAAAGGCAGAAGCACGCTTCCCTCTCTGGCGTTCAACGCCCAATCCTGGAGTTGAACGCCAGCAAGCAGTCCATTTCACACTCTACTAGGCTTCTAAGTGGATTTAGCACTTATTAGTTTTTTTTTATTTTATCTTTGTAATCTTTATTTTTAAAATAATATCTTTTAGGTTTAGCATTTATTATTAGGTTTGTATTTAAAGGAGAAGATCAATTACGTTTAGGATCTTCTTCCTTCCGCAACTTTTCATAACTCTATTTTCTTTGTAAGTCATGAGCAACTAAACCTCCTGGTTAAGGTTAGGAGCTCTATTTATTTCTATGGATTAGAACTATTATTCTTCTATTTTAATTAATGCCTTATTCAATTCTAAGGTTTTGTTTTCATTCTTAATCTTATGAATCTGGGTGGAACGAGAGTATGACCCTTATTCTACATGAGCTCTTGTGATTCTCGAGAGAGCTATCCTGCTTGGGTTATAGCTTGAAAACTGCGAATTACCTGGACTAATTGGGATATGTAACATAAAATTCTGTTAGCTTTAGGTCATTGAGGTTTTTGTGGCGCTAAACTAGTTTTCTGAAATTAACCCTCTGATCTGAATTGAATGACCACAAGAGTGGCTTTTGATAAGGATTAGAGGAGATTAAACCACTAAGAGATTAGTGTTTAATCACTTATGGTTTGCCATAGAATGAATCACTCATTGTTAAAATAGTTGGTAAGACATTTTAATTCGGAAAAGTAAACATCTCCGAGACCTTAACTGTTTTCTCATCATTGTTTTACATTAAAACTGTTTATTTGCTTTCTTTACTTGCTATGTTACTGTTTATGCATTAACAACAGCAACCACCTTTTACTGTTTGCCTAACTAAGTCCAATAGGATAATTATTGCTTGCTCAGTCCGACAATCCTCGTGGGATCAACCCTCACTCACCTGAGGTATTACTTGGATGACCCGGTGCACTTGCCAGTTAAGTTGTGCGAGTTTTAATTTCGCGCACCAAGTTTTTGGCGCCGTTGTCAGGGATTGTTTGTGATTGACAACTACCGGTTGTCTTGTTGCTTAGATTAGGTATTTTTACTAGTTTTATTTTTTTTTTAATTATTTTCCTTTCTTATTTATTTATTTTCGATTCCTATTTTGTTTATTTTTCTTGTTATTCGATTTTTATCTTATTTATCTTTTTCTTGATTTTTGAATTTTGTTTTACTTATCTTATTTTAATTTAATTTCAAATTTTAAGTTTGGTGTTTTTTTTAGTATTTTCTCTTTCTTTTTTAATTTCAAAAACTTTTTAACCCCTTTCTTTCAAATTTTCGAAAATTTTAGGTTAAATCTTCCATCTTTATTTTCGATTTTTTTTAGCTAATTGCTTACTTTATCTTACTTTATTTCTTTTAGGATATCTCACTGGAAGTTCTCTATACTCTAACATAGAGACTCCCACTTTGTTTCCTTTTCTTTTGTTTCTTGTTGTTTATGAGCAGGAACAGGGACAAGGAATCCCTTCTTGATTTTGATCCTGAACCTGAGAGGACCCTAAGGCAGCGTTTGCAACAAACTAAGGTTTACAAGGCCGGAGAGAATCTCACAGAAACTTTTGAAAAGGAATCTGAAGAGACCACTATGGCCGCTAATGCAGGGAATCCAAACACTGAAGAGCAAGCAAGGAAGGTGCTTGGCTTATACACCGCACCGACTGCTAACTTTTATGGGCTCAGTATTTCTGTACCTGCCATTGGTACCAATAATTTCGAACTTAATCCTCAATTGGTCACTCTAGTGCAACAGAATTGTCAGTTTCATCTCTCTGAATGAGCTGTACAGTATATAGTGATATTTTTTATGCGTTTCTTAAATTGCTTCCATGACTCTCCAATGGTATCTATCACCCAAGGCTCAGCATCTCTAGGAATGTTATATTTAGACTACGAAGAAACAACGAATTATGTTATTTTACCATACGTGCTACTTTGTAAACAATTTAAAAAGGAGAATGATCTACTCACCTTTCTATAATCCAACATTGAAGTTTTAGTCTCATTGGACACAGCTTGCCAATTAGTATATAATAACATGAACAAAATAGAGTTTCTTGCAAGTGTACCCAAGAACCGATTAAACAATTGAACCTGTGTCTTTGTTGGTCCTATGGGTTTGCTGTTGTACCATGTTAACTCTATCTGTGTCGCCATAGCATAAATATGCTTGAGTTGGGTGGTACCACAAAATTTTTTCTTTTTGGTACCTATCTCCAATGTCATTACGAGAGAATATTAACAAGAATACTAATCTAATGAATAAAAGAGTAGACTAAATAAAAGAGTTAGTTGGTGTCTTTCACTATTTGCTATTGAAACTAGGGATAAAAGCATTATCGTGTTGACTGTCACTACTATCCCTAACACTTGGATTTTGATCATCATAATCATATTCATATTCTTCATCGTTTTCATCCAATGATATCCTATATTTTTTGAAGAATTCATCTAAAGTCATAGCTGGGATAAGATACTTGATCTTGTGTTCTTCTTCTTCATTGGCATCTTCTTCATTTGATTTCTTCATTGGCATTTTCTTATCGGTTGGCTTCTTGCTTTGACCATCACCGCCATTGGTGTTCATCTTGGCTTTTTCATCTTCCACCTTTAATTTCTTCATTGGCACCTTCTTCCCACTTTGACCCTCATGTTCATTGGCTTTCATCTTTATTAGATGATTTTCTTCTTTGGATTTCTTCGTTGGCATCTTGATTTGACCAACACCTTCATTGATTGACTCGTCTTTGTTGTTTGTTATCTTCTTGCCTGGAATTTTATTTTGACATTCATCGGCGACTCTTGTCACCTTCTTTGTTGACATGTTGCCCTTTTTCCTTGTCTCATGTTTGTTACTATACCCACATACAACTAGAACATGTTCCCTTTTGATTTGAAATTGTTTTAGCAATGCATAAGCACTCGTGAATTGAATTTTTTCTGAATTTTTTATTGGACTCCTCATCTTCAAGGAACTTCTTTGTGACTCTATTTGTGATAGGGTCCTTAACCTTCTTCTTTTGGGATTTCTTCATTATTCATCATGTATCCAAAAAAGAGAGGTCAAATAAAGCATCAAGTTAATTCAATTGCAAAAAAAAAAAAAAAAAGAGGTCAAAGAGAGTTTCAACATAATTCAGTTACAACAAGAGAGGTAAAAATAAAGAATCAACATACAATACAAAAGGAAAGGAAAATAAAATATCAACATATTTCAATTACAATAAGAGAGGTTAAATAAAGCATCGAGTTAATTGCAAAAAAAAAGAGGTCAAAGAGAGTATCAACATAATTCAGTTTCAACAAGAGAGGTCAAAATAAAGAATCAGCATACATCCATGCAAAAGCAAAAGAAAATAAAATATCAACATATTTCAATAACAACAAGAGAGGTCAAATAAAGCATCAACATAATCCAGCACCTTATAGTCACTGAATTTCAGCATCACTATCAAACTCATCAGACTCTGTTTCTTTGTCTTTAGGTTTGATCTTGTTTAGTGTCACATCAACAATAGTAGGTTGCACACCCTGTCTAACCAAGTCTACCTCACCAATATCACTTAAAGGTATCGGACTATTCACAGATTCATGTGGCTCTCTTATGTTAAGGTCAAACTGTAATTGGACACCAATGTTAAACAAGTCTCTTAGAACCGTTTTCATCACATAATACTTTTGGAGAATATATGGATCTTTCACATAAAAGCACTGGTGTGCTTGGCTTGCCAACACAAATGGTTCATCTTGGTAACATCTTTTATTGAAATGGATGTATGTCAAACCATAATTGTCTTCCTCATCCATAAACCACTCACACTTAAATAACACAACTTTCAATTGGCTATAATAGTCTAACTCAACAATATCCATGATTTTACCATAAAATCTTATATTGGCCTTGATTGGTTTTTTATCCTTAACACTAGCAAAGCTTGTAGTTTCAGCCACCACAGTGACACCACTATTTTGCGTTTTTCGCATCACTTCTCACCGCTTAGTATGAAATCTGTACCCATTGACAATTGATAAACCACTATTTTATGGTTTATATTGGGTTTAATTGTGTGGTTTTATCATGATCCTTACCCACTTATTCATTAAATTAGCATGAAATTATAATCCCTTCCTGAATTTATAACATGTTTGAAAACTGCTTCCTAGAGACTTTAATTATGTATTTTTAATTCTCCTTTATTCCATTCGATGCCGTGATCTGTGTGTTGAGTGTTTCAGACTTTATAGGGCATGAATGAGTTGGAGATTGGAAAGGAAGCTAGCAAAAATGGAAGGAACACAAGACTTTGAGGAGATAACCAGCGAAAAGTTACGCGGTCGCATGGCTCACGCGACCGCGCGAAGGAGAGCAATTCGCAGTGACGCGGCCGCATGATTCACGCGGCCGCGCGGATTGGAAAGGTTCAGGCGACGCGGTAGCGTGGACGACGCGAACGCGTGGCAAGGAAAAGCGCGAATGACGCGTACGCATGGATGACGCGATCGCGTGACATGTGCGATCTGCATAATCTGCAGACTTCGCTGGGGGCGATTTTGGACCTTATTTCGACCCAGTTTTCGGCTCGGAACAGCAGACTAGAGCCAGAGAATATGCAGAAACAAAGCAGAACATTCATTCTACACAGTTTACAGTTTTAGATCTAGTTTTTCTCTCTAGGTTTTAGAATTTTAATTTTGGAAATTGATCTTAGCATTGGAACATTGAGAAGAGTTATTTTTCCTCATCAAGACCTCGTCATTCTAGTTCGTTCTCTTAACTTGATTTTATTCTTCCATGTTCTTTGCTTTGTTCAATTTTGTCATTTGAATACTTTTATAATTATTTGATACAAGGATTATTTCTTCCATTTTAATTTATTTTTTCATTCCAATAATCATGTCTTCTTTTAATTCCCTTTCATGTGTTATGGATTTATTATTTACAATGAGTGAGTAGTTCCCTCACTTGATGGGGAGTTGATTGAAAGGAACTCTTGAGTTGGAAGGATTGAAAGAAAAATTGTAATTGGGTTAACTATTGGATTGTTATCTAATCACTAACACCAATCCCTTTGAACTAAGTTGGTTGCAACCCGTGAATAGATCTAGCATTCCAACTTGTTTGATTTTCCTTTACCTAGTAAAGGATAACTAAACGAAATAACCATTAATTATAAATTAATCTTGAAATCATCCCATCAAGAATAGAGATTCTAAGTAATCAACTCCCAGTCAAGGCTTTTATTCATATTATTTGAATTTTCTCAATTTAATTTCCCACCTACTTAACTCAACTTCTTAGAACATCTGATTAATAAAATAGCACACTTTTCTGCAACTCGTTGGGAGACGACCTGGGACTTAAACTCCCAATAATTTTTAAATTAAACTCTCTGTGACATATTTCTAAATTGATAGGCAGATTTTCGGTGAGTTAAGAACTATACTTGCAACGTAACTATTTTAATAATTTTTAATTCACCAACTTCTGCCCCTCATCAATTTTTGGCGCCGTTGCCGGGGAGTTGCAATAGAGTGCTAAAGTTATTAATTAGAATTTATTTATTTGAATTTTATTTTATTTTGCTACTATGAGCTGCATGTTTCTTCCGTCAAATGACGTGTTCACTTCCTGATCCGCGCTTGCTAAAATTCGATCCTGAAATTGAAAGGACTATTTCACGAATAAGGCGAGAACAGCATCGGTTAGTCCGCTCTGAGGGCGGATCTGAGAGTGAACTTGAAGAAGAAACCAGCCCCCGTTCTACTGATTTGGTTGTTTTACGTGCAGAAGACATGGCAGCTAGGAGAGTTACCATCCAGGAGGAAGGAGCCCCTGATTTTACAATGCAACCGTTTCAAGCGCATCATCCAGCGGTAGCTATAGATTTTGAAATAAAGACCGCACTGCTAAATTTGATGCCCAAGTTTCATGGCCTACCTGCTCAAGAGCCTATCAAGCACTTGAGAGATTTCCAGGCAGCCTGTTCTACTGTCAGGCGTGATGGTACTGATGAAACTTCAATTTTGCTGAAAGCTTTCCTGTTTTCTCTCGAGGGAAAAGCAAGAGAGTGGTACTACACTCAACCTCTGGCAAATGTATCCAACTGGGATACACTCAGAAAGGAGTTTTTGGAGAAATTCTTTCCATCTGAAGTTACTGATAAACTGAGGAAGGATATTTCCACAATTGTTCAGGATGACAATGAGACTCTCTTTGAATACTGGGAGCGCTTCAATAATCTTCTGGAAGCATGCCCCCACCACAGGATTGACAAGATAGTGTTACTTAGCTATATCACACAGGGCATGAGGCCCTAAGATAAGACCACATTGGAAAGTGCTAGCAATGGGTCTATGAAGAAGTACAAGACCACTGATGAGGCTTGGCAATTAATCAGTGATTTAGCTGAATTCACTAGGAACCACAGACAAAAGCAAGGCCGTTCAAAAGCCGTTGCAGAAGTATCCTCTAACAGAGAGACTGCTGCTCTAACTCAGAGTATATGCGAGATGACCAACTTGCTGAAGCAGATGCAATTAAATCAACAACAAGCTCAGAAAGCTCCTCCACCACAGCAAAACCAACAACTAGTCCCACAGAGAATTTGCGAAATCTGTGCTGATTACAGCCATTACACTGATGAATGCCTGCAGCTCCAACAAGAAGACAACATGGTGGCATCCACTCATAACTTCTATGACTGCCCCAACCAAGGGTACAATCAAAGTGGAAATAATAACCATGGATGGCAGGACAATTCTAACCAGAATTGGAGGGACAACAATAATAGAGGAGGCAGAGATAATCAGGGAAATCAGAGGTGGAATAATAACAACAACAGGCAGCAGAATCAAACTTACAGAGCACCTCACCTGAGGCAAAATCAAGGACCACAAAACAATTAACAGCAGACATCTCAATTTACTCATTCTTCTTTATCTCCTAATGAAGAGCTACTACAATCTTTTGAGCGAAGACAACAGACCATGGAAAATAACATGAATAGTATTAACGCCAGTCTGAATGGTCTTACCTCTACTTTACAAGCTCTTATGTCACAGCTTGGATCAACGCAAAATTTCAGTAACCAACCTTCAAGCTCCACTGGAATCCCCTCTCAACCATTACCCAATCCAAAGGGAGGCATTAATGCCATCACCCTAAGGTCTGGAACCACACTGCAGGAGAGGAGTCAGGAGGAGCCAAGCCCACCAGAACACACCTCAGCTGAAGAGGTAGTAAAAATAGAAGATGTTGAAGAGGAAGAGGACATACAGGACATAGCTGAAGAAGAAATAGCTCAACCACAGGAGGAAGCACCAAAAGGCGCAGACACCACAGAAGACACCACTCCTATTCCATTTTCACAACTTGCAAGGAAGCCCAGGAAGCAGCTGGAACCCGACCCCAAAATGGTAAAAATATTCAAAAAGGTTGAGATAACTGTTCCTCTTTTTGATCTTATTCAGCAGGTACCTAAATATACAAAGTTTCTAAAAGACTTATGTATCCATAAAGACAAAATTAATGAATTAGAAACTATTCCTTTAGGTAGTTCTATATCTGCTTTAATGGGAGGATTACCTGAAAATGTAGTGATCCAGGTCCTTGTATAGTTAGCTGTACTATTGGTGGTGTAGTAATTTATGATTGCATGTGTGATTTAGGAGCATGTGTTAGTATAATGCCTTTGTGTATATATGATATTGTGAGGCTCCCTCCCTTAAAGAGGTTAGCAGCTCATTTTGTGTTAGCAGATAAAAGCATTATTACAGTGGTTGGAGTTGCTGAAAATGTTTTGGTGAACATTAAAGGACTTACATTTCCCACTGATTTTTATATCTTGGAGATGCCCCATAATGATTCAGATAAGCCATCATCAATCCTACTTGGAAGACCATTCCTGAAGACATCAAAATTCAAATTGGATGCCTTTTCAGGAACATACTCCTTTGAAATAGATGGCCGCATAGTAATCTTCAATCTGAATGGAGTCATTGACAAACCCCCAGAAGATCATTCCATCTTCCAATGTGATGTCATAGATGAAAGTGTAGCTGAAGTTCACAAGGAAGAGTTTGAAGAGAGGCACACTGGACAAGGTCCAAGTGTGGGGATCCTCTTAACTGACAATGAGGACACTTCGTCATTTTCACAAGCTCCAGATAATCTAGAGCCTGCCCATGATCAAAAGTTAGAATTGAAACCCCTCCCTCCACATCTCAAATATGCCTATCTCGAAGATGAGCAGAGGTTTCCAGTTATCATTGCAAGGGAACTTACTTCTCAACAAGAAGAGTAGTTACTTGATGTGCTGAGAAAGCATAAGAAGGCAATTGGGTGGAGCTTGGCAGACATAGTAGGCATCAACCCTCAAGTATGTGAGCACAGAATATTTTTAGAAGAGGGAGCAAGACCTGTCCGTCAACCCCAAAGAAGATTGAATCCCACCATCTTGGAAGTTGTCAAAAAGGAAGTGACCAGATTATTGGAAGCAGGTATCATATATCCCATTTCAGACAGTGAATGGGTAAGCCCAGTACAAGTGGTGCCCAAGAAGTGTGGAGTCACTACAGTGAAGAATGAGCATGGAGAGCTCGTAGCAACTAGAGTTCAGAATGCTTGGAGAGTCTGCATTGATTACAGGCGTCTCAACCAAGCTACTCGTAAGGATCACTACCCACTTCCATTCATTGATCAAATGCTGGATCGCCTGTCAGGTAAATCACATTATTGCTTTTTAGATGGTTACACAGGTTATTTCCAGATTCATATAGCTCCTGAGGATCAGGAAAAGACTACTTTTACATGTCCTTTTGGGACTTATGCTTACAAGAGAATGCCCTTTGGCTTGTGCAATGCACCAGCTAGTTTCCAAAGGTGCATGATGAGTCTTTTCTCTGATCTTATTGAGGACTGTATGGAAGTTTTTATGGACGATTTTAGCGTTTATGGTGATTCTTTTAGCCTTTGCTTAGATGGATTATCTAGAGTATTAGATAGATGTGTTAATACAAACCTTGTATTAAATTTCGAAAAATGTCACTTTATGGTAAAACAAGGAATTGTATTAGGACATGTGGTATCTAATAATGGCATTTCTGTAGACCCAGCAAAGGTGAATGTTATTTCTAGTTTACCTTACCCCTCTTCTGTGAGGGAAGTCCGTTCGTTCCTTGGCCACGCAGGTTTTTACAGGAGATTTATTAAGGACTTTAGTAAGGTTGCACTTTCCTTATCCAGATTACTGCAGAAGAATATTGAGTTCGAGTTCAGTGAGGATTGCAAACAAGCATTTGATAAGCTGAAGACTGCTCTGACTCAAGCTCCAATTGTGAGAGGACCGGACTGGAGCCAGCCATTTGAAATCATGTGCGATGCTTCCAACCATGCAGTAGGAGCAGCGCTGGCTCAGCGTGAAGGTAAGGATCCTTTCATTATTGCTTATGCGTCTAAGACTTTAAACACTACCCAGTCCAATTATACTACTACTGAGAAAGAGCTTCTTGCTATTATTTTTGCTCTGGATAAATTCCGAGCTTATTTACTTGGTACTAGAGTAGTAGTGTATTCAGACCATGCAGCTTTAAAGTATCTATTAGCTAAAAAGGAGTCCAAACCAAGACTTATACGTTGGATACTGCAGTTACAAGAATTTGATTTAGAAATAAAGGATAGGAGTGGTAATCAAAATTTAGTGGCAGATCACCTGAGTCGCCTTGAGCATATTAAGGATGATTCTACTCCTATAGATGATAATTTTCCTTTTGATAACCTGCAAGCAGTATCTGAGGTAATCCCTTGGTATGCACCTGTTGCTAATTATTTAGTTAGCCGCACATTTCCTCCAAATTTTTCTAAGCATCAAAGAGATAAGCTGAAAAGCGAGTCTAAATATTATATATGGGATGACCCATATTTATGGAGATGTGGCACTGACCAAGTAATTAGACGTTGTGTGCCTCAATCAGAAATCCAGTCCATTTTAGAGGCCTGTCACTCATCTGAAAGTGGAGGACATTTTGGTTCTCAAAGGACAGCTAGAAAGATCTTAGACTGTGGATTCTGGTGGCCTACTCTTTTTAGAGACACTGCTGAGTTTTGTAAATCTTGTCTCCCATGCCAAAAATTTGGTAATATATCCAGGAGGGATGAGATGCCACAACAAATTATGCTTTTCTGTGAAATTTTTTATGTTTGCGGCATTGACTTCATGGGTCTATTTCCAAACTTTAATGGGTATTTTTATATATTGTTAGCTGTGGATTATGTTTCCAAATGGGTGGAAGCAATTCCAACCCGCACTGATGATGCTAACACTGTTGTTTCCTTTGTGAGAAACCATATTATATGTCGCTTCGGATCACCACGAGCAATCGTGAGTGATCAAGGCACCCATTTTTGTAACAGGAGACTGACCGGATTAATGAAGAAGCATGGGATAATTCATAAAGTTGCAACAGCTTACCATCCCCAAACTAATGGGCAAGCCGAGGTGTCAAACAGAGAAATTAAGCGTATCTTGCAAAAGATAGTAAAACCTCATAGAAAAGACTAGAGCACCAGGCTACAAGATGCACTCTGGGCATACAGAACAGCATACAAGACACCCATTGGGATGAGTTCTTTCCATTTGGTTTATGGAAAAGCTTGGCATCACCCAGTTGAAGTAGAACACAAAGCCTTTTGGGCAGTTAAGGAGTGCAACATGGGAATTGAGAAAGTCGGAGCTGAAAGGAAGTTGCAACTGCAAGAACTGGAGAGCCTTCACCTAGAAGCTTATGAAAACTCCAGAATATACAAGGAAAAGATGAAGGCTGAACATGATCAAAACATCAAGAAGAAAGAGTTCCAACCTGGGGATTTAGTCCTCCTTTACAAATCTCGACTAAGGCTCATGTCAGGCAAGCTGAGATCAAGATGGGAAGGTCCATACAGAGTAGAGAAGGCCGAACCGTATGGAGTTTATCACCTAAGCCATCCTTCAAGCTCTGAACTTATTAAGGTTAATGGACAACGCCTGAAGTTATACCATGGCAAGAAAGTACAGAGAAACCAGGAGCTTGAGATCTTCCTCTTGGAAGATCCCCACATAGCAGAAGATTGAGCTAGTGGAGCGTCTAACTTACGGACGTTAAAGCAAAGTGCTAGGTGGGAGACAACCCACCATGGTATGATCGTTCTTTTCTTTATTTTTAGTTTTTCCTATTCAATAACTCTTCTCTTTATTAGTACTTTCGTGCATCTGCATTTACATGTTTTATTTCTTTCAAAAAAAAATTTCGCTACGCGACGTGATCGCATCAGCGACGCGTCCGCGTCACAGGGAGAGTAAAGCAAAAATAAAAATGAACAGAAAGTCACGTTGGAGTGTGGTTGGAGGCGTGCCAATGGCACGAATCAACTCACGCGACCACGTCGTTGACGCGTTCGCGTCGCATGGGAATCATGGCCTCCCACGCGACCGCGTGCCCCACGCGGCCGTGTGCCCTGAGTTTTCGACGTAAAAGGGTGCACAATGAAATATTGTGCGAGAGTGATGCTGGATTGGTGTTGGAAGCACAATCCTTATCACGCGATGCGCCGCACAGCTCAACCTAAATTGCCAAATTATCTTATCTTTCTCTCCTCCAAATCCTAGTTTTTCTTTTCCCTCCTTATTTCTTCCTTCCCCCTTCCCCCTTCTATCTCACCTTTCACTCTCTATCTTTCTCACCTCCATTACCAAGGTTCTATTTTCTTCTTCCTTCTTTCTTTTTCTATCATTCTTATTATTTTATATGTATTTTCTTTTCTTTTCTTTCTCTTTTCATTCTTCATATTTTTCTTTCTTTTTCTTTTCCTTTTTACATGGTGTTAGAAATTTTTTGAGTCATTATCCCTGATGAGCGGATATTTTATACGCTTTTTGGGGTTAATTTCATATAGTTTTTAGTATGTTTTAGTTAGTTTTTAGTTTATTTTCATTATTTTCTAGGCAAAATTCATATTTCTGGACTTTACTATGAGTTTGTGTGTTTTTCTGTAATTTCAGGTATTTTCTGGCTGAAATTAAGGGAGCTGAGCAAAAATCTGATTCAGGCTGAAAAAGGACTGCTGATGCTGTTGGATTCTGACCTCTCTGCACTCGGAATAGAATTTCTGGAGCTACAGAAGTCCAAATGGCGCGCTTCTAATTGCGTTGGAAAGTAGACATCCAGGGCTTTCCAGCAATATATAATAGTCTATACTTTGCTCAAGGATAGACGACATAAACTGGCGTTCAACGCCAGTTCCATGTTGCAGTCTGGCGTCTAGCGCCAGAAACAAGTTACAAGTTGGAGTTCAACGCCAGAAACAGGTTACAACCTGGCGTTGAACGGCCCAAACAGCCCATGCACGTGAGAAGCTTAAGTCTCAGCCCCAGCACACACCAAGTGGGCCCCAGAAGTGGATTTCTGCACCATCTATCATAGTTTACTCATTTTCTGTAAACCTAGGTTACTAGTTTAGTATTTAAACAACTTTTAGAGATTTATTTTACATCTCATGACATTTTAGATCTGAACCTTGTACCTTTTGATGGCATGAGTCTCTAAACTCCATTGTTGGGGGTGAGGAGCTCTGCTGTGTCCTGATGAATTAATGCAAGTATTTCTGTTTTCTATTCAAACATGTGTGTTCCTATCTAAGATATCCATTCGCACTTCAACATGAATGTGATGAGCATGACAATCATCATCATTCCCCCACGAACGCGTGCCTGACAATCACTTCCGTTCACCGTAGAATGAATGAATATCTCTTGGATCTCTTAATCAGAATCTTCGTGGTATAAGCTAGATTGATGGCAGCATTCAAGAGAATCCGGAAAGTCTAAACCTTGTCTGTGGTATTCCGAGTAGGATTCAGGGATTGAATGACTGTGACGTGCTTCAAACTCGCGAGTGTTGGGCGTAGTGACAGACGCAAAAGGATAGTAAATCCTATTCCGGTACGATTGAGAACCTGCAAATGATTAGACGTGCGGTGACAGCGCACCTGGACCCTTTTCATTGGAAGGATGGATGGTAGCCATTGACAACGGAAATCCACCAACACATAGCTTGCCATAGGAGGACATGCGTGCGTGAATCAGAAACAGAGGAAAGCAGAATTTCAGAAGACAAAGCATCTCCAAAACTCCAACATATTCTCCATCATTGCATACAAGTATAATTTGTGTTCTGCCCTTTTATTCCTTGCAATCAAATTTGATAAGTGAATCATTTTATTGTTTTCCTGACTAAGAGTTACAAGATAACCATAGATTGCTTCAAGCCAACCATCTCCGTGGGATCGACCCTTACTCACGTAAGGTATTACTTGGACGACCCAGTGCACTTGCTGGTTAGTTGTGCGAATTTGTGAAGAACTGTGATTTCCAATTTCGTGCACCAATCCCTCATTATATGCTTGTGGATTGTTGCGAATTATTTGACAATTATTTTTATTCTAATTAAGGGATTGCTTGCATGTTCACCTTCATATTTTCTATACCTTATTCATCATGCATGCTATGTGTTTGTGAAAAAGCTCAAATGGCATTGTGCACTTCTCTATGTTGTTATACTATTCAATGCTCGCTTTTTACAACTTCCCTTTACCATTGTATTAATTGAATTTAATTGTCAATACAAACGTGATGGTTTGTTACAAAGTATTGCTTGGTCTATGCTACTCATGCCCTTTGTCGGCATGCCAATAAACACCTTGCAGTCACTGGTCTTTCTATGCACTAGCTATTTTCCATTGTTGGCTTTTCACATGTACTCGAGAGCATGTGTTAATGTCATCTACATCCTAATGTGCATCCATCACCACTCTTCCGTTCTCTTCCTTGCGATATATCTATTTGAATTTAATTTACTTTCTCCTCTCTTTTCAGGATGGCCACCAAGAAAGGAAAGGAGAAAGCGACTCCTAAACCCCCAGCAAGAAGAGGCACTAAAAGAGCATTAGTGGCAGAGCCCTCTTCAACCGCAGTCAAGCCCTCAACAAAAAGAGTTAAGAGGATAATAAAGGTTGATGAAAAGGAGAAAGCTTTTCCAGCAAAGGACAATGCGCGATTTCCCAATCGCTACTATGAACAGATGTTCCCTATCCTGGCAGAAAAAAACTATAACAACGAATACCTTCTTATCCTCCCGCCCAACATTGCTACCTTTGTTGAGCCACAAATTGAACGAAGACAATGGGGTTTCTTACGGAGACAGCCAAGGTAGGTCAATCTTTCTTGGGTAGTTGAGTTCTACTCTAACTTCTACATGCCATCCCTGCTGTCTGTTTATGTCCGGCAGAAGCAAGTCCCCATCACAGAAGAGGCCATTCAGCAAGCTCTGAGTCTTCCCCCTATTCCAGAAGGAATGAACGCCTTCCAAGAAGCCACACTTAAGCGCCAGAGGTACCAATTTAACTGGGACTCCGTTCTCGGAGTTATCGCATTACCTGGCAGTCGTTGGATCTACGGATACCACCATACCCGCCCTAAGAGAATCTTGGCTTCAGCACTTACCTTGGAGGCTCACGTATGGGCACAAATCATGTCCCATTACGTCTTTCCGAGCACTCATGAGTCCTCCTTCACTGCAGACATGGCCGTTCTAATATGGTGCATCCTTACAGACCAACCTCTGAATCTCTCAAGACATATTCGGAACACTATGGGACACCTACAAATTGCGGGCAACTTACCTTTCCCCGCCTTGGTCTCAGATCTTGTCTCAGCAGTCGGAGTCTCCTACAGAGCTGGGGACACCAAAGCCGTGCTTCTACGGGATAATCAGTATGTCCCTAACAGGAAATACCTCAGACTTCCAGCAGCCACTACAAGTCTTCATATTGCTCCAGTTGAAGATAATCCTTCTTCAACACCACAAGCACCTACAACTGATGAATTGCTCCAGCAGATAATCGAAAGGTTGGATCGGCAAGAACACAAAGCTAAGTTGAGAGAGCGCCGATTCAAACACCTCAAGGAGCTACTCAAGGGACACATCAGGGACTCGGATACCCCGGACTCCACTTCTTTTACCAGCACAGGGAGCCATCATGGTCCCGACTGTAGAGATACTTCCACCAGCCCATCCCTGTTCCTGACAGACGGCACCGAGGACGGTGCAAAGCCTTAAGTGTGGGGAGGTCGGTCAGTACCTGACTTCCGGAGGTAATTTCTTTTTCCTAGCACCAATAATTAGGATACTTTAGTTAGATTTTCTTTCTTTTATAGAATAGAATAAATTGCATAGGTTAGGATAATTTCATGCATGTTCTACTTGATTGAAAAGACAATAAGTTTCTTTTAAGACTCTATCTTTGGAACAAAAATTTTACTAATTTTTCAAAATTTTTATGATAAATTTGCTTGAGTTGTATTTAGAACATGATATTTGAGCTAAAGAACACACAACCTGTGAGGATTTGAGCCTTTATGTATGGTTACATTATTTAACCATAATTATTTCATTCTTGTGTGTTTACTTCTTTATGATTGTGATCTATATTTTGTTTTATCTTATATGTCCAATATTTATTATATTTGCATGCCTGCACATGATTGAGGCCATTATTTGTTTAAACTCACTTATCTAAATTAAGCCTACCTTTTTCAATTACCTTTGTTAACCACTTTGAGCCTTTAAATCCCATTTGTTCTATATTTTACCACATTACTAACCTTAAGCTAAAAAAACAATTGTATATCCCAAATTGAATCTTTGGTTAACTTAAGATAGAATTGTGTGTGCTAGTTAAATATGGGAAATTGTGGGAACAAAAATTGTTAAGGGAATGTGTCATGAGAATTTAATGGAAATTTGGATACCTACTCATGTGAAACTATAAGAATTAAAAATCTATGTACATTGATAAGCTATATTTATTTTAATGTCAAAAAAAATAATTATTTATATAAATAAATAAAGGGGACAAAAATTACCCCAATGTTAAATTCAGAACTCAAAGATCAATGCACATATGATAGAACCAAATATAAAGTTGATACATGAGTATGAATAGAAAAAGGGAATTCTGGGTAGCTAGGTAAGAACTTTAAGATTACATTAAAAATATATAGGTTGGGTTGAAGCTTGGGTTAATTAAAGATTCAATTTATTAGCTCACTTAACCATATGTATACCCCTACCTGTACCTTAGCCCCATTACAACCTTGAAAAGACCTCATGATGTTTGCATTGGTATATTAACTGTTGTTGATTGGTTAGGAGAAAAATAAAAGTTAGAAAGCATGATTAGAGAAGGATAGAGTGATTACCCTATACACTAGAGATTAGAGCGTACATACATTATCAGTGAGGGTTCAATGCTTGAATTTTCATGTTCCCTGCTTTCATGAGCTATTTTCTTGCACCTTTATCTGTTTTATTGTATAATGATAGAATTAGTGGAATTTGATTTGTAATTGTTTTGAAGAGCTTATTTACTTTTGATCAAGTGGGCAAGAATCATATAGTTGCATTTATATATATATATATATAGGCTTGCATTGCATTTCATGAGTTTCTACATGTTCATACTTATTTCCTTATCTCCTTCAATTAAGCATGAGGACATGCTAATGTTTAAGTGTGGGGAGGTTGATAAACCACTATTTTATGGTTTATATTATGTTTAATTGTGTGGTTTTATCATGATCCTTACCTACTTATTCATTAAATTAGCATGAAATTATAATCCCTTCCTGAATTTATAACATGTTTGAAAACTGCTTCCTAGAGACTTTAATTATGTATTTTTAATTCTCCTTTATTCCATTCGATGCCGTGATCTGTGTGTTGAGTGTTTCAGACTTTATAGGGCATGAATGAGTTGGAGATTGGAAAGGAAGCTAGCAAAAATGGAAGGAACACAAGACTTTGAGGAGATAACCAGCGAGAAGTGACGCGGTCGCATGGCTCACGCGACCGCACGAAGGAGAGCAATTCGCAGTGACGCGGCCGCATGGCTCACGCGGCCGCGCGGATTGGAAAGGCTCAGGCGACGCGGTAGCGTGGACGACGCGATTGCGTGACATGTGCGATCTGCATAATCTGTAGACTTCACTGGGGGCGATTTTGGACCTTATTTCGACCCAGTTTTCGACCCAGAACAGCAGACTAGAGCTAGAGAATATGCAGAAACAAAGCAGAACATTCATTCTACACAGTTTACAGTTTTAGATCTAGTTTTTCCTCCTCTAGGTTTTAAAATTTTAATTTTGGGAATTGATCTTAGCATTGGAACATTGAGAAGAATTATTTTTCCTCATCAAGACCTCGTCATTCTAGTTCGTTCTCTTAACTTGGTTTTATTCTTCCATGTTCTTTGCTTTGTTTAATTTTGTCATTTGAATACTTTCATGATTATTTGATACAAGGATTATTTCTTCCATTTTAATTTATTTTTCCATTCCAATAATCATGTCTTCTTTTAATTCCCTTTCATGTGTTATGGATTTATTATTTACAATGAGTGAGTAGTTCCCTCACTTGATGGGGAGTTGATTAAAAGGAACTCTTGAGTTGGAAGGATTGAAAGAAAAATTGTAATTGGGTTAACTATTGGATTGTTATCTAATCACTAACACCAATCCCTTTGAACTAAGTTGGTTGCAACTCGTGAACAGATCTAGCATTCCAACTTGTTTGATTTTCCTTTACCTAGTAAAGGATAACTAAACGGAACAACCATTAATTATAAATTAATCTTGAAATCATCCCATCAAGAATAGAGATTCTAACTAATCAACTCCCAATCAAGGCTTTTATTCATATTATTTGAATTTCTCAATTTAATTTCTCACCTACTTAACTCAACTTCCTGGAACATCTGATTAATAAAATAGCACACTTTTCTGCAACTCGTTGGGAGACGACATGGGACTTAAACTCCCAGTAATTTTTAAATTAAACTCTCTGTGACATATTTCTAAATTGATAGGCAGATTCTCAGTGAGTTAAGAACTATACTTGCAATGTACTATTTTAATAATTTTTAATTCACCAACTTCTGCCCCTCATCAACAACATAAGCAGAAAATGATTTTGCAACTTTATTTGGACCCTTAGACAACTGTCGTATCCAACCAGGAACATCATCCTTCACGGCACATCCTGTAAACCATTCTATAAAGTCTTCATTCTGATCTTTAACAACGTTTCACTTTCGCTTCCGCTTGTCTTACTTTTGTTGCTCACCATGTTCTCTACAAGGGATGTATATTATTATGTAATGCTACCAAAATTAGTCTAAGGAATAGAACAAATGAGAAGTGTGAATTTACCTTATGTAAGGCTCCACGTTAATGCAATTATTCAATACATATGCATTAGCTTGACGGAGTGACTTCTCGTCCAAAATGATTAGTTGCCCTTTTTTTCCACCCAACAGACTTCCCTTGTTTTTGAACAAATTTGAATCAGGATCTTTGGTTGAAGTTCCTTTATCATTATTTCGAGATATTCTGTTGAATCTTGTTTTTACTCCCTCATGCAAATATCTTGAACAAAAAGTTAAACACTCTTCATCCAGATAACCCTCTGCAATTGATCCTTCTGGACGAATTCTATTATGAACATACCCTTTTAGTGTGCACATGTATCTCTCAATCGGATACATCCATAGAAATTGGACGGGACTACCTAACCTGACTTCATTAGCTAAATGAATAGGCAAATGAACCATTATATTAACAAAGATATGGAAAAAATCCTCTCCAACTAGCATAAAGTCTCTACAATTTCTGACTTCAAACCATTAATCTCTTCTAAAGAGATTTTCTTTTGACATAATCGACGAAAAAACAAGCAAACTAGAGGAACAGCAACATGATCTGGAAGAAAGCTTTTGATTGGTATTTGCAATAGGTAATGCAACATGAAGTGAGCATCGTGAGTCTTGTAACTGTAAAGCTTTCTCTCTTCTTATTGTACACAACGAGAAATGTTTGAAGCACTTCCATCAGGCAATTTTGCGTTCTTCAAAACACCACAAAAAAATAAAATTTTCCCCTTTGGTCATGGAATAGCATGCTCTAGCAAGTTTAGTTCTTTTTCCATCCTTCGTATTTATTGGGTGAAGATTCTTTCGAATGCCAATCTCTTTAAGATCATAACGAGCCTTTGCATGATCCTTTGTCTTCCCAGGAATATCCAATAAGATACCAGCTATACTATCAACTATGTTTTTTTCGATATGCATTACATCAAGGTTGTGCCTGATCATACAATGATGCCAATATGGTAACTCAAAAAATATTGATCTTTTTTTTCATTGGCCTTTACTTTTGCTTTGCGTCTTCCCAAAAGCATTATCTACTGACTTTAGCATATCTAGAACCTCTTCACCTGTTAACATTCATAGTGGATCCCTGAATTCTATTTTTCCATTAAAAGATCTCTTGTTAGACCTCCATGCATGATCAACTGGCAAAAATCTTCTATAGTCCATGTAAACTGTCTTTTGGCTATGTTTCAAATAACAAAAAGAAGTATCATGGTTACAACAAGGGCAAGCCAACTTCCCTTTGGTACTCCAACCGGATAACATTGCATATGCTGGAAAATCATTGATTGTTCAAAGAAGTGCGGCATGCATTTGAAAAGTTTCATTTTTAAAAGAATCATATGTATCTATCCCTGACACCCATAGCTCCTTCAGCTCTTCGATCAATGGTTGCAAAAAAACATCAATATTATTTCCTGGTAAACAAGGTCCAGGTATGAGTGAAGAGATCATGCAATATTCTGACTTCATGGATATCCAAGGAGGAAAGTTGTACACCATTAAGACAACTGGCCATGTGCTATGTGACACGTTCATAGTTCGAAAAGGATTAAAACCGTCACTTGCCAAACCAAGCCTCAAGTTGCAAAGTTCTTTTGAAAGGTTTGGGTACCGACTGTCCAAGTTCTTCCATGCTTCGCCATCAGCAGCGTGCCTTATGCAACCGTCTTTCAAACGCTGCTCATCATGCCACCTCAATGTCTCTGCTGTGTTTGGGCACATAAAAATCCTTTTAAGCCTTGGTATTAAAGGAAAGTATCTAAAGGTTTTTGTAGCAACCTTATGAACTTTATTCGGAAGCACAAAGTTATCTTCGTTGCTGTCCATAGAAGGTGTCTGATTATATCGAGACTCACCACAGATATGATAAACTGAGTCATTTATGTACTCATTCCGATACAGCATGCAGTCATTAGGACATGCATCAATCTTTTCATAGTCAAGACCCAAGTCTTTAACCATATTCTTAGCTTTATTAAAAAAAGTAGGAATGTTCAAATCAGGTATAACTTCTTTCAATAACTCCAATAAGGAGGTAAAAGATGTGTTACTCCAGCCATGTAGACACTTTAAGTGGAAGAGACGAATGATAAACGATAATCCTGAAAATCCAGTAGTACAATTCGGATATAATTCTTGACCTGCTTCATCGACCAACTTATAAAATCTCTTCGCATCTTCATTCATTCCGTTGTTCCCCTCTTTAAGATTTGTCATATCTTCAAATGCATGACACAGCAACCTGTCAATATCATCAAGGCCGCCTCGATCATCCATGTCACGTCCTACAATGGTTGGGATTTTTGGTTCTCTATAATTGATCCATCTTTTATAACCTTTGACAAACCCGTAGCAAATGAGATGCTCATATATGTCATCTCGTTCACGCCAGTAAGTGTTTCCACACTTTGCACACAGACACTGGATTTCTTTTCCAACCGGTTGTCCAATTAAAAAAGAAAACTCTAAAAAGTTATTAACACCGTTTATATCAAATCTTGGTGAATCCATCCAATCTTTTGACGGAATATGATTAAACCTAATAATATAAATATCTGAACTTACTAAACATGATCTAATAGGTCAATTATACTGACAATCTAGCTAGCATATATCCACTTACTACCTAAATAAATGGAAGATCAAATTATTTTATATGACAAGTATACTTACTACTTAGTTCCATCATTTTGAGATGCCATATGAAGTTATAAATGGTGCCACAGTAACTAGTCAACTCTTGTTGTCTTTACCAGCACAAAAAAAATTATCCTGTATACAAAAAACAAAATTCAGAATTTTACCATTTCATATAATAATTTTTTATATAATAATACATCTTAAAAATGATAAGTTCTTGTTGGCAGATTGAGAGAGAAGACTAACAAAAAAATTTTAACATTCTCACATATATATAACTTGTTAAGAGGAATTCTTATATCCTTATCATTGGCTGAAATTATTTAGACAAAAACTAATCATCATCCAATACATATCTAGTTAGTGTTCTAGATCAAGTCAACACCGATATACAATCACAAAAATATATTACAACACACCCATATAAAATATAGCTAGAGCCGTAAAACAAAATTGAAACCTTTAAAACCCTTACTTGATCAATTTGATCCAGCTGCAGCCTAAAATAATTGCAGCCAAAGCAACTTGTTCACCAACAATAATTACACACTTAAAGGCGAAAGCTGTCATGACAGGCTTGACAGCTAAGAGAGTATAGCAGTTAGTTGATATCAATAATAAGTGGTTTTAGTTTGATATCTATTATTTGTTTTGTTATATTATGTTTCTAGATTCTATATATTACCAGCTAATTAAGTCTTGTATAAATGTGATTTTGTATTTGTAGCTAATTTGCTAATAATTAAACATACAAACACGTAATTATAATTAATTTTACATAATAACTTATACATAATTTATCATTAGAAGTATTTTCAGTAAGATTTTTATTAACTTAATATATCATATAAAGGATTGAATGATAGAAATCCTCAAACCAAAAAACATATAATCGCAACACAAAACAAAGTTCAATTCAATTCAATAAGGTAGTCGTACTCCTTGGCAGACAAGAACTCTCTATATAGAAAGACTCTGTAGTAACAGATATAATATCATCAAAGTTTAATAATTAAACGAATTAGAGCACATAATAAAATAAGTTTAGTTTCTATGCATTAGCATTCAATCAAGAGCTGTCATTAGACAAAAGAAACCACTTTAATCTATGTACCAGCACCCAATTGGATTAGTGCATACTGCATAGAAATTAAAATATAACAAAATAGATCATTCAAATGCATTTAAAATAATAACAAAAAGAAATAAAAGCAAAGAGATTTACTGAATACCTAAGGCATGAAAAAATGAGAATGCTTCAAGTGGAGAAAAAGTTGTAGAGAGTAGAAAGTACCTGACCTTGGTTGCCATGAGATCTGGACAACACGTGTTGGATCAATACTGTTTAGATTAACTGAGTGGCCTAACCCTAACATATAATGTGATGATGCATTTTCCTTCTTAAAAAATAGCAACCCCTCCTTCTCCCACATTAAATACATCAGTAATAACAACTAAGTTGATTCCAATTTTAAACTCATAATCCAAATTAAATTGAATTCAAAATCACATCATCATTCAACAAATTAAATAAATAATCTAATTCCAAACTCAGAACACAAACTCGGAATCTTAAAAATTAATTAAAAAAAGAGATGAAACTAAAGAAGCCTTGGCCTACTGGAGAGATGGTGAGAGATGAACAGCGATGACAGAGTGAGCTCGGAGAGTGCTTCTATTCTTCTAGAACCCTATTTTTGAAATAATATTCTTTACATAATCAGACTTGCTCTTGGAATAAGACTGAGCAGGGTATTTTGCTTCGAATAGCAATGCTTCTACTGGTGAGCTCGCGGTGACAAGAAGCACGCAGCGAGACAAAATTACTCAAAGGAGCTCGGCGATGGTAGGGTTTCTGCCTTCGGTGATGGTAGGGGCTGGGAGGAAGGGAAACGACACATTGAAGAGAGACTGAGTTGAGCTCGGCGATGGTGAGGGCTGAGAGGAAGGAAAATGGCGCAATGAAGAGGGACTGATGAGTTGAGCTCGGAAGGAGGTAGAAGAAGAAGAAGAAGATCGAAACGGCACAACAACTAACATACACAAGGCTTTTGGCTAGCTAGGGTTCTTTTTTTCTAAGTTACAAGGGAATGGGGATTTTGGGAGGGAGGGGAAACGCCGCGTTTGGGAAGGGATAATTAAAAAAAATGAAAAAATGAATTTAAAAAAAATAAAAAAAACGTGACCATAGATCACTTTAGGCCACCCTTAATAACCGTGACCATAGGTTCTTTCTGGTCACCTCCCAAAACTGTGACCATAGATACCTTTAGGTCACTCTCTAAAACCGTGACCATAGACCATTTTAGGTCACCCTTTCGAAAAATCGTGACCATAGACTTTTTTAGGTCACCTCCAAAACTGTTACCATAGATCCCTTTAGGTCACCCCTAAAAACAGTGATCATAGACCCTTTTAGGTCACTCTTTTTTTGAAAAATCGTGACCATAGTCCATTTTTTATCACTGTAAAAAAATGTGACCATAAACCCCTTTAGGTCACTCCTAAAACCGTGACCATTGACCCTTTTAGGTCATCTTTTTTTGAAAAATCGTGACCATAGATCTTTTTTGGTCACTGTAAAATACCGTGATCATAAACCCCTTTAAATCACTCTCAAAACTATAACTATAAACCTTTTTAGACCATCCTTTTCTAAAAGACCATTCTTTTTGTAAAAACTGTGGCCATAATTTTTTTTTTTTTGTCACATACCGTAACAAAAAAAAATTGTGGCTATAAATTCAAAATGTTGTAGTGAATGCAAGAAATAAAAACGAGACACAATATTCCTTTAAAGTGGAAATCAGACAGGGACAGGTAGCAGGAAGGCAACGGACAACCCCCGGCCCCACCCTGTTGAGTGTTGACGACATCTCTTAATAATATGGAAATCTCGTATTTATACGTCCCTACTTAATTATTTGCGCTTAATTTTCATATCGTTTGTGAATCTTGATTCATGAAAACAATATCAGAAGAAACTAAAACAAGATAAGGAGATAGAAGAAATGCATGTCTTTTTCGTCCAACAACCAACGTTAAAGTTTGGAACTGCCTCTGTCCTCTTCGATGGCTATCACAGCAACCCCTTAAAAACACACTGATCAATGTCCATAGAAAGCTTTGGTCGGAGATGAGAATGTTTATCGATCAATTGATGACGATTCTTCGTATAATAATAAGGATAGATTAATTGCTTTGTAATTTTTTGGTTGCAGTGCATTATTTTCTCCTAACTTATTTATAATCCCTAACGGCGGTTAGTACAAGTAATAATAAATGTTGACAAAGCTTTAATTTTTATTTTTTTTTCTTTTTATAACGAGAACTTTTTTTATGGACAATATCATGTATGTTTATTAAGATCGGAATAATCGCGATTGATTTTGGTAAACTGATAATGAGTATCAAATTGATCAGTTTTTTTTTTTTTTTTTTTTTGGGTTGCATTAGAAATCAGCTTATTTATGATGACTTGGTGTTGCATCTAATGAGAATGGGGAAGTGCCTAAAGAGATGCGTAAATTTTGGATCGATTTAGCAAATTTTGAAGTGTTAAAGCCTTACAAATAAGAAATATCAGGTAAGCTTAAATTTTTGTAACAGTGGCTAGCAATCAATTTCACACATTTTTAGGTACCAGTCATGAATTAGGTTTTGCATATTTTCCAAAATAATATGGATGGTTTCTAATTCTAGTATTGAACTGTGTATATGGAGAGACTTTAGTACTTGTTAGTTAGTTAGGTGGGCACGAATTCGGTACGTCGGCCTTCTTTTGGGCACTGAAACGCGAAAACTTATTTAGCTTATTGGTGCGTTTTTTTATTGAGAAGTCGTTAGATCTTTTATATCTTTTAGTCTAACGGTCAAAATCATTCTAAATATAATTTGATGTGATTGGCTAGCTAATAATTTTTTGCAATTTTTATGTCAGGAGAATTACTTTAAAAATATTATTTTTTTGATGGTTATTGTTGTTATATCAAAAATATATGTGGGTTTATATCAAAATATTAGAAATATGTTAATTTAAATTAATTAGAATTAAGTATCTCCTGTTATGTTAAAGACACCTTCAACTCCTTCAAGAAATTTCCTAAAATGGTAGTGTCCAAGACCATGCTTAATCTCCCACTTGAACTCCCCAACATACTTGCTCCCATCATCACAAGTATGAACTCCACAGCCATGGCTCTGCCCACTCGACCACTCCCTGGCATAAACATCCCCAGTGTAGAATCTATAAACTCCGAAACCGTGCCTCAATCCCATCTTAAACTGCCCTTTATACCTGCTCCCTCTTGCCATGTCTCTACCCCAAAACCCTCATACTTCCCATCCACCCAATCCCCTTCATACCTTCCACTCATACTATAATAATGAACTCCACTCCCCAACACTTCCCCTTCCTTATCTGTCCCTGGTAAACGTCGCCGTTCGAGAACACCTGCTCCTGAAAATTCGTGGATCCACCGTAGGAGGAGCCCTGCTGTTTCTGTTTCTTCCTCCTCACGGCCTAGAAGAGTGGCAGCAGCGGCTGCGGCCTGAATCGGACGTGCCGGATAAGACGCAGCCAAAGCCACCATGATTGAGTAGGGGAAAGGAGTTGGCAGCGTGACGACAGAGCGAGTAGGAGAGGCGGTGGGGAGGTTTCAGTCGTTATCAGTGAACAGAGAAATAATGGAAGGGGCGGTGTTTCCGACGGTAGAGAAAAGGGAAGAAGAGAACCTGGAAGAAGAGAGAAGCGATAGTAATAGTTAATTAAATTCTGAGTATAACTAACTTTAATAATTAAGTTAAATATATTCACTTAAAAAATTAAAAAACTGACTCTTTATTTTATAAAGAATTGCCAAAAAAGACTCGAAAAAACAAATATTTTTATTTGGTACTTTATGGCTCATCGGTGTGTCAAACAAATTTTTAGCGTTTCGGTACACAAACGTCTCCTGGGTATCGAATCCGTGCCCTAGTTAGGTTGAAGGAGAGCCATGAGTAGTTATTGTGTGGTGAGTGAAGATGTAACAATTTTACTATTAGAATGTCACATTTTCGGTTGTACCACTCTAATAACAAAGATAAGACAACATCCATATATTTAATAATAAGATAGGAGCCTTTTAAAACTCGAATTCGGATAAACTTTTTTTTTTTAATCAAAAATACTTTTTCTTATAAAAACGTACGTACATACATACAAATCAATCACATCACTTCATATATAATAATAATAATAATAATAATAATAATAATAATAATAATAATAATAATGTACAAACATTATAATTATGACTTATATCCCTCTTTACAAAAGTATTATATTAATGGTGAGAAAAAAAATAATAAATTAAATAGGCTAATACAACAACATCGTATAAACAAAAATACAATAAATTCTTTATAATTTTTTTCTTCCATTTTCTGAAGATAAGACTGTAGAGGATGAGAAGCTAACCATACGGTCTCACCAAAGAGATTTAGAATTGTCATAAAAAAATATGTATAAATAAAATAATGAATTGCAAAAATAGTGATATTCATTTGTCTTATGAATAATTTTAAAAACACCATATTTACTTATCCAAAATTAACATTCACGTCATATTTATAAGAATTTTAAATCAATAATTTTTATAAAAAAAAAGTATTTTCAATTTTTAAAAAATAATTTATTGAATTTAAGTTTTAAAAATTTTTTATTTTATTATTAAATATATGAATATTGTTATAATGTCTTTGTTATCAGAGTGATACAATCAGAAGCATAACATTTTAGTAATAAAAATATTGCAAGAGATATCAATAAGTAATAGCTCAAATGACATAATCTCTCCATACTCAATTAAAAAATTACGAGTTCGAATTTCCTATCTAAAAAACAAAAAAGAATGTTGCAAGAGACGGAGGAAAGGTGTTGGAATACAAATAATAATACAAGATATATGCCTAATTTGATAGTTTGATATATGCCTAATTTGGTGGGGAATATTGAAGTAGGCTGGGTTACCGTTATACGTCTGTGCCTATATATGCTTAGATGGTAGCAGTGTAATGTCGTGGTGACATATTCCACACACCTGTTGTATTGTACCTACTTCCCTCTCCCTCCCTCCATGACATATACTAGGATTTTGGTAGCTCACCTTCACCTTTTGTCTTTATGCTTTGAGATCTTATATGAATTCTTGTAACCATTTTAATTAGATTAAACATCTAATTCGGTCTTTCTCTATTTTTACGAAAGATAAAATGATCTTTGTCCAAAAAAAAAATAATTTGACCCTCAACTTTTTTATTTTAGGACAATATAGTCTTTCTGTTAAGAAATTCATTAAATAATAATAAAAATTAATTTTGTTGAGGTTTTATTTATATTTTGTGGAGATTTTAAACTTTTACAAACTATTAATAATTTTATTTTTAAAAAATCCTTTCATCAATAGTGGTTAAGTGAAGAAAAACTATTGATAAAAATGATGCCACAAAAAAAAGTAATTATAGTACAATACCTTTTAATAGAAAAAAATAACATCGAATAAAAAATGAAAGAAGAGAACTTTAATGTTAATAATATTGGTATTGGTGTTGATGACGATATAGGAGATAATGATAATGATAAAGTATGGTTACACAATAAAAATAATAGAGGTAGAAGTGATAATAATGAGGATGAAAAAGATAATGATAGTAGTAGTAATAATTGGTTATATTGTTGAAAAGACTTTTGTGGGATTTAAAATCCCACAAAATACAAATTAAACTCCCACAAAACTAATTTTTATTATTATTTAATAAATTTTTTAACAAAATGATCATATTGTCTCAAAATAAAAAGATTGAAAGTCGAAGTATTTTTTTTTTATAAGAATCACTTTCTCCTTCATAAAAATGGATAAGAACCGAATTAGATCTTTACTCTTTTAATTAAAAAAGGGAATCTTGTAACAAAATCTTACTTGTAAGTTATAACCATTTACTTTATCAATTAAATTTTAAATTAAAGTAAATAACACTAATCTACAAGATTGAAGTGTTAAGCATTTACTATTTTCGAACAATTTTATATTAAGATGAAAAACGGATATACATACAATTCAGGTAGATGTCAATAAAGTTTTTTTTTTTTTTTTTTTGAAATAGATACTTCTTCTTTATCTTCTATTTTTGTTAAGAAAATTTTTTTTATTTTTTTTTATTACGAATCCTCATTTATATATTAATATTTGTAGGGAAGACGAATCTCTGTAAATGTTTGTTGGTACTAACTGAATTTTATTTTAAAAGTTTTCAAAAAAATATAAATAATAAACATAATATAATATAATTAAATATAATCTAGCTTAAAAGATAAAAATTTATAATTTATTCATGAAAATACATAACATAAAGTTAAAATACAAAGTTCATCTATATTATTTTAATTAAAGTTAAATTATTTTAAATATATAAAATTATTCATATATTATTTATCTCATTTTTATGATAATATTGTCTGCATCCAAAATTAACAAAACTAATAACAACTAAAATTCTGATTTTAGGATTTTATATAAATAAAATCGAGGATATCCGGCAGAGACTTCACAGATTTTCGTTTTTGTTCCCATGATAAATTATCTCCCAATACCCCTTCTAGTGAAATTTTTTGTCATCCCTATTCCAAGCAACTAATGCCTTGGTTATTTTGTGCCAAGGGTTCCAAATAACTTTGCAATAACAAACTGTTAAGAAAAAATATGTTTAGTTCATGATATTTGTATATCACACATATAATACATACATGCTGCATTAACGAATATGACCCAAATCTACCAGCAGTTTGGAATCGAACTTATCGTTTGTGTATTTCATAAAGCAACTAATATTAGGTATATATCAAAATTAATTACCAGTATAAAATATATATTAAAAATAAATTATATTATATATATATATATATATATATATATATATATATATATTTATACATAAATATATGATATCATTTTTTATATAAATAGTATTTTTGTTTATAAAGTAATTATTTATATCTTGTATAAAAATAATAATTAACACATAAACATATATTATGTTAAATAATTTAATTAAATATACCTTTTAATTAATTTTTTTTATTATAAAGAGCTGCTAATAAAAATACTGTTTATTATTTATTTATTTTAAGAATAAATTATTAAAAATGACAACAATAATAATAATAATAAAGTCTTGTCCTATTAAGTGGAATTGACTATATGAATATGTTATTAAACTCTATCATGTGTTATTTACATGTAGATTTCGTTTGACCACGGCCACCTCATGAATGATCTTCTTAGGTCTTTTTCTGCCTTTCGTCAATTTTCCATTTCATTCACCCTCTTGACTATATTCTGTCGGTCTTTTTTTTACATGTCCAAACCACTTGAGACGATGACAATACTTAAAAAATTTAAATTAACAAAAATAATCTAAAAAAATGTAAAAAAATAAATTAGTCTCTAAAGAATTAATAAATTTAATAACAATGATTAAAATTAACTGAAACCGTTTGTGTTAACCAAAATTACTTAGCTGACTAACAGAAAAGGAGAATTGAAATGACAAACTTTGATAAGTATTTAATTATGTAGCATTATTAACTATGTTTAAAAATAAAAAATCTACCATTCAATTTATTGAAAACCCTAACTTGGATACCCTTCTCTCTTTCACTCTGCATTTTCGATTTTCTCTGCCTCAGCACCACCAGTCCACCACCTCCCATCACACCCATTGGAGCTGTAAATCTGTAATCATCCATCGCTTCGTGTTCTCCTAGGCACACCTATTTATCTATTATTATTCCAAACTTGTAAACATTATTGTATCTCATTCTATGCTTCTTAGCTTGTGTAATGAAGCCAAACCACCAAATTATTCCTATGATGAAAGTTGATGAGTATGAAGTATCAGTTTTTGAAATCAAATTTAAGAGTTCTATTCTTAATTTGCTTATGTGTATAAGCCATCGTTTCCAAAATGATAACTGGATTTTTTCATAGATGTATGGAGAAAATATTTTTGCAAATATCTCCAAAAGGTTATTTCCAAATCACAGCTTCGTCATTGCTAGTTTTGAACAACATACACCCAACCAATTCCAGAGTTATATCTATTACATAAAGGTTAGGCATATATATGCAGATAATAATGTGAATGCAAGAAGCTAACCATCTCGTTTTAATACTATGTTTTCGCTAAAGAGGAGCAGAGTGGGAAGAGGAGGGAGTTGAGGATGGAATTAGTGGTGGTAGTAGTAACTAGTAAGGCAAAAGATTTGAATATGCAGAGAGAAAAGGGTACTAAATTAGGGTTTTCAAGAAATTGATTTGGTAAATTCTTTTTTCTTTTTAAGCATAATTAATAATGTTACATAATTAAGTGTTTGCTTTTCGATCCATAAAAAATATTTTTTTAATAAAAAAATATTTTTTTTTATTTTTGTGTGTTTAACAAATTTTGAATAATAAAAATAAAAACACTAGAAAAATTAAAAAAAAAACATCTTTTTTGAGAAGTTACTATTTACATCTTTTTTTAAAAGATCTTTTTAAAAAAAAAAAAAGATGTTTTTCACATAATAAATGAATAAAAAAATATTTTTATCTTATTTTATCCAAACATAATTGATAGATAAAAAGATATTTTTACATGAGATATCTAAACATAAAATTATTTTTATTTTTATAAAAAATCTTTTAAAAAAAATATTATTTAAAAAAAAAATTTTCAAAAATAACACCCAAGCAAGTCCTAAATCCTCATCAAAATTTATCATTTCAGCTTTTTCATTAGTTAACATTTTTTATTTATAGATAGCTTACGTTTGGTCATTTTTTATCAACTTTAATAATCTTCTAAAACTAATTTGTTATTCACATATTTTAAAGTAATTTTTGTGGAAGCAAAATTTTTCAAATACCATTTCAATAGTTTACCGCTTATTTTCACTGTACAAAATTTGTTTGGAGGTCCGATATTAGCGATTTTCATTTTGCCACAATTAAGTAACTTCTTGGTAATGGGCTTATATTATAAAACAAATGTTAAGAATAACCGGGTCTCATAGGGGAAGCCCAAATCAATTAATATGGTAGTTCAAAAGTTTTGGTGATGTTTCTGTCCAAAAACAAGTTTGGTGTTGTTGAAGACCAGTGTTCTAATGACCAAAAACCATAAGCCCCAGAGATCTTTAGGTAGGATTTTAGATAAAAAACTTTAAACTATGGTCTCATAATTATCTCAAAAGATAACGATATTCTAAATAAAAAAAAAATATCATTTTCGGTTCTTAAACTTTATTTTTGTAAAATTATTTGTTCTTTCTGTCAATATTTTTTCTCTCTATTAACGGAATAAGTTTACATAGCATATTAAACTATTGATTTATTCGTTAAGAGCCAACTAAAATTAACAAATTCTTTTTTATTAGTAGTCTTGTTACTTTAAGAGTAATTGTTAGTTTTTTTTTTAATTTTTTTGGTTATCTTTTTCAAATTTATTAACTAAATTTATTGTATAAAACTAAGAAATATTAGTAATTTTTAAATTTGTTTACTTATAAAAATTAAATGAAAAATATATTAGTATTAGTAGTCACATAAGTATGTTTTGGAGAGAGATAGCTGATAGAGAGACTAACCAGTCTCACAAAGTTAATTATCAAGGGTCGAAATGATTTTTTTTTTCTTGGGACGTCGTAATTCTTCGAAAAAATTATCAACGACTAAAATAGGTATTCACCCTTTTTAGAGAATTAAAAGATAAAATAGTATTATGTTTCGTGATTAAAATTTGGAATTAAAATTTTAGTCCAAATACAAAATTTCAGTCTCATCGATATCTTTAAAAAATAAGAATATATATATACTAAAAATTTTAAGGACTGAAATTTTAATAACATTCTTTTTTTAAAAATATTTTTATTTAACTTTTTAAATTTTAAAACTACTCTTTAATTTTTATGTTTATCTTAAACTAAATATAATACTAAATTACTGACACTAAATATAATATAATAGTATCGATCTCAATCTCTTTTCTAATAGTCTAATACTACTATGCTAGATACTAGTGAGGAAAAACCGAAAAAGGTACTATGGTCTAATCACAAATGCATTCTTCATTGCGAAAAATGAAAGGAAGCCTTTTTTGTTTAGGCTTTAAACTCGGTCTCCGTTGTTATCACTCCAAGCATTGGAGATATGCCTCTGATCACCGTAGCCCCCTAGCAAGTGCAATAGATTGAAATGCTCGGAGACGTAAATTTCCAATCCCAACGGCTTCAACATAACTACCAAGACCCGGAGGAAAAAAAGAAAAAGAAGTATTTAACAATGAATTACATTTTAAACCCAGAGAAAACAAAAACCACTTTAAGAAAAATGAAAATAAAAAAGGTTTTTGTAAAATTATATCCACACAGCACACAAAGAGTAAAAAACAAAAATAATTTTGTTGAGAAAATACTTAAAATGTGTGCGTGGATTTCCAATCCGCCCAAACTTGAATATTACTATTTTAGAGGGATTGATAAGTTGAGTTGTTGAAGTGTATAGAAGATTGTGATTGGAATAGTAGGGAGTTAAAAAGAGAAGGAGAGGGTGTCCCAATTATTAAGAAGGAAGGATAAGACATAAGGAGAGAGCGTATCAATAGAATTGGAAGAAGCATCGAGTAGGTTGTGACTTGTGAGCGAAAATGAACGACGCAGATGTCTCCAAGCAAATCCAGCAGATGGTCCGCTTCATCCGTCAGGAAGCTGAGGAGAAAGCCAACGAGATCTCTGTCTCCGCCGAAGAAGTAACCGCCTCAAAACCCTACTTCTGCTTCTTTCTCTGCTTTTCCTACTCGATCGCAATTTTCACTCCTTTTCTTCCCTTGCAGGAATTCAACATCGAGAAGCTGCAGTTAGTTGAAGCAGAGAAGAAGAAGATCAGGCAAGAGTACGAGCGCAAACAGAAGCAAGTCGAAGTTCGCAAGAAGATGTAACTAACTACCCATAACTTTTACCCTCTCTTTCTTTTTTCTCTCGATCCCTATGATTTTTTCGTCTCTTGTCATTATCTATTCAATTCTGGAGAGCAATTCTCGCCCTAATTTATATGTTAACACATTAATTAAGGATATTTGCATTATGATTCCACCATGCTTAACCATATTGATTACTGCTAAAGCTTGATTTATGCCCATAGTAGATCCTTGTCTTGCTATTCAGTGACATCAATAATTAACATTACCTCCATTTTGATCTTGTTCAATAATACAGCTAGAGGTTTGTTTTAATTTTTGTTTTGGGGGGCTAGTTACTTGAATTCGAGGCTATTGCTGACAATATATGAAGGAGAGAAATTGTAGCAAAATTGGCGAGATTGAGGGTTTTAGTTTTGGTGGCGCAATTTGTTTGGGGTTCTAATGTACTCTATCCTGCAGTATTGCCATTATTCTGACTTGTAAAATTAGTGCTAGTTGGGATGGTTTAAGATGTGGCACAATATTTTTGTTGCAGTGAGTACTCAATGCAGCTGAATGCTTCTCGGATCAAAGTTCTTCAAGCTCAAGATGATGTGGTTAGTTCCATGAAAGATTCTGCATCCAAGGAGCTTTTAAGTGTGAGTCGCAATCATCATGAGTATAGAAACCTTCTGAAAGAACTCATTGTTCAGGTTAGCTTAAATTCCATGTCCTGCTTATTTACATATTCCAATCCAATGTTATGTTATTGGATACTTAATAGATGCAAGTATGCCGAGTGCAAATATAATATAAGCACTGTATGTGAATGTGACAGAGTTTGCTACGGCTGAAAGAACCTTCTGTCTTATTGAGATGTCGGAAAGAAGATGAGCACTTGGTGGAGAATGTACTGGACTCAGCTGCACAGGAGTATGCTGACAAAGCAAAAGTTCATCCACCGGAGATCATTGTTGACAACCAGGTGTATCTTCCACCTGCACCCAGCCATCACAATGCCCATGAACCTTATTGGTAATGTTCAATTTATAATCAACATCCCAAATAACTGTCTTGCTCTGTCAGTCAGGTCCTTTCTTCTTTTCCATATTGTTCCCTCTTTCTCTTGACGTCAGGCCTGCTTTTACTTTTTCTATAATTGTAGCTTATTGAGGATGGTTCCTAAAAGTAAAATTGTATTAGTTATGTTTCTACTTTGATATTGAGATATCAGTTTCAATATACCTGATCCTAATTGTATATCTTGGTGTTCAGCTCTGGTGGGGTGGTGTTAGCTTCTCGAGATGGAAAGATTGTGTGTGAAAATACACTTGATGCACGACTGGATGTGGTATTCCGCAAGAAGCTTCCTGAGGTAGTTATTTGGTCTTCCTCAAGGTCTTATGTTCAGTACATCTCGTGGTAGCCTATCATCAAATTTTCCCCACACACAAATAGAAATAGATCAACTGTAATTTATTTTTCTTTGTTTTTTAATCAACAGTTAATAAATATTCTTGCTCCTTATTGCAGATCCGAAAGCTACTCTTTGGACAAGTTGCTGCTTGAAGACTTTGGTTGTTTTGTTTCGTTGCTCCTGAATATATATATATATATATATATATTCTGCCGTTCTGGATTGAGATTGTCTTCGACATTAGTATCTACCGTGCCATTGGTTCTTCTGCAAACTTATTATTGTTATTGTTAGTCTTTTAAATAAAATCTTTCTTTGACCAGTACTGTTGTCCCCATATTGTTTGCCATTTTAGAAACATCAATAAACTATTTTGATGACAATTTAATCATGTTATATGTACACAAAAAATCAGTCATCAATCTATTAAATATCATGGTAGAATAAACCTTTGTTAATCTAAGCATGTTAAATACATCATCAACTTTTGTGCTTTTGCCCCCACTTCTATCATATCAACATGGCACTAGTTATATACACTGATGCTGATAAAGTATTACTGAGACAGAAATCAACCCAGTATTAATATCACGTCCGTTCTTTATTTTATTTTGTCGTCATTTTTAACATCATATCATTAATGTAGAATGCAGGTGCAGTATGTTGTTGTCAATGTCCAAGCAAGAAAGCATTACTGTTTAGGTGCCTTAAACACTTCTAAAACGAATAGTATAGTTGCTTGAATCTTAGTATTCCTGTTTGATAAATATACACCCACATGATATCTGAATTGACGAGGTATAAATGTTTGAAAGAGAAACGACTAAGAATGTGTTTATTATGAAGATATGTATTAAATTTAAGTTGGTTAGCTGTTTAGTCTGTTAGTTAGTTAGTACTGTTCAGGTAGTTTGTTACAACTTACAATATAGAAGAACAAGTTCTTCATGTATATATAGTTATAATAATGTTTCAAATCCAAGTCTTTTTACGAACCAAAGTCCAACTAAGTTAAACAATAAGACTTAGAATAAAGTTAGTTATAACTGATTTTTGTTATATTAGACTAATTTTGTTAGACTTCGTTAACAAAAAGACTTGGATGTATAATATTATTCATATAATTATATACATATTTGGGAGTTGGGACCCACACTGTACCAATAAACACACAAAATTGTTGCATTCTCGGACTATTTTGATTCGCTTCCATAGAAAAATTGAGCTGCTTGTGCACATGCTCCTCTCCTCGTCTAAATTCAGCTTTCTTCTGCCCAAAATCACATGCTTGGGCAAGATTGATTCTTTTTAAAAAAAAAATTCAGCTACTTTTTCTTTGGGCAATTTTTAGGTGGCAAGGACTGCTTTTCTGACTGTTTCTTCTGCTAGGTAGTATCTGAATTGGAGTTTTTACATTCCTTTTCTAAGTTTATTAAATTTGATGACTTACAGTTTACATATTATTTGAGATGAGACTGGTTGATAAGATAAAAATTGGTTCATGTGAAGGGGAAAGGCGTTGATGATTCCTTGACGATCGAATACATGTTTATCATGGCGAAAAATAAGTATAGTGCCAGACAGTGAAGAGAGTAATAACAAGGTAGTATGATCTTAGTATAAAAAGAAAACCGGAATTTCATGTTATGATGAAGATACAAATGCTTTCTTCATTGCTTATAATAATAGAAGATCCCTGTTTATCAAAGAGAAAAGCAGTAAAGTAATTGAACCAATACTAACAAAAACAAAAACTACTGAACACCACTCTCAAGAACTGGCTGAGTTCTTGTGACAGCTGCAGAAGGCATTTTACTGTTGCCAACCCATCTACTTTCAAGAACCAGATCTTCATTGGCCTGTCTTTCCATGTCCTGAATTCTTTTAGCCTTCACAAGTCTCAAACAAAGAACCCCTACATAAACCACTGCAATCAACCCGAAAAACCCAACCACAAAGCCAATCAGCCACAGATACCATGGCCGCTTCTTCTTCTCCAGAGGCAGAACAATTGAGAAATGACCCTGCTCTCTCGAGTAACACACGCCATGGGAGCCCATCTCGGTAAGATGGAATGTTCCATTGGAGAGGAAGGCCACACACCTTGCCCTTGAAATGACGCCACCCATGAAAGTAACATTGGGGAATATAACAGATATGGGTTTCCCCATTGTGTTGAGAGTGAGGTTCCTCACATTTGTGTCCGTTACATTTGATGCATCGAAAACCATGAATCCAACAACAGAAGAGGCCAGTGAATAGCCTGACAAATTGTAGTAGCGGGAAGACCAATTGCCAAAGTCTTGGTACACAATGGCTAACCTCTTCACATGGGGAATGGACGCTGTTTTTGGTGGGATCCTAAAGTAACCGAAGTTCGCACCTTTGCTCCAGAGCCTCCGGCTTCGAAGGCGAACCACCGATGCATTCATGCCGGAAAGGTTCCGAGGAAGAAGAGCATCGTAGACGGCACCGGTTTGATGGCGGTGCCTGTGTTTGATGAATGATCGTAAAGCGAAATCTTGGACTAATGAATTGAGTGAGTCGCTCGCAGTGTTGTCGAAGCTATGCACCAATGAGAAGGACGAGGAGCAACACAAGGTGAAAATCAAGAACGAGATGAAGGATCCCATTCAACACTATATGCAGCCACCGAAAAGAGCAAAGAAGCAATGGAGATAAGTGTTTTAAGGCAAAGACGGTCTAATGAATGAGTAAGTGGGGATGTTAATGGAAAATAGAGCACCAAGTCCAATGATGGTTGCTTTCCACAAAGAAGAAAGCATGCAGAGGTTTGGGTCCCAAGCATGACTCCAGAGTCTAGAGAGAGAGAGAAGACTCAAAAGTCTTTGATTAACTTTGTGGCAGTGATGATTTAAGGGTGTTGTGCTTAGTGGCTCGTGGCGCCTGTCTCTGTGTGAGTTTGAGAAAGAATCTTTGTTACTTGTTTTGGTATCACTACTCACAAGTCACAAGAATGTGAGAAGCTACTTTAGGCATGCGTTGATGCCTCGTTTTATCTCCTCGGTCCTCACTCCTCACTCAGACGCAAATTTAGCCTATGATATCATGAAAATTAAATGGTTAATGATGAAATCCACTCAGCAACATGAAAAAGAAAAGAAAAGAAAAATAAAGCCGTGAAGTTTGGCCCATTGTGAAAATCCATGATTCGTAGAACTTCTTCCATGGATGAAATCATGAAGGTATCCAGGTCCAAGAATGAAGGCCCAGACCACAGGAAATAAGCTTCGACTATTGACCCAAATGATATACGGATCCAACCCAACATCAGTGGACCCTACTACCTTATAAACCTCCCTGTTAGTCCAAAATAAAAATAAAGCCCCTTAAAATTTCAAGCATAATGGAATTTAGGATTTAATTTTTATAGTTTAAACTCATATAGTTCTATTTACTTGTTTAGAAAGCTCTTAACCTTAACAATGGAGGTTTAGTTGTTCATGGTGCAGAAAAATTTTAGTAGAGAAAAGTGTAAAATGCGAAAGAGAGAAGAAGGGACCCTAGGCTAAGATATCTTCTCTTTTTATATCTAATCCTAATTAATGTTAAATAAAATTTTTAAAACCTAAAAATATATTTTCTTAATTCAAAACACAAAAAAAGATTGAATTAAAGCCTAAAGATTTGATGTAATTCACGTGGAAGCTTTACTCTTTCAGCACATTGGCGCCAAACTTGAACTGAGTAAAGTTTGACACCACGTTTATATGAAGACGCACGCATTCCAACCTTCCTGGCGCCAAACGCCGGGATATGGCATTTGGTAGGGGTGGGCATGGTTTGGATTTTTATAAATCCAAACTGGATCCACTTCAAAACCAGTTTTATGGTTCATGAAACCAAACCAGAACTAGATTGAAGAGAGAAATCGGTTCTAAACCGGTTTGAAAAAAAATCAATTTTAAACCGATTTTAGAATTTAAATCCAGTTTTTTTAAAATCCAAATCTAAAATCTGATTTTTTTATAAAATCCAGTTTTAAAACCAATTTTTGAAAATCCAGTTTTAAAATCAGTTTTTTCAACCAAAAATCCAATTTTAAAACTAGTGTTTAAAAATTCAATTTTCAAACCAGATATTTTAACAAAAAATTCAATTTTCAAACCATAATTTTTAAAAGTAAAATTAATACTAAAGTTATTTTAAAGTGTATAGATTCATTAATATTAAATTTTGCAACAAAATGTCTTATTAGCAACCTTTCCCTGCCAAAGACTAAAGCCACTCCCTCAAAGTAGAAGCAAAGCTTCGATATAACTTTTTTTTCTTCCCCAGCCACATGAGAATGAAAAAGAATACAAAAAAAAGGGACAAAACAAAAATATGGGATTGGATGAGAGATACAAATATTCAAATAAGCTTCAAAAAATTCAATAGTCTTGAGTTAAAAAAAAAGGGGATGGAAAACAAGGTTCTCAGCACAAATTAGCAACCATCACACAGAGAAAATTGTCGGCATCATCAATAGTGAGAGTAGCCCCTGCATTAACTAGTAAAGTAGGTACGTCTTCATGTCCATTCTTGATGGCTTCTAGTAAGGGAGTAGCCCTAAATTTATCTGATGCAGATGGTTGTTTAAAGTTTAAACCAAACTCAATATTTTGACTTCAATACAACACATTCAAAAAATAAAAAGATTGTCCACAATCACCTTAAAATGGAAAAAGTTCAAAAGCTAACCTGGTAAATTGATATTTACTCCTTGCTCAACTACAAGGGAAGAAATATCTACATATCCTTTTGAGGTAGAGATATGTTGTGATTGTAACCATAAAACACATAATTAAAATGTTAGCTTGTCACCACTGTATTATGTGTCGAAAATTCAAAATCTTGATCATACTATTCCTCTTATCTTCTTTCTCAACAAATTTATCAAGACTCACTCACTCACATGCGAAGAACAAGATTCAACCAATCCTACTCATAGAGTGCGAGTCAGATTAGATTTGAGGGAATGCTACAAAGATTATATATAGTATAGACAAGACTTGAACTTGCATAATAAGGAAATATCTTAGATAAGAGCAAAATAATATCTTAGATAAGAGCAAAATAATAAGGAAAAAATGAACTTGCATTCAAATCATACAAGGTTCTCAGCACAAATTAGCAACCACATAAAAGTAAAACATCCCAGCCTAGTTTCTTATCAAAACAGCCCAGTTTCAATAACAATTTCAGCAATTTTGCAATAATTTATATACTTGTTGCATTTTCCCCATGCAATATGAGTCTCACAGCAAATTGAATTGAGTTAAATTTGGTGATGATCACTACTATGCTAATTTTAACGAATGAGAAAAATGCATGCATGTATATAGAATTATAGATTGTAGAGCATCCCTCCATCACCAAAGTATCTCTAGTTAGTTAGATATATTCACTCACATTTCAGCCACTCTTTAAAAATAGATTAACTAATCAAAATAGAAAGCTTTCACTCCATGCCATACATAGAATATTACTTACTCACATCATATAAATCAAAGTAGCAAATTAAATATATAAACAAGTAAAGTAAGAGAAATCCATCATGGGATCATGTTCTTCTCATTCAAAAGAATACTTAATCTGTAATTTGGTGTTAGAAAATAGGAATGCATGAGTGTACATTTGAATTCAAATTAGGATTCATGATGGGCAGATAGTAGATTCACCGTAAATGTAGTCAAGGATAGCAACGACACCGAAAACAAAGGCTTGATCGATCCCTAGATTGACGACTACATGGTACACATCCTGGAAACAGAGAACTAGAACAGGGGCTACTGCTTGTTCTGCTTGTTCTGGTTCAGTTTCACAAACTTTGTTGTACTCCTGGGTAGAAAAACAAAATCTACAATGCAATCAATTGCAAAATCAGACACGACAACCCAAAATTCCACTAGAAGAAGAACAAGCAGAGGTAATGGTACTAACGCTATGACCCGCTGGCAAGAAGCACGAGCAGAGGCGAATGGAAAGCCCACACCTGTGACGGCAAGTTGGCGAAACGGAGACGGTGAAACCAAAGAATGACAACGGCGAACGAGAAAGGAGAAGACCGAAGGAGAAGCGCCGAAGGAGAAGACGCCACAGTTGAAGGAGAAGCGCTGAAGGAGAAGCGCGACACCACAGTTGAAGGAAAAGCACGACGCCACAGTTGATTTGTGCGTGGTGTGAATTGTGAACTGGTTCACCGAATTAGGGTTTTTCCAAATTTGGATCCTAATTCGGATTTGGATCCAGACCTGGATTTAAGTTGGTTAAATGGTTTGGATTAAAAAACCAAACCATAAAATTGATGCAATGTGGTTTGGATTTTTTTTAAAAACTGGTTTTTTTAAAATGGTTTGGTTTGGATTGGGTTTAAAATCCAAGATTTGAATTTTTTTGCCCAGCCCTAGCATTTGGCGCCACCATGGTCGCAACAAATTGGAGCTTTATAGTGATCCTAGCGCTAAACTTGAGCTAGATGAAATTTGGCACCATCTTGCTGCGTGAAATTGACTCCTTTTTTTTTTCTCTAACTCTGCCAAATTTCATTTAGTGTTACCAACATCTCATTAGTTAGTTATCCACTTCGCAAATCCTTCTCACTATCCACTTAACTTATTCAACATGTTCACCTCTATTCCAAATCTTAAAAACTCGCTAACGGATCCTAAATATGGGTTAAAGAGGTTTGGAAAGCTAGATAATAGGTTTAAATCTAAAAAATACAACCTTTTCAAAATAGGGTACGCGAGCACCCTCCGCAAATGTGGGTTTTCAAAACAGAGGGGGTGGCTCGTATACACATAGACACCACCGTGTACGCACACATTCAAAGTTTGACCATTCTCACGTACGCATGCCTCATGCGTACGCATGAACGTGAAAATTGACAGAGTTGCATACGCATCCACCTCATGCATATGCGAGTGTGTTGAATAAAGAGGATTCTCACGTACGCATGCATATTTTTGTGTACGCATGCCTTGTGTTTTTCCAAAAAAAGCTGTTAAGTCTGCAGAAATCAGTTTTTTATACACCCAACTTCGAATGCACATAACTTTTTCGTTAAAAATCATTTTTAGTCCGTTCTTTTAACGTTGTAAACTTCACGGATCTAAATCTCATTCAAGACATTTATAAATTTTGAAGGTCCATAAGCCAAGTTATGGTCTGACGAAGTTGGTCAAAATCAGTTTTTTACCCCAAAACACCAAACCTAAAATTTTCCAAAATCCTCAATCTTAAATCAATTTAACTAGAACCAAATCAATACCAATTGTCCCTCCAGCATTTCTCAATCAATCCACACTAATCATTCAATTTAATTCACAATCCACACTAATCATTCCAAAAATTTGATATCTGAAAGGGATATATGCTGAACAAACATCTTCATCCTTGATTTGTTCAGCTTACCTCCCTATAAGCTGTGTTGTTTCCCTATCTCACATTAGCATAGTTATACTTCCTATTCTATCATAGGCCATAACTTCAACCTTGTACCTATTATAAAATATGCAATACCAATTGTCAAAAAGGATTTTCTCTTAATAAATTCCCCTGCCAAATAGTTCAATAGACCAATAAAATAGGATCAATTCTTTACAATTCATGCAAGTAAGTTAATGTTAATTAAATTGCATTGAAATGTCACTTGAAAACATTATTCTTTGAAATCTATTAGAGGCATCCAAATTAAGTCTTGTCTCATACCTAAGGGATGCACTGCCATGTGTATGACCACACTTGAAACATTTATATCGATTTTCAATCGGGGTTTCTACTTTCTTTGGACACTTGCTACACGATTTGTAAAACTAATCGTTGTTGCCAGCATTGATAGAGATAACGGTTCCGCCAATCCATATAGGACCTTTTTGCACCAAGTCAAGGTGTAAGTATCAAACCATCATTGTTGAGTTTAGTGAATGCCTAATACACTTAGTTATTAGTAAAAGTGTTAGCTAATTGGACCACTGTTGAATTGAGTGCGTCTTCTATTGATTTTACTATGACACCTCCTTGTTTCAGTTCTGCAGCACCAGATTGCACACCATGACCAGAGACCTAACTAATCCTGACCGAATTAGACCTTACACTGCCAAGCAAGCAGCACATTGACTGTTAACCTTTTTCGAGTTTTAGAGACATCAAAGTGGCTCTGAATCGATACTTTATCTGAAAACATAAACAATAAGAATCAGTTTTGCCTTTAGTAAACATGGCTTTATCACATACCAATTTTAGTAAACAAATCACTTTTACTAATGGAGTGGGTTAGGAATTTTAACATGTTGATTCATACCATTCCATCGGCTGGGTTTAAAGAACTGCAACACCACTATCAGTGGTTCAACCCTGCCATCTTCAAGATGGGAAAGTATGTGATTGACCATGTCACCAAATACACAATCAAGATTATTGTTACTGCGAACACAAAACCCATACAAATCCACATTAAACTGATGTATACTATTTCAAACAACACAAAACTTGTCTATTTTATTCAAGAAACTTACTCTAGGTCTGCTATCACAACCACCATACGTTTTGTTTCCTTTTCTTTGCTTGTGATTATATCCCTTGGGTCCTCCTTCCCAACAAACCTCCCCGATTATGTCTAACGAATAATGAATGATACCAAATAAGTCATAATATCAATGATACTGGAAAGGATGGTTACTATCTAAAGAAACATACAAAGTAGTTGCTTACCCAATAGTTGAGAATCATCAAGCTTTTCAACAGCAAGGAGCTCTGGGATAGGCTTCAAGCAGAAGGGTTCAAGAGGAAAACTTGGACACAAATAACAACTGTTCTGTGGGAAAAGTTCAAAGTCCACCGATTTCTTGTTGTTTTAATCTTCTCCATCTTATCCACAACTATGAAGTTACTCATAGTGTACATTTTAAACTCCTAAAAAAAAACCCCTCCACTTCTTGAATAAACCTTTATTGATTGACGCTTAGATCCTTCCTTCCTAGAAAAAAATCCATTTGCTATAAGAATCTCATTTATCAACAACGAACTGAAATGAAGTAAATAAAGTTAACAGCTTACCTTAATATCTTGAAGTACCATCTCTATGCTATTAACTTCCTTTTGGTTGTACCTATTTGAATTTTTCCATATATGAACAACATACACCTGAAATTTCCATTCAAGTATCTTGGCATTGACATTCATTAGCATATCATACCCTTCAGACATTTTTACGCAGGTTTGAAAAAAATTAGACTGCTCTGTGTTTATTGGTGAGAAAGTATTTCACTACCTTTTATACTATAATTTGAAATATTTGATTTATATCCATTGAGAACGGGCTGGGTTGGTATACTACTCTACATATTGACTCATTTTACTGTGTTGTATTAGATTACCAGATGTCATTAGATTAAGAGATACACTTGTCAAGCAAATGATGATCCACATGTCAACCAAAGACCACTACTACACTCCTATTATATATTAACTAGTGTGTTTTCCGCGTGAAGCGCGGGCTGTTTTTATAAATCTATTTCATCGTTTAATTTTTTTATTTATGGATAAAGAATTTTATACATGAACGATAAAATTTTTACACGTTATACGAAATGAGAGATTAATCTCTTTTTATTATATTGATATACAAAAATACTATTTGTACAATAGAATTAGTCATTAATATATTTGTATATAAATATATATATATATATATGTTTTAATTTATTTTTAATATATATTTATATTCCAACATGTATTTTATTCTAATAGCTAGCTGACTCTGATAATTAATTTTGATATACATATATATAACATAATTGATTGATATTTAATGATATTATAAAAAATAAATATTTAAAAATTGGAATAATTTTTAGAGCACAATTTAACTAATAAAAAAAGTTAAATAAGTGAATAAATTTGTTATATAAAAATAACATCAATTATTGAAATTGTTCCTCCTATATATTAAAAAATTATATTCATCCAATATTTAGATTATCTCTTTTTATTTGTAAAACTATTCCACATAATATTTAGATTATCTCTTTTTATTTATAAGACTATTCCAACATAATATTTAGTACATATTTAATTCATTTGTTTCTATTTCATTAGACACAATTCTTTTTATGATAAATAATAATATAGAGTATAGAAAATATTCAAATAGCAAATTTTTTAAAAGTATATTATTTGAAGAAAATACTTTAATATCATGACACCTAGTGAACTCTTCTTCATCCATGATGTATATGTATAACCCAATCAATTCATTTATCATTATTATAACAATTATATATTATTTTTTAATAAATAGAGTTTTTTCATTATGTAAAATTCAAACAAAAAATATATATTATTTAAGATTTTAAATTTTATTTATTATTCGTGTTATTTCTTTAAGTAAAACTTTAATAATTTAATTAAATTATTACTTGATGTCTTTGTTTTATTAATAAAAAAAAAGTATATGCAATTAAAATCTAATACGTTTGTCTATTAATTGTTTTAATCATTTTAAATTCTAAGAATTTATTATTCATGCAAACATTTTTTATTAAATCAAAATGTCAAAATTTTTAATTATTATAGCAAAAAATTATTCTAAAATTTAAAACACTATAAATCATCAAATTACTTTCACATATAAAACACCCAATTGATTTTTCTTTAAAAAACTCATTTGCCTATAAATTAGTAATAAAATACATGATTGACTTTCTCTAACAATAACTGAAGTATTTTACATAACATACTGAAAATATCAGCAGAAAAATATATAATGATCAAAACCAAATTCTCATGGCCTTTACATTTAAAATGACACCAAAACAAAGAATTTATTCATTCAATAAAACCATGGCCTTCACATTTAACATGATTTATCAGTATCTCAACAGAAGTTACATGACTTGTTGCTTAACCGAAATCAATTGAAAATGAAGTTATGAAAATAATCTATGGCTTTTGGTATGTAAATACATGGGTTCATGGAAACAAAAATCAAAGAGTTATCCTCAACCTTCTATTACTTTTATAGGTCCAATAACAAATACAAAACCATAACCTATCTTTGGTGTGACCTACAAATGCATATTTATCAATCGAACCTAAGCATAACATACATATCCTAAACTTCTAAGTTACCATTTCGTAGTTCATGCTTTTAGGGCTAAAATTACTTTAATTGGAATGATTCAACTTCAAAGTAGTACAATGAAATAATAAAACTCAAAACACTTTATAAGCAATAACAACAAAGAGCACAAAACGTCCCCAAAAAATCAAAAGTAAGATAAGAAAAAAGTATTTATCTAAGACCCTTCATTAACAGTATGAGAAACATAGGAGATTACCCTACTTGCTAAGAGACTGCCTGCTTTTCTATCATTAAAGAAGCAAGTTCTCATTTCTTAGAATTGGTCCTCTTACTCATTTGTTAGAATTTTTGTCTTTACTGTTGCTGCTAAAAAGACATAATATTAATATATAGAGATTTATATAAGTAAAAAAAAAAAAAAATTGATGTCGAAAACCTTTACAAAATGAGTATATTTATGTCTAAAATCCCAAATTTAGTCAAATAGATATAACACCTTTATAAGATGAACTATGAAATGCATTTTAAGGTTAAAAATACCACAATTTTTTTTAATCTCATGTCAAGTGTACTTTTGAGGGATCAAATTCCTAATTAGATCTTTAAGTAACTTAATAATCTTCTTATAATGAAAAGCACAAAAAAAAACAAATATAGAAATTTTGATGACCCGTTAAGCTTGAAAGCTTTTCAAAAAATAGAATCACCAAGATAAAATTGTTAGTAAAAAATTTCATCACGAAATAGTAACAGTCCATAATAGTAGAAAATTTGAATCCTGTATCAAATTGATTAAAAAATAGCATTAATATTGTAACTAAAAAAGAAAAAAAATAAAAAATAGAATAGGTGAAAAACAGAGGAATAAATCCATCAACGAAGAAAGCATCATTTTTTGGGTAAGTTTTTGATGTTTTACCTAATATTTACCTCTAATATTTTATAAAACTCAGTAAAACATATTTTATTATAATGAGCACAAATTTTACAAACTGCGTCTTCCTTTGGAATATTAGTCATAGCATTCTCAATGGCTAAAAAGAGAAGAACAAAAGTGAGCATGCATTAAGAGTTTAGAACATGAAACAAAGCTAAAATTAAACACTTATTTTTTGCCTTCTCTTTCTCAAAAACTAAAAAATCAAGAAATGTATCTGAAAAATTATCCAACCACCCAAGAAAATGGATTTGTAAATTTAATAAAAAATCTAAGAAATGTATCAATAGCCTGAAATTGCCGCATATAGACAATAGAACAACTCAATGCACAAATGTTATAATGAAACAACAGAACAATTAAAATGATAAGGAATATGTAAGCTTTCCAATAAAAAAATAAACCAATAAGTATTAAAAAAACCTACAGTAAAAGATATCATCGATCGAAGATGAAAGCATGGAATTTGAAAAATTAAAAACTCATAGTTAGCCTAAGATAAAGATAAAAAGAAAGATGAATTACCATGTGGATTGGAGTTTCACGTCCTACTTCAATAGTAAAAGTCATTGCAATGGAAACATCTATTTTAATAGGTCATAAATCAAATCTTTATATGTCAATGATAGATCAGATGACTAAAATTTACATAAAATACCTTGTACGGATAGGCCTTTGACTCAGCAAAAAAATGCGACAAACACAATAGAACATGACCTGGTTCGCATTTCCTACAAAATACAAAAGTATTTCTTGCTATAGAAAAGATATAAAGAGGATGGTGCCTAGTGACCACAGCTTCTTAAAAGGAATTTTACATTTACATGTAAAAACATATATATACATATTTGAATTAAATTTTCAACACAAATACAAACCTCAATTAGCTCCGCAAGAACATTAAATGTTAATGACGTGGCATTTTTATCATAGAATCTGCCGGAGAGAAGAAATTTGTGATGTAGACATTTCTATCAGCACTACTAAAACATTAGTTATTACAGACGAATTTACAGACAGATTTAGTCTTTATTACACACGGATTTTTGGTTATCGACGAATTTTTACCAGTTACCGACGGATTTTTCCTCTGTAAATTCTCCATTCATTTCCCGAAGGCGACGAACTTTCCGACGGATTTTCCGTCTGAGAATTACAGACAGATTTTCGGACAAATTTTCTGTCTGTAATTACAGACAGATTTTTCAACGAATTTTCTGACGGTAATTGGAACCTTGGAAAATCATCCAAAACTCTGAATACAGACAGAAAATCCGTCTGTAAATCCATCAGTAAAGTAAAATAATTTTTTTTTTAGATTTTTCCATTGCAAAATAAATTTGTTTTCATATAAAATAAATATAAATTTAATAAATACAAATTTTTATTGATGGTACAAATAGAAAAACACACCAGTGAGTACAAAGTGCTTTCTTTATAATAAGAAGCAATTATTTCCATGCCATAATACAAACCGAATACATTAGATGACAAGTAACTACTAGTGGACTCATCAAGATTCAATATCCTAATTTATGGATAGTTTCATTCTTTCTTGAGCTTCTTAGTGATGGTGGCAATATAATGCTTGCTCCAACTCAAGTTTAGTTGGTTGTCTTGATCTATCACCACCAGCATAAGTTCGGGCACCGTACGAACTGCCACCCTTCACTTCATTTATCTCGAACATGCTGCCGCCGAATGTATATCCAATTGAGGCAGTCTATCTCTGCTTCCAATTTAGTAGAGAATTAATTAAGACCAATGAGGCAACAAAATATTTCATATGGGTAGAAATATAACTAGGAACATGTAAATTATAAAATGCAAATCATAAAATCTCAGCTCTTAACTAGAAACATGTAAATTAAAGTTCAATCAGATGTTAGTGTGGTTAATTACCTGCGATTGAATTTGTATGGGGAGAGATGTCCAGATGCATCTCTTGCAGCCCAACCAAGGCAATCTTCTGAACTCATTGTTTTCTTCTCTGTTTCACCATAAACACAATTATTTTTCAATTTTCTTGAAACGTCTTACACATGGATTTATAAGGCAAGTAAGAAGTAGTTAATAAGAACCAACCTGGTTAATAAGTTTTCTTTGTTCTCTTAGCGTTCACAATTTTTTGATGAGGCAAATTCATGAATGGTGTTTATATAGCATAGGATTAAGAAGCTGAATAGTACGAAAGCAGATACCTCATGATGACGAAAGCATGTGATAAAAGTCTACGCCCTCGTTCATGTTATATTAATTTATTTCTCATTTGTTAAGACCAAACTGTGTATTGGAGTATCACTTAACATGTTACACAGTGAGATGGGTAGCAGACTTGAACGCATGCTGCCATCATTGGTGGCTCGTTCTCTTCTGACTTGCTCCATTCGCACCATTAATGAAGACGGTGACACTAAAAGAGTTTATGCAGTTTCATACTATTACAAAAGAGAGAATCAAACATGATGGGAAGAGGGAAAAAAACTGCAAGGACAAGTTAAAAACACCATCAATATCACCTTGTCTAGAAGGCTGACCATGATTACCTTCACCAGCAAATGAATCCTACAAAACACGAAATCAAAGGGGAAAAAACATTTAAACTTTGATCTTAAAAGACTACAGCATGATACATAATCTAAGTAAGCTCCAAATTTACTAAACCATAATAAAACAAAATAGTAAAAAAATATCCCAAGATCACTATCAGTGTCAACTCTTCTTCTTCTCCTTCCTCTTTCAAATTCCTCTGAAAAAATCAAATACTTATTAATTAAGTTAATCATACAATAATAAAGAGCATTCATGGTAGAAGAAACTTAACTTTTCAGAAGTGAAATTCCTATGTTTGATGGAATCAATGGTTATTGGTGGTCCATCTTAGCCGGCCAATTTTGAGATGCTAGAGGCACCACGGAAGAGCAGATATTGTTAGAAGTTGAAAGGGGTTTAACTGGTCGAGCCTTGACATGGTTTCGACTATGGAGTTGGCGCAATCCAGCAGCAGATTGGGAAACCATATATGTGCTCAATCCTACCTGAAATTTGTTCGAAAGAAGTAGAAGAATGGGAAATTGAATGGGAAGAGATTAAGGCTAGGCTAAATCTCGGTCAACAACAACAGCGGTCACAAATTAATAAAAAATCAATCGAATCTGAGCCATCAACCAAACAAGAAAATCGCAGCAGCAATAGCAGAAATTCAAGAAAGAAAAGAGGAAGAAGAAGAAATTAAGCACAAAATAGAAATTGAACAACATAGCAGAGAAGAATTAGAAGAAGAAGAATCAAATTCCAGATCTCAATCACAACCACCACAGCACCAAGAAGGATCAATAGAAATTACAGATTATTACCGAGAAGAAGCATTACCAGAGAAGAAGCCATTAACTGAATTAAATTTCTGTTCTAGACAACATTCATCAAGCTCATATTAACAATGTTCAGCAATGTTCAGCAATCCAGATTAACAATCTAAACATTTCTCAGCTATTCAGAATCAAAACCTAATCTAATCCTATTTTAACAACCTAAAAATCCACTAATCAGAAAACAAATCTAACTAAAATAATTACTAAAATCAAACTAACCAAACAAAATTAATTGAACTCAACAGAAATTAAAAGAATTTTGAAACCAAAACCTGGAAGCAGAGACAACCAAAACCTGGAAAGAAGGATGCCCAGGTCTCTATGGTTCGAACAGGAGGAAAGAGAGAGGTGGTTCTAGACAACATTGTATGTGCTGATTGTTAATCTATAATATAAAACGCAGCCATCAAAGTGAGCTTCCTAAACCTTAGTCTTCAAACTATTTCCCGTTATACAGGAAAATAAAATTAATTCAAAAAAAAAAAAAAAGATGCTAAATTACCTTCAACCTTGGAATGTAATATCTATGTCTGCGAGATTTTGCAGCAGCTCCACCAACGATTCTTCAGACTGAAAGATAATTTTGGCGTTGAGGGAGAAAACAAAATAAAATAAGAATGAAAACTACTATGACTCCGTTCAAATTAACATCAAATTCAAGGTTTCTCATCATATGCGCATGATAGTGTGAAAGTGACCTATTGAAAGAAACTAAGAAAGCAACATTAGATGAAGCTAAAATGTCAGTTACTATTGATAGAAATCCCTACTATATATATATAGTCTATGATTTTTAAATTGCTTTTATAAAATAATTGACACCAGTAGTATAATACTTGACCCAAGTTTCAGTCCAAGAAAAAACCATTAATTAATACTTGAGTGTTAATACCTTAATCAGGTCATTAATTAATTATTTCTATGAACACATCACTAAAATTAAATTGGAAATTTCATTTACCCTATTTGCAAGAAAGGCTCAGGTTGACAATCCATAGGGTTTTCCATAGCTTTTAGATTGAACCCTTTTGCCTCAAGCTGAAAATTGAATTTTAATTTTTCAAGAAAATAAATTAATTTAAAAATGTGTTCATTAATTAAATTAATTAAACAAATATGACAACAGGCATGTATCCTCCGTAGCTAGAATTGTTGCAATAATAATTCCTATGCTGAAATGTTTGGTGTATGTTATATTTCAAAACCTTGAGCCTAAGTTGCTTATTCATATCTCCAAGATGGCGCTCCTGCAAGATCAATGAAAAATACAAAAATTGAGAATAATAGCATGCAAGTTCGATATAGAAAAATATCTCATACGTTCAGCCAAATTATATTTAGATTTACGGTTCAAGACAACATGATTTTTCCACCTTAACTTCATGCTAAAAAGCAGAACCTCTACAAAATTCTAGTATCTAAAATTCTAAATAGCAGTAAGCAAAAATGAGTCACAAAACAGTGAGCATTTAACTAAACTTTCGGAACAAATAAAATCCATCCCCACCTCCCAGGCATATCTCATACCTGATAACCATAACAATTCATAATCTACATTGATGTTTGTCATGAAGGCATGATCACCATGAAACTGTCACCAAATTCTTTGATCAGAAAGCTCTTTTCTCGATATTTATTCATGGAAGCTATATCCAACCTTCGCTGGATTGCAGCAGCAGCCTATAGTGACAAAGAGCCATTAAAACCAACCAAAGAGCCTCAAATAGTTTAATTTGGGATTCTCACCTCAAAGTTACCAAGCTTGTATTGGTATGCCATTTCCTCCCTCAGTTGAGCTTGCTCTTTCATTGCCTGTGCCTGTAAATGACAGCCTAGAAGTGTGAGAAGAAAAGGACCTTGACATCAACAAAATAATCTAAGAATAGGAGCCACATCAACATAAAAAAGCAATCTGGTAAAAACTAACCATTCCACTTTGCATAGACTGCTTCAAAGCAATCACTTGCTCTTCTTTATGCTTTTCACGTGCTTGCAACAATTCTTGCCTGCAGTGGCAATGAAAAAATGATCATGCTATAATGAAAATAAAGGAATTTAATGTTAAATCATATAAACTACTATATGCCTTGATGGTGTAGATGTTCTGATTTTGTGCAAATAAAAAACAGTTGACAAAGTCAAACAAACAGATTGAGAAAATCCTATGCATAACAAATTTAAAACAATGAGAGTAAAATTTTCCGCTTCATGAATCTAATAAAACCAGGTGCAGTGTAAGTTCAGAGGAAAAGCTTAGACAAATGGAATCAATTTACAATGCCAATAACAAAATCCACATGTAGGATGACACATACCTGCGCTGTTCTTCATCGTTAAAAGAAAATAACAGAGAACAAAAAAAGAAAATAAAATAATGATATTCTGCCACAGTATATATATGAAGAATTAAGAAATTTGAGAAGAAATTGGTGTAACCTTGAAGAACTCATCTGAATTGCCAATAACTCTCTCAACAACCAAGCCTGCATTCTTAAGCTCCTTGGGAAAGACATTGCCGCAATCAAAGTCTTCATCTCCTTTAAGAATCGCCTCTCTCTTCGGAATCACCACACAAATCTCAAATACCAGTTCCACATCCTCTTTCATTTTCCAAAACAAAAATTCCCCTCCTTCAACAAGTATTTCCAAGAAGGGATTTAAAAAATAAAGAATGAACCTTTAAATGAATGTGAAACTCAAATGGCGAGGCATTCTAAGAAACAAAATAATAATAAAATGGAAATAGAAAGAGAGAGATGAAAGAAGGGAAAGTGAAATGAGAATTGGAAGGGAATGTAGTTGTGTCATAGAATGTAGTTGGGAAATTTTATGCTCAGCTAATTTCAAATTTCAAAAGTTAAATCTAGACAACATAAGCATTAAGGCCAAAAGGATGAAGAAGTTTCATGTTAGTAGAAAATGCCCCATTACTCTCCATAGAAAACCAAAAAAAATGTTAGTTTCCAACTCCAGCAAGACAAAACAACAATGCCAATATTCATTGAACATTTCAAATCATTTTGAATTCCAGTTATCATTCCATTGGAATTGTAGAACTTCTGATTACCTACCTATATTCACTTATATTTTATTGGTATTCAAATAAAATAAAATAAAATACCTCCTTGGTGAGCTGCCCATTTTCTTCCCCTTCCTCTCCAACTCCGAACTAAGCCCCAAAACCTTGACATCCCACCTTAAGACACTATCAATAAGAGAAGCCTTAAGACAAACTTTCAAGTAACTATCTTCTACTTGTAATCACTGTCACTGCTAAAAGAAAAATATATCTAAATCCCTAATTGCAACATGGATGTCAACAACCCAAGCAATTTGAGATAATAATGTGAATCTTAGTTATAGTTTTAGCAAAACATATCACAGGCGAGTAAAACTCTTTATAGGATGAATTTATAGGATGAATCTAATGCTTGCTTTGAATTAGTTCTTTTTGGAAGGCTGTGTAAATATAACATAAAATAGAAATAGTTGAAAAATAACAAAACACAAATTATCAACACATTGAAAATTATGTTTAAATTTTAAGAAACTAATTAAGGAAGAGAGGCCAATGCAACAACTTATATAAATAGACCAATGAAAAAAATCAGGTAATTCCAAAAACAAAAATTAAAGCCAGCAAATATTTACTCTTGTTTTTATGTCTTATATTATTTGAGTACTACTTATTACGAATGCCAAATAATAATAAATTGATTAAAGTTTCTTCTCCAAAGTTGCAAAATTGTCCAGGCATCCATTAGAATTGGGAATGTTATTCTTGCTCATGGCTACTTCCCACTCTCTCAATTATTGTTGATATCTTTCTCATTGAGGTGTGGCTGAATAGAATTAAAGTTTATATAGATTTTCAAGAAAAACATAACCAAGCACACACATCAAACCTACCATGTGCCCAGAAGAAATCAGATAATCATGGAAAAACAAATGTAAATTACACACCACGACCCAATTTTAAGCCAATTAATTTTAAAAATAAACCAAAAATCTTTCAAATAAACAGGATCACTTATAAATTGGCAATATTACATCATGCAGTCATATCTCAAGGTCAATTAAAAAAATGTCAAACTTGGAAATATTGGCTGGATGCAAAGAGAGACCCACACTTCAAGACCTACAAAGTATGAAGGAATATAGATCAATGACATAATTATTCATCACTATAAATGCATTACATGCTTGACTAAGCAATGACTCCTTATACACTTGTCGAATAATGAACCATGTAATGCTCTCCTATTATATATAGAGAGATAGATAATAGATATATGTTCAAGTTTTTATATTATTAAAAAATGTTATATAAATGTTCTCATGGAAATAACTGACAAGAAGAAAAGAATTAGGTGAAGTGACAGAAAAGTGCAAAAGAGGATAAGGTAAGGCAGACACTGCAGAGGAGAGGAAGCTACGCAAAAACGCGAAGCTCCGATATGAACAGAGATGGGAAAAAGGTAGAGATGTTTCAAGTTGGACCATGCCAAGATGCATATCAATTCGGAATTTTAATTGGCAAAAGATTCTCCAAACTCATAAAGACTAGGCTCGCTACTGACCTCATTCTTCATAATCAGCTTCTACCTTTTGCCAATAATACCCTTCAATCCCAATCACTCCTCCAAACCCTTTTCGATAATAATCAAAGAAAATTTCCAAGATATTGGGATGAACTCTTGGGTACTGCAGCAGGCAGCGCAGTGCCTCTTCTTCATGTAACTCTGAAATTTTCATGCCGGAGTCAAATGCTGCTACTTTATTAACAGTAATATCAAATATCAAATTTATGGTATCTATTTTGGTTGTGCAGATTTTACTTATCAACTTCAGGAAGGAGATTCTTGCGTTCATTCCAAAAGAAGGAGCAAAGAGTTCCAGTGCAGATACCTTGGATGACTGCTCTGATGTTCTTGTTGTGGGCGAATCTATGGCCATTGCGGCGCACAATGAGGATGCAAATGTTGCGCTTGTTGGCCACACGTGAGCTCAAATGCTTAATGTTTCAGTTATTTATTGCCCTAGCTTCAGCATTCGAATAGAGTTGTTTTCAATTTTCATTGTGGACTTCAATCAAATATGCAGCTATTTAATCAAAGGAATCTTGCCGGATGGAATGTTCTTCGTTGGTTACACTTATGCTGGAGAGCTTCCAAGCTGTGCCTTTGGCTTCAATAGCCATGGACTGGTAAACTAACATTCCTCATTCCAAGTTAATTTATACATATACATGCCTGGACTTAAGAAATTATCCCGTGATAACATCCTAAATGAAGATTCTCGAGAATTCTAGTACCTTATCAAGAGGTGTAATTCAAGCCAAGAATGTTACTTAAGTACAAAACTGTTTTGTGATCCTCTTAGGCCTTCACTCTGGATTCTGTACCGCCGGCTGAAGATGAGGTCGTGGCCGGTGGCATAGGTCGCAACTTCATCTCTCGAGACATTCTTGAAGCTACATGCATAGAGGATGCCATCAGTGTTAAGCTTTTGCAGCCTTTTTTCGTTTTTTCATCTTTATGAGCTCATGATGAGTCTAATGTCTTCCTGTGACGCTGGTTTCTTCAGCGGATCCGGTCATCAGAAATTTCTGTGGGGCATTGCTACAACTTAATTGAAACAAGTACACGCAGAATACTCAATGTAGAAACTGCCTCTAGGAAGCGGGATTCAGTTTTTGAGGTGGGGGAACCACCTTTCTTCCATGCAAACATGTATCTCCACCTACAAATTAATCAGGTAACTGACACACACAATTATCCAAATCAGAAAACACAGACAAATTACTAGTTTGCAATTTCGCATATCAAGATATTATACATAATTCAATCAGTAGAACATTTCTTAATTCAGCGAGTAAATACATTCTTGGGTTTAATTCAAGGTACATGATGAGAACTCAATCAGCAGGCAGAAAAGGGCAGCTGCCCTGCCCAAAAACTCAAAAGAGGATTTCCTGTCACTATTAGGAGATGCAGATGACAGAAAATACCCCATTTACATGACAGGTAGTTTCGGACGAAAATCTGAATCCTTTCTCTTTAAATCTTATTTTTAACTATAAAATTTCCCCCATGCTATTATCTTCTCAGGTCCACTGCTTCACACGCTCTGCACTGCTGTTATTGATCTGGACGAACAAACACTATCTATTATTGAAGGGAATCCTAAAAAAAGAGATGTTTCTCATGTCTTCTCTATCAAACGTTGCCATGGTGATCACCCTAATGCAATTTAACTATGATATGGATTGCAATAGATGAAGCTGTTAGTGGAGATTCTGTTATACCGGCTCATAGAGGCCCGGCATATGACCATCAAGACACCGCATAGCTGCAACCTGATCACAAGCGAATGACAACAAACCTTGTTTCATTATTCACACATCGAAAACTTTGAACATTTAAATGTTAAATGGATCATTCATTACCTTTCAGTGGATCTCATATTTGATAGGGCCATCTAGTTCAGCTCCTAATGCCATTAATTTAGTGACTGTAGTGTTGATGTCTGTTACAGTAAATGATAGAAGCGAAGAGTAGCCCTTATGCATCTGCACGACTTGGTCAGTTGTGGCCAAGTGGTAGAGGTTGTTGAAATGGTTAGAAGGTGACAAATGATCAAACAGAAGGAGGACATGAGAAAAATAAGAAAGTACTTGGGGTTGGGTGAGTGCAAGAGGGCGAGGTGGAGAGGACCAGATTGAAGTTCGGCCCAGCGGAGAGTGCACACATTAGTGCTGAACCCCAACCCTTCGGAGTAGAACCGCGCAGCCTTCGGAACGTCCTTATGCAGTTGCAATATCCACCTGAACGACGCCGCCATCAACCTCTGATGGATTCTGTTCCTCTGTTACAGTTACACTTCAAATTATCACCACTTGACACAATGGGGAAATAGATCTTCTCACCATCTAATATTTTCTCTCGTGTTCTTTCTTAGTCCACTTTTTAAGCGTATGGTGTAAAATTATACGAGTTAGTGTGTGTTTGGATTACAGTTTGCAAACAGGAGTTTGCATAAAATTGATTTTGCAAATTTGATTTTGGTCAAAAGTAGATTTGTGTTAAAGTGATTTATGTTTGGTAATTTTTGTATCAAAATGGATTATAATATAATAAATGTTATTTGGCTTATACCATTTAAAATTATTTTTAAATAAAAAATTACTAAAATGAACATTAACTTAGATTTTTTTATATTATCTTATTGTTTTAATTTAGATATTTAAATAGATTTTATTAGTTAATTTTATAATAAAATTAATATTTACTTACTAAAATAAAAATAACATATAAAAATAGACAAAATATATTTTTAAATAAAAATAAAAATTTTATATATATATATATATAATCAAATATGTTACATTTTTTAAGTATTAAATGTTACTTTAGTAATAAACTTTTAAATAAAAAAAACCCTAGCAGAGAAAGAGTACGTACTCAGAGAGAATGAGAGAAGGAGAGAGCGGGAGAGAGCGTTTGAGGGTGAAACACGGTGAAGAAGATGGTCATGCCATCGAAAGAGATAAGGGGGAGAGTGTGGGAGGGTTTGCATCAGGTGTGAAGGAGGGATCAAGTAAGGGCGACCTTAGTTTCCAGGGTGACTTCCAAGATTTCGTTCCGTGACAAGGTTATTGGTTCTACGGTAGCCACATGGATAAATCGGGCTGAAGCTCTAGATGAGGATTCCATGGCAGTGGTCACTGGAAAACAAGGAGATCCTATGCCTCCAAGAGTTTACTTCTCCGAAGAGGCTAGGAACATCCTTTCTGAACCATACAAGGAAGCAATTGTGATTAAGGTTCTTGGAAAAAGCCTTAGTTACACGGCCATGTTTCACAAATTGAAAGGGGTATGGAGGATCACCGGTGGATATGAAATCTTGGATGTGGGTTTTGGGTACTTCCTCGTTAAATTTGATCGCATGGACGATCGAGAGAAGGTTTTACTAGGGGGGCCATGGATGATCTTCGGTCACTATATTGCGGTCAAGCCATGGACACCGGATTTTAAACCTTGTGAGGACACTTTCGGGGAGACTATGGTTTGGATTCGAATATCTGGTTTGAGCATATGGTACTATCAGGATAAAGCCATGATGAGAATCGCTTCTGCTGTGGGAAGACCAGTCAAGGTGGATCTGGCTACTAAGTTGGCGGAAAGGGGAAGATTTGCTCGGGCTTGCGTGCAAATTAATCTTGGTTTGCCGGTGGTCCGGAGTGTGATTGTCGATGAGTTTGAATATAAGGTGGAGTATGAATGCTTACACCTTATTTGTGACAAGTGCAATTGTTTCGGGCATCCAGCAACTGACTGCAGAATGACCCCAATAGATTCGGAAAGGGTGGATCGAAAGGAAACATCAGTGACCGAGACGGCGGCCCGGGTGGTGCAGCCACAGGAAGCTTCAAAAGAGAAAATTTTTGAATTTGGATGCAATCCCAAAGAGTCAGTGATAGTTACAGAAATTGGGGAGGAATTAGATGATACGTTGCATGGGAAGGAAGTGGGATCCCAACATTTGGAAAATGAGGCTGGCTGGACCAAAGTCAGCGGTAAAAGGAGAGGAAAATTGAGTCAATCAAACAAAGCCCAACAAACATCTAAAGATAAAATGCCGGTGCGCTCAAATCAGAAATTGGACCAGAACCGTGACTTTGGGCTACGTATGAGAGGAGCCGAATCAGGGGTGAAGACCGGGTCGGTTAGCGGATCTAAGGCACGCATGACATCTTCCAAACAGCAAGGGGTGAAGGGCAAATCTGTCTCCGTTGCGGTACCGACTTTCACTGCCATTATAAAAAATGGACACAAGAGGTTGCGCCCTTCTTCTTTGCAGAATTCGCCGTCGACTCCGGACTGCCTTGGCGACACCAGCAAGCAGCAAATCGGCAAATTGGAAGGGTTGTCAGTGGAGGGACACAGACAAACCGGGCAACAACCGGACAAGGACAAGCAAGGCTCAGGGGGATATGATGGTGGATCTTCATCATCTCGTTAGGGACTTCAGCTGAGGTTGGTCCTTTTTACAATACAAATTATTTTATGGATTATTTAGATTTAAGCTTTCTATTTTGGAATATTAGAGGTGCCTCTAATAAATTGGCCCGGGTTCATAGTAAGGAGTTAGCGAATAAATTTCATCCTACTTTTTTCATTCTGTTTGAAACCCATATTGCTTTCGAGAGGATGAAATCTTTTTGGAATAATCTAGGTTACCAGGGTGTTGGTATTGTTGAGGTTAATGGTCATAGTGGGGGTATCTGGGTTCTATGTTCTAATTCAAATATTTCTGTGAGAGTATTGGATGTAGTTGATCAATGTATCAGTTTTGAAATCATTATGGGCAATACATCTAGTTACTGTAGTGCGGTGTATGCTAATCCGCATATACATCGGCGTAAAGAACTGTGGGGTGACTTGACAAGGATTGCTAATATGATCCACGGACCTTGGATTGTGTTAGGGGACTTTAATGATGTTTTGTTGCAGAGTGAAGCTAGAGGGGGGCAATTTAGACTTGCCAGAGCAGAACAATTTACGGAAACATTGGAGGATTGTGGGCTGTTTGATATGGGGGCTATTGGGAGAAGATTCACTTGGTACAGGAAGGTGAAAGGTGGGGTGCAGGTGGCCAAGAAGCTTGATAGAGCAGTCATCAACCAGGACTGGCGACTAATGTTTCCGGAGGCTTATACTGAGGTGCTGGCGTGCCTTCACTCTGATCATTGCTCATTATTCACTAGGTGCAAGATGGCAAAGAGGGCTACCAAGGGCCATCGTCCGTTCAGATTCCAGGCTGCGTGGATGACTCATCCTCTTTTTAGGAATGTTGTTGATACAGCTTGGAATAGAGGAGCTCCGGATGTAGTTAAATGTTTGTTGGAGGTTCAAAAAGATGCAACTAGCTTCAATAAAAAGGTTTTTGGCAATATTTTTGTTAAAAAAAGGGAGTTGGAGAGGCTTTTGAATGACGTTCAGATTACTCTGGAAAGTCGGGAGGATCAACAGCTTAGGATCCAAGAGCAAGTTTTGCATCAGGAACTGAATGCTGTCCTTCTTCAAGAAGAGTTGTTGTGGTATCAAAAATCTAGAGAACAATGGGTGAGATGTGGAGACAGAAATACAAAATTTTTTCATCTGCAGACAGTTATCAGGAGAAAGAGGAACAAAATTCATGGGTTATTTTTGGAGGATGGGTCTTGGACCACGGAGACTACGACTCTAGAAATGGCGGCAAATTCTTTCTTTCAAAAGCTCTTTTCTACAAGGGAGGATATTGACCTGGACGCCATGGAGCCTTTTCCTTGCCCGTCTCTTAGTACTGAGGCTTGTCAAAAGTTAGTGGAACCGGTGACGTCTGAAGAGGTTAAAAGAGCTGTGATGACCATGAGTTCATTTAAAGCCCCAGGGCCAGATGGATTTCAAGCAATTTTCTACAAAGAGTTCTGGGACACTCTTAGCAACGATGTGTGTAGACTGGTCAAGCGAGCCTTTGAGGGTGAGCCATTGAATGCGGCTATTTTCGATACTCTCATTGTTCTAATTCCTAAAGTGGAAGTTCCCTCTTCCTTACGGGAGTTTCGGCCTATTAGCTTATGTAATGTAATTTATAAAATTGTCACAAAGGTTCTAGTTAACAGGTTCAGACCTTTCCTGTCGGAGATCATTGGTCCTTTGCAAGGAGGGTTCATTCCAGGAAGAGGAACCACAGAGAATATTATCATTGCTCAAGAGATTATGCACTTCATGAGGAACACCAAGTCTCGAAAAGGGACCATGGCATTTAAGATTGATTTGGAAAAAGCTTATGACAGGGTAGACTGGCGTTTTCTGGAAGCTACTTTGGTCCGGTTTGGGTTTCCAAAGGCTACCATTAATCTTATATTGAATTGTGTGACTTCCTCTTCGTTGGCAGTTTTGTGGAATGGGAACAGGCTCCAAAATTTCAATCCGAAGAGAGGGTTGAGGCAAGGAGATCCTATGTCTCCTTATCTATTTGTACTCTGTATGGAAATGCTTGCCTGCTTTATCTCTCATAGAGTTTCCCAAGGTTTGTGGAACCCAGTTGCGGTTTCTAGGAATGGACCACGACTCTCTCATTTGATGTTTGCAGATGATCTTTTGCTTTTCTGTAAGGCATCAAAAGCTCAAGTAATAGAGGTCATGCATTGTTTGGACTTGTTTTCTAGAGCGTCAGGTTTAAAGGTAAATCTTCATAAGTCAAAGGCCCAGTGTTCAAAGAGGGTGTCGGAGAGGAGAAAAGAGGTTCTCTCAGGGGTCTCTAACATCCGGTTGTGCAATGATTTGGGTAAATACCTGAGAATTAACATCGGTCATGCCAGAGCTTCCAGGAAGACGGCTCAGGAGATTATTGAAAAAATTTCGAGAAAGCTCTCCAGTTGGAAAGGACGCCTACTGAATAAGGCAGGGAGGCTTTGTCTTGTTAAATCGGTTATGGCCTCTATCCCAGTTTATGAAATGCAAATTTCTCTTCTCCCGAAGTATGCATGTAATAAAATTGATTCCTTGATGAGACAATTCTTGTGGAAAGGCCAAGCGACTGGAAAAGGGCTGCCTCTGGTCAGGTGGGAGGTCGCCATAACTCCTAAAAAGGCAGGAGGATTGGGTATTAGGGATACTTCCTGTGCTAACATGGCGCTTCTGGAAAAGTTGGTATGGGATTGTCTAAATAATAGTGAGAAGTTATGGGTGCAGGTTCTGAAGCATAAATATCTCAGGAATCAATCTGGTATGAACGGAAACAGTAGAAATTCTTCATCGGCTACCTGGAAGAACATTGTTAGTGCCTATGAGCATCTCAAGGAAGGGCTTCATTGGAATATTGGAGATGTCCACAAATCAGTTTGGTATGATGAGTGGACTCCTTTTGGTAAGCTTTGCAACCTTGTTCCTTATGTACATATTTCTGAATCAGATTTCATGGTGGCTGACTTGTGGAAAGGGGTGTCTTGGGAGGTTAATAGTCTTACCACGCCTATTCCGCATGAGATTAAGCAGTTTATTTGTGGTCTGAGATATCCTAGTTTGACTGAGTTGGAGCCACAGTGGGAGTGGTGGCCTGCAGCAACAAAAAAGTATAGTGCAAGGGAGGGTTACAGATGGTTATTAAAGAAAACATTAAATTGGAATGCCAACAGTAATTGGAATTGGTTGTGGAACACAAACATTCCAGAGAAGTTCAAATTTACTATGTGGCTTAGCTTACATGATGCTCTACCAACTGAGACCTTTCGATTCAAGCGGCATTTAGCTTCTTCAGATATGTGTAAGAGATGTAACAAGGCGCAGGAGACTATGGAGCATTGCCTTAGAGACTGTGAACGATCAAAGGCAATCTGGTATATGTTGGATCCTAGTATCCTGGACTCGACGGCTGGTACTGCTCTTGAAGAGTGGTTTCGGAAGGCCTTGGCTAACAATGAGGCGTCCTTTGGTGCAGGGCTTTGGTGAGTATGGAGACATAGGTGCAATGACATATTCAACACTGACAACCCTTGGACAGACCATAAGGTTGTTGCCTTGGCCAGAATTACCGCCAAGGACTTACAGGTTTACAGGAATCGAAGCAATGCCTTTAGGTCTCTCCGAAATTGCCTGTGTTGGGAACCACCGGTAGGCAATAGTTTTAAAGTTAATTGTGATACAAGCTTGTATATGGATTCAAATGTAGCGGGATTTGGGTGTATTATTAGAGATTCTAAGGGAGATTGGATCTCGGGCTGCTCTGGAAGTATTCCCCCTTGGTCTATAATCAGATGTGAATTATTTGCTGCTTGGATGGGGCTGGTTTTAGCTTGGGATTGCGGTTTGAGGGATATTATATGTGAAACAGATTGCCTTGACATTCTGCCCATCATGCATGAGCTTACAAGTGGGTATCCATCTGAAGTAACAGATTTGGTTCACAAGATTCAGGAGCTTTTATGTCGTCCTTGGCTTGTTCACGTTGAATGGGTGTCCCGAGAAGCAAATAGAGCTGCGGATTGGATGGCTAAATATGGTGCCAAGAGTAACTCTAATCATGTTATTTGGTTTGAGCCTAGTGTTGATCTCCAACGAATCATCCGCTCGGATTTAGAATAGTTTTTGCTTTGTTTCTTTCCTTGTTTAGTCACAAAAAAAAAAAATGTTACTTTAGTATTTTTTTACATCGTACTCTTATTCTAGTACTCTCAATAATCTTATTTTTAATATTAATTTGAAATCCAACGTTTATGATTTTATTATTATATATGATTAATTTTTTATTTAATTTATCTTTTTTAATGGAATCATAATCTATATTATAAAAAATTACACTAAAACATAGTATAGCAGAATTACAATTATAAAAGATAGTACTGAAAATAATAAAAAAATTAAATATTTACTTTATAGTGATTGAAACAAATCTAAAAGTTCTTAATGATCTTTTTATATAATATATTTTTAGTATTTTTAGTACTCTTTTTTTAGTATGTTATAATTTTTTACTATTATTATTATTTACAGTTAATTTTTTTATTTAATTTACTTTACCTAATAGAATTAATAAATCATATTATAAAAAGATAATAACAAACATAATACACAAAAATCACGATTATAAAAGTGTATAATGTCAAACAAATAGTTAAAAAAATAAAAATAATAAATAATAGAAAAATAGAACTCATATAAATAGAAATAACAAGAATTTTATAAATAATACAATAACATATACAAAGGATAAAGTTGGTAAAAAGTAAATAAAAGGTTAGTATCTATGGCTAAAAGCCCGTTAAGAAAACGCAGAAGCTAAAAATAGTTGCTTCTTGTAAACGCTAGTTTTGGCAGCAGAATCACTTCTGCGTTCATGAGAAAAAAATTTGCCAAACCAAAAGTTGAAACTTTCAAGAAATTTAAACGTGCTTCTTCCCTTCGAAAAGTCAAAATGCTCCTAAAATTTGACCCCAACGCAATTTAGTCTCTAAACTTTCAATTGACTCAAATTATACGCTAAAATTTTGAGTCGTGCCTCAATTTAGTCTTTCATTTTCTGTCACCGGAAAGCTGACCTAACAATTTTAAACGACGCCTAACACTGTCTAAACAATGCCGTTAATGCTTGGCGCAAAAAATATTCAGAAACGACGTCGTGTGACATGAGGGAGGGGGTTAAACAAAAGCCCAAACGTTAACCACTTCAAAAGCGAAATCCCAATTGACCCTTCTTCTTCCTCCTCCTCCTCTCGTATACGTCCAGTAAAAAAAGAATTATTGTTGTCGTTGTAACTGAAGTTTGAAAGTTTTTTCACTGGTTTCGCCCTTATAGTGAAGACGAAGTACCTGAGAATCACGATTTCTTCCAAAACATGTTAGTAACAAAATTGTTGCTCTCAACATACAATGCTCTGTTTTTTTTTACAAAATGTTGGTTGAGGTTTATTTTTCGTTTTTTTTTTGCACTACTTCATCGGTGAATCTTTGGTGGACATTGGTTGATTATGGCTGTTGCCTTGTTGGTGATGGTAGGTGACGAACGGATTTTTGCTAGTAAAGAATTCATAATAAATTTCCATTGCAAGTATAGTTTCTAAACCAACAATAATCCTTTCATACAAAACTTTGGTTGTCACTAAAACAAACCCAATAAAATTAAACCGAAGTATTTAAACCTCGGGTCGTCTCTCAAGGAATTGCAGGGAGGTGTGCTACTTATAATTGGTTATGAAATTGTATCTTTTTGGGTTTTTAAAATAAGGAACAAGGAAAGTAAATGACAAAAAAGTAAACTAATAGCTAAGAAAGCTCTTGGCAAGGTATGAGAATTAGAAGTCCTATCCTAGCTATCCTTGTCAATTGTGACATCAATTGTCTATTGTTCCCACTTAGTTAACCTCTAACTATGAAGGAAAGTCAAGTGGATGAATCAATTTGATTCCACAAGTCCTAGTCAACTCCTAAGGAAAGACTAGCTTTAGAGGGATCCAAATCAGCTAGCAACTTTCAATTATCAGTCAACAAAGGAGTTTGATAACTCAAGAGTCTCCAATTACTCAACCAAAGCCAAGAGGAGAGAAATCTACACTAAATTCCAATCAAGTATTTTATCAAACATTTGGAAGGCATAACATAAAAATATAGAAAACTAGCAAGGAATATTAAATCTAAACGACCAATTGCAAACATCAATGACTCACAAATAATAGAAGAAGCAATAAATATGAAATACCTCAACTTGCATTAATAAGAAATTGAATCTAACATGGAGTTCATAAACCAAATTGGAGAATAAATAAATCAACAAGAGAAATAAATAAACTAAAGTACTAAAATAAATAAAAGTAGAAGAGAAAACTAAATTAAACTAAGATAGAAATTTGGAATTGAGAAGAACTAAAAAATAGCTAAATCTAAGAATCCTAAAACCTAGAGAGAGGAGAGAGCCTCCCTCTCTAGAAAACTACATCTCAAACCTAAAATTATGTGAATGAAAGTTGTATCAATCAATGATTCCCCTACTCTGCAGCCTCTAATCTGTGTTTTCTGGGCCGAAAACTGGGTCCAAAATCAGCCCAAAATTGCCCCCAGCGTCTTCTGCTATTTCTGCACGTGGCGCACGTCACGCGTACGCGTCAATCACGCATACGCGTCGATGGTCTTCTTCGCGTGTCACGCGTACGCGTCAGGTACGCGCACGCATCGCTATGGAATGCGCTAAGTCACGCGCACGTCGTTCCTTGCTGGTCAGCTCCTTAGTTTCTTGTGTTCCTTCCATTTTTGCAAGCTTCCTCTCCATTCTTTAATCCATTCCTACCCTATAAAGCCTGAAAATACTTAACACACAGATCACGACATCGAATGTTATAAAAAGACATTAAAAATACACAATTTAAAGGCGTAGGAAGCAAGTTTTCAATCATAGAACAGAATTAGGAAGGAATTGTAAAATCATGCAAATTGTATGAATAAGTGTGCAAAGACTTGATAAAAACCACTCAATTTAGCATAAGATAAACCATAAAATAGTGGTTCATCAGTATAATTCTTGCATGCTAGGATTTATTTTTCTTTGTATGTTTGTGGTTGTGGTCAATTGAATCTTTTAATTTTTTGTCTATTTGAACAGTCATTGATTCTTCATAATCATTTTAAAATGACAATCTTATTCCTTCATATCCCATTTTAATTCTTTGTCCATGAATTTTTGGCTGAAATTACAAACAATTTATTACTGGAGCAATCATTGTTAAAGCAATGGTATTACTCCTCTATCAATTTAAAATGACAATCTTATTCGTTGATGGTTCTCTAATACAATTACTGTATATGCCTGGTAAAATCAGTAGTGAGAGTTCTTATTATTGTAGAAACTTGATCTTGATAGATCTCATAAGATATCTTTTACTGAACTTTCAAAAAAAAAATTTACTTTCAAATATCTCATTATGTTTACCTTATAAATTTTTCTCCTTTATTTAGATTTATTTAATCAATAATTCCAAAAACAAAGTATTTCTTTGCAATTCCAAAAGAGAGTTCATAATTATTATTATTAAAGCATGACAGTTAAAAGTAGCAAGTGTTAGTGGTAGCATTATTAGATTGCATTTGGTAAATGCCCTGTATTAATATTCAGATATTAGAAATAAATATAAAATTAAGTAATTACTTTGAATAGAGAAGAGAAGGTGGAAGCTCTGATAAGATTAACAAGAAGAAGAAAGGGAGGAATCATATTCATACATGATGAGAGTTTGACTTTAGGCAATATAAATTACATATTTGATACATAATTTGTGTTGGTTTGAGAAAGGATTGCTAGGCTCCAATTGAATTGTCTGTAATATAAGTTATTGTTTTCAATATATTGAAGTTAGTGTGGTTTTTAACCATTGTGTCTTTTTGAATCTTATTTGTAGATGGATGAAGGTATAATAATTGTGTATCATTATGGAGGTAGTTTTGTCACCAAACCAAATGGCAGTTTGGTTTATGACAATGATTACACTGATGAATTGACTGGGTTAGATGAGGATTTACTAGATGTATTTTCACTGAAAAATTACTACAAGGTCCTAGGTTATGATAACATCGTTGAGTGTTGGTGGCTTGTTCCTGGTAGACCTATGAAGAGTGGATTGTGAGCACTAAGTCATGACAAAGAGCTGGTAGAGATGTATTTCTATGCAAACAACAATGAGGGAAGAGTGCACATATACTATGAGCATGGAGTTTTCCAACCCATGGTAGATGAAGAAGCACCTAAATTGATAGAGCTAACACCCAATTCCACTAGTGTAGAGAAGGATGTCAAAGGGACCACACCTATCCCAAATAATGATATACCAACCATTCCTTTCCATAGTAAATCAACCATCAACAGCACAATTGAAGGCCCTTCCAACATAGCATCCAATCCCCCACTTGAATCTGCTTCCACCCCGCGTTGAAGGAGATACCGTAACCAAAATCAACACTTAAACCCACACATAAGCCCAGGGCAGTACCTAAGGAGATACCTAAGCACACACCTAAGCCCAAACCAGCACTTAAGGAGACACCTAAGCCCACACCCAAACCAGCACCTAATCCTAAGTCCACATCTAAACCAGTACCTAACCCCAAGTCCACATCGAATACAACTAAGTCCACACCCAAGTCCAGATCCAAACGCAATCTAACACCCAAATCAGCACCCAAGCCCAATCCAACACGCAACTCAGCACCCAAATCTAAAGCCACTTCATCCAAATTAATTCCTACTACAACCAGATCCTCTGCTAGACTAAAAAAAATGGTGGGACAAAAATAGGATACTGACAACCAGACAGCCTATATAAGCCTCAATGATAGCAATGGTAGTGACAGTGACTCACATGACTCCTACAAATCTGCAGAAGACAACCTATATAAGCCTGGATCACAAGATAGTTCTACTGAATTAGATATTGAATGTGGTCTATCTGCAGCAAGGTTGAGGAAATTTAAGTTGAAGCATGCTCCAGGTGCTGCCTGGAAGAAGGACAAAGAAAAAATAGTAGAGGAAGATGACATCTAACCATTACAGTGCTAGGCGTCATTTAAAATTGTCAGGTTAGCTTTTCGGTGATGGAAAACGACGGAAGGGCCAAATTGAGGCACAGGTCAAAATTTTAGGATACAATTTAAATCAATTAAAAGAATAAATTACCATTTGTACCCATAAATTTTGTAAATGTTGACAAAAGTATCCATCAAATAAAGAAATTAATCTTGTACCCATCAAAGATGGGTTTTATGTGACAACAATACCCAAATTCTAATTTTTTTGTTGATTTTTTAATAAAAGTCCCAAATTACCCCTGCACTTTACCTTCTTCTCCAAATTTCAAACTTTCATAGCCCTCATTCTTCTTCTTCCTCTGCAGCCGCTGCCAGCCACCATCCTCATTCGAGACCCTAATCCGCACCTACAATGAACAGCGCTTCCATGCCTCAGCAGTTCGCATAAATCAAAACGAAGCCAAATTTTGAACCACAACCAAATCCATAATACCAACTGAAGAACATTCGGACACATGCAAACTCATCATTGTCATCAGAGGCATAGAAATCCTTCCAATGCCACTCTCAGATGCAACTTCTTCACTCCCAAACAAACCCTAACGCAAATAGTGGGACCGAAAAGACATTTTCTTTCACTGATCTTAATCTCCGTTATCGTCTTCATCTTTTACACATTTCACCAGTCTTCACTTCCACCACCTTTCGCCCCCGAACTCAACCCCAATTTTACCCTCCAAAACCTAATTCGGAAAATCCTTAACCCTAACTTCACCTTCAGCATCAAAATCCTAGCCTTTAATTGCCTTGACTCCTTCTCCTGCTGCCTTCGCTCACTCTCCTCTGCCGATTACCTTGGTGACCGCGTCCACCACCACATCTACATTAACCATTTTGCCAATGGATCATCGGAGATTGATGAGAAGCTTAGAGAATCGCACCGGATTTTGGAGTTCATTGATTTGTTCGATTGGAAATTTGAGGAAAAAGTTGTGCTTTAAGGGACCCTGAATGCTGGCTTGCAGACGCAGTGGTTGAATGTTGGCTTGCAGGCGCAGTGGCCGGAAGCATGGTGGCCTGGGCGCCTGGCCAAGAAACGATGACGAGTTTGCGTTCGTTGTGGAGTGATAAAACCCAATTTCATGGTTTATCTTGTGCTTATTTTAGGGGATTTTATCACCTTTTCCCACATTCATTCAATGAAATAGTATGGTTTTGTAATTCTCCCTTAAATTATGCTTAAGTGTAAAAACATGCTTTTTAGGCCCTTAATTTGGTGATTTTAACTCACTTTAATTCCATTCGATGCCTTGATGTGTTTGTTGAGTGATTTCAGGTTCATAAGGCAAGTATTGGATGGAAGAAATGAGGAGAAAAGCATACAAAGTGGAGAATGCATGAGGAAACAAGGATTGAGAATGCATCGATGGGCGCGCAAGCGTACAAGGCACACGCACGCAGAAGAGACATCGCATAGCGACGCGCACGCGTACATGACGCGTACGCGCGGATGAAGAAATAACCAATCGACGCGCACGCGCACATGGCGCGTATGCACCGATACTCGCACGTGACCCATTTAAAGGCAAAACGCTGGGGGCGATTTTTGAGCTGCCCAACCCCAAATCCAACTTATTTCTGAGTGTATTTCATGCAGAATTGAAGTTCAAGCAAGGGGAAGAGCAATTGTTTTAGAATTTTGGCATCATGTAGCTTAGTTTCTAGAGAGAGAAGCTCCCTCTTCTCTCTAGAATTGGGGTTCTTAGGATATTTCCATCTTAGAACTAGGTCAATTTTCATGTTCTCATCTTGTTTTCTTCATAATTTCTTGTTCCTACTACTCTATTCTTCTTAGTTCTCTTGTCAATTTTACTTTTATGTCTCTTTTATGTTTATGAATGCTCATGTTGGATCTTGTTTACATTGAATAAAATTTAATGTTTGATGTTCTTTTTATTGATGAATTGAGTTGTTAATTTACTTTCCTTGCAATTGGTAGTTGGTAGATTTATTATTCTTGCATTTTTACTATGCTTTCTCTTTATGCCTTCCAAATGTTTGACAAAATTCTTGGTTGGGCTTTAGAGTAGATTTTGGGCATTCTTGGCTTGGGAAGAGTGATTGGATAATCTTGAGTCATTAATACCCAATTTAGATTGGTGATCTAGAGTTGTTAGTTAATATCATTTCCAATGACTCTAATCTCTTGCTAATTCAATTAGTGAGTTGATTAGGATTTTTGACTTGAGATTAACTAGTCTTGTTTGACTTTCTCTAATGGAAGATAACTTACACCTTCTTCCAACATTGGGGATGACGAAATAAGATAAATTCTTGTTAAGTATTGTTATGATTAATGACTAGGATAGAAAGCCTATGATCTCAAACCTTACCATGAATGTCTCTCTTATTTAATTGCTTTCTTTAATTGCTCTCTTTACTTTTCTTGTCATTTATTTCATTGCCCCTTTTATCAACCAAACCCCTCATTCTTCATAGCCAATAATTGACCATTTCATTGCAATTCCTTGTGAGACGACTCGGAGTCTAAATACTTCGGTTAATTCTTATTGGGGTTGTACTTGTGACAAACCAAATTTTTTATTGGGAAGATTGTTTGTTGGTGTAGAACTATACTTACAACGAGAATTTATTCATTTGAGGAAATTCTATACCATCACAACAATTCGCTCATCATGGAGGATGAAGAGTTTGCATCCGAATGAGGATGGTGGCTGGCGGCGGCAACAGAGAAAGAAGAAGAATAAGGGTTGTGAAAATTTAAAATTTGGGAAAGAAGGTAAAAAGCAGGGGTAATTTGGAATTTTTATTAAAAAATTAACAAAAAATTAGGACTTGGGTATTGTTGTTACATGAAACCCATCTTTCATGGGTACAAGATTAATTTCTTTGTTTGATGGGTACTTTTGTCGGTATTTACGAAATTTATGGGTACAAATAGTAATTTATTCTCAATTAAAAATTTGAAGACTAAATTATATCGAAATTAAATTTCAGGGGTCATTTTGAGTATTGATTCAAAATTACACTAAACAAAAACATTGAGAGAAAAGAATTAACAGATTGGCAAATTTAGTAATACACATAGTTCACATATTGACAAATTTAATAATACGCACAAACTTCGTCCATTTCCAACTTGCCTATTTATATCACGTTCCTCTATGTATTTGGCATGGTATGATCTGAATTGAATTATTATATTTATTCTTTTCAATTAATCTAATTTTATTTAAATAATTTAAAATTTTAAATTATAAATTTTTTAAATTAAAATTTAAATAAATATAATTGAAATTATCGATTTAATTTAATTTAATAAAGTTTAAAGTATTATTATTATTATTGTATTTATATGATTCATAATATTTATTTGATTTAAAAAATTAACGGTTTAAAATTGTTAATTTTAAACTAAAAAAAAATTTGTATTATTTTTAAATTAAAAATTATACATTAAAACTTTTAAAAAAACGTACTTTTATTATTTTAAAAGTTTTTAATTTAAATAATATATTTATATTATTTTAAATAATTTTAAAATTAATACAGGTAAAATTATTTAAAATTTTAAATACATATACTCATATTATTTTAATGAATGTATTCTTTTAATATAAAAATAATACGAGTGTATTTATTTTTTAATTTAAAATTTAACAGTTTTAAACAGTTTTTTTTAAATAAGATAAATATAATTAATCATGTGTGCGATAACATTAGTATATTTATTTTTTTTATCAAATTAAATTAAATTAAATTGATAATTTAAATTCTATCTATTTAAAGTTTAAATTAAAATTTTTATAATTTTAAATTTTAAATTATTTGAATAAAATTGAATTAATTGTAAAAGTAAAAATATACCAATATGATTTAAATTCTACCAAAACGTAAGCAAGTTCACTGAATCCATGATGAATTTGATGTAAATAGGCAATTTCGTCAATATGATTGGGTGAATTTTGTGTATATTGCTGAAGTTCTCCTATTTGTTAAGTGAATTTTATGAAAATACAAAAAAAAATTTGAAAAATGATGGGTTTTTAATTTATTTTACAAATTAATCTTTTTCATATATTTTCAAAAAGAAAAATCCTATTTCCATGTATCGGAGATATATATGATAATTAAAAGGTGGAGACTCACGTTCAGTTGTCGTGAAGTTAATAGCTAAGAATCCTTAGATGATTTGACATGTTTGACTAAATTTAAATCTAATGATTCTTAATTATCAACTTCATATAAAAATAACTGCATGTAAATTTTTATCTAATTAAAATGTGGTTTTCTGTGGTTAAGTAAAAGTGGTGTCTATTGTGACGGTTAGGATGGAGACATGTGAAATTGGAATGAATTTGGCCTCTAAATTTGTTCCTTTTTTTGGATGGGGGCACGGGTCGAAAAAATCGAGCCGCACTAGTCCAAGCCCAAAACAAGTAACTCAAACCTAAGGCTGCATATGGATCGGATCAAATCAGATAAGGCTAAAATTTTGATCGATTCGCACTAATCTCATCGGATCGGATCGGATCCAATATCCGCATTTTTTATGCTCGAATCTGATCTGATCCTATCCGCACATTTTCGAATCAGATCAGATATTGAATATATCGACAAAAATAAAAAATATTTTGAATTTTAAAAGAATCAACAAAAATTTTAAAAAATAGAATTAGAACCCTAATGTAGCATCAATATTTACATTGAATTACAACCATAAGAAGAATAACAAAGATATACATTTCAAAAATTAAAAACAATTTTTTTAAAAGTAGTAACAGAAGCAATGAAGCAGAATTGAAATGAATCAAGCAAAAATATCCAGGAACAGATATGTATTTCAAGGATCAAATAATCAACAAAATTAAAATACAAAAACAGAATTGGAACCCTAATTTAAAAGTGAAATAAAGCAGGAGTGAAAGAGAAGCAGCAGATCTGCACTAGAGAAGCACATGCAGTGACGAGGAGGGCGAGGAGTAGCGGTGAGGGCGCGAGGGGGCAGCAGCAAGCAACGACTAACAGCGGCAAATGGTGAGGAGCAATGGTAAGGAGGAGCGAAGTGAGGTGACTGGGTGACGGAGATGAATAGCAGTGATGGATAAGGTCAGAAGTGATCTTTGAGAGAGGGAGCTCTAAGCCTAAGAGAAGAAGAGAGGCGAGTCTGGGATGATGTATGAAGGATGAGACATGATGATGAACGAGCGTCGGTGACGGTCTGACAGAGTGAACGACAATGATGGAGGAGGAGGCGGTCAGAAGTAAGGCGAATCTAAGACAGTGAGTGAACTGAGTATGGGTGAGAGAGGAAAGGGAAAGCAACATCGTAAGAGGGGGTGTCTGGGTTAGGCCATTAGGGTTTGGGTGTCTTAAATTATGCTATTTATATTATAGGTGCAGATCTGCGGATTTGTGGATCAGATTTACGAATATTAGTGCGGATCAGATTTGATCCGATCCGATGACTTTGCGAATTGGATAATATCCACAAAATTCAGATTGGATGTAGATAATTACTGCGGATATGTGGATATTGTCCAATCCATATGCAGCCTTATTCAAAACCCCTTCGAAATTACTCAACCTACCACATTAATTCTTTCCATTCTCCCCTGTACTTGAACGCCTACACTCATGAAGCAAAAAAAAAAAAAAAATCAAATTGGTCTTGAATCATGGAAAAAAGGCACTTCTTAAGTGGTTGAAATAGAACAATTTCCTACACTCAAGAAGCAAAAACAATTCAAATCGGTTTTGAATCATGGAAAAAAGGCACTTCTTAAGTTGTTGAAATATAACAATTTTTTGGGGCTGATGAGCTACAACTGACGGTCTTGGGATAAAGCTTCAAGATGAACAAAATGACTACCTCAACCTAGTTTGCAAAGATGTTGATGATGCTTCAGGCTTCTGCGATTGGGAATCAAACGGTTACCACTCTTGCCCAGAGAGCAAGCTATGATACTAGGAGATGCTACAGGCTTCAGTTGCGACGGCGATTGGAGTTATGGAGTAAGCCCAATTTTTCCTTATATATGATTTTGGTAATCTGAGGAGGTGAAATTGTTGTCCATGAATTGAGAAGCTTTTTCAGGGAGGCCAGCGTATGTGCCAAGCAATTTCCTTCTCAAGGTGTCCAAGAGAATTCACATGTTGGAAGCCGCCTTTGGATTACTCTTATATCCTAGATGATTGGGTCTATTTCCCAAATAGTTCCTCCTGATTTGAGAGTTTAAGTTAAAAGTAAGCAATCTATTTCAATCATGGCATTCTGTATGTTGAGATTTTCTGCTAGAATTTGAAAGAATCGAAAAATTAATTAACCGATTAATTAAAATAAAATAATAATTCAATTACCTTGAATAAGTTCAAAAATTTAGAAATATTAATTAGAAAATTTAAAGGTGAAATTTGAATTCAGCAGATTTTTCTGAGTGGGAAAAACGTATTTTTATGCAAAAAATTGTGAAAAAAGTGTACTGATGATTTAGTCAGCAGTACCGGTTTAAGTCTGTCCGATAATGTGAATGAGAAAATAAAGCTACAGAAAAAAACTTAGAAAAATATTTAGAATTGAAAACCGGGTACTAATTTTAAAGGTTTTTTCCCAAAGTTGGACCAAACGAACCTAAAACGCAAACCGGTTAGACCGGACCTAAGTTGGGCCCAAGCCCAACACACATATACTCCAATTAATGAGAATTCAGCTCATTTCATTCCGCAAGAGAGTGAGGGTAACATTAAAGAGAGGGAGAAAAAAAGAGGTGAGGGTTTACTATTCACCTCCCTCTTCACATCGCCATAACTTGAGCTACGGAGCTCTGATTTACGTGCTGTTTGTGGCCACGTAAAACTCTCACCGAGTCTGTCATTTTTAGCTAAACAAAGTGGTAAGAAACTCTCAATTTCTTGCCCAGTTCACTGCCCTTATAGATTTTTTATTTTGAGTTTGGTTGTTAAGTAGATTTTTGTGTTTTTAGTTGTTTAGGTGGTATCTAGCATTGAAAAATTATTGGGTTTTGTTCCAATCTACAGCGGGGGTAAGAAAGCTCTTAACCTTTATGGTTTGTCAATTTATTAAACCCTAGGATTGATTTGTAGTAGTTTGTATGATAGCTAGCTTGAATTGATGTTGTTTGTAGTGGAATTGATTATTGGTATGCTTAGAATATGAGTTAAAGTGGTGGATAAGTTTGGTTTCTTGATTGAACTTGGAAAGCTAGTGGAAGAGATTTTTTTGTGCTTGTGTGGGAATCGGCCAAGGTATGGTTTCGATTTCTTTCAAATAATATGTAATGTTATGGCAACTTAGGCTAGTAGACCTTAGAATAAGATTGAATTGATGATGGTTAATGATGTTGTTGATGATTGATGATGATTAATGATGTTGTTGATGATTGATGATGGTTATTGATGTTGATGATAAATGATGAGAATTATGTGAATCGATAATGATAAATTGATCAACAATGATTGTGATGGTTTTGGAATAGTGTAAATGTGATTTAATTGTTGAGAATGGTAATTTATGAGTGGAAATTGTGGAAAGAATTGATGATTTGGAACTAAATAATTAGGTGTTGTATGGTTGAACAATGATGGAAGTGTAATTGGTAATGTGTATGAATAAGTAGGATTGGAATTGAGTATGTTGAATTGAAATAAGACTTATGAGTTTGGAAAACTAGAGAATTTGCAAAATTGGTAAAATCATGATTTGAACCAAATTCGGCAAGCCATAACATCACCCTCAAAGTTTGGAATTGAGTGAACTATGTCTAAAATTAAAGATGCTTGTGAGAGCTTTAAAATGGTATAAAGATGAGGGAAATTAGAGTTTTATGGAGGATGTTATAAACGTTGAAAGTTAGGTACAAAAACATGAATTCTGTAAAGTTGCAGAGAACCAGAAACTCTGGTTTGTGCACAACATCATGCGTACGCACAAGCTATCATGCGTACGCACTTTGAGAATTTGCAAGTTGTGCGTGTGCACAACATCATGCATACGCACAAGCCGGGAAAACCGTCTTGTACGTGCGTACGCACATCGTCATCCGTACATACACTCGAATAAATCTTTTTGGTGCGTGCATACATACGACTATTGATGAGCGGATATTTTATACGCTTTTTGGGGTTAATTTCATGTAGTTTTTAGGATGTTTTAGTTAATTTTTTAGTATATTTTCATTAGTTTCTAGGAAAAATTCATATTTCTGGAATTTACTATGAGTTTATGTGCTTTTCTGTAATTTCAGGTATTTTCTGGCTGAAATTGAGGGAGCTGAGCAAAAATCTGATTCGGGCTGCAAAAGGATTGTTGATGCTGTTGGATTCTGACCTCTCTGCACTTGGAATGGATTTTCTGGAGTTATAAGAGTCCAATTGGCGCGCTTTCAATGGCTTTGGAAAGTAGACATCCAGGGCTTTCCAGCAATATATAATAGTCCATACTTTGCTCAATGATAGATGACATAAACTGGCGTTCAACGCCAGTTTCATGTTGCAGTCTGGCGTCCAGCGCCAGAAACAGGTTACAAGTTGGAGTTCAACGCCAGAAACAGGTTACAACCTGGCGTTGAACGCCCAAAACAGCCCAGACACGTGAGAAGCTTTAGTCTCAGCCCAGCACACACCAAGTGGGCCCCAGAAGTGGATTTCTGCACTATCTATCATAGTTTACTCATTTTCTGTAAACCTAGGTTACTAGTTTAGTATTTAAACAACTTTTAGAGATTTATTTTGTATCTCATGACATTTTAGATCGGAAATTTGTACCTTTTGGCAGCATGAGTCTCTAAACCCCATTGTTGGGGGTGAGGAGCTCTGCAGCGTCTCAATGAATTGATGCAAGTACTTCTATTTTTCATTCAAACATGCGTGTTCCTATCTAAGATATTCATTCGCGCTTAATTATGGAGAAGGTGATGATCCGTGACACTCATCACCTTCCTCAACCCATGAACGTGTGCATGACAACCACCTCCGTTCTATATTAGATTGAATGAGTATCTCTTAGATTCCATAATCAGAATCTTCGTGGTATAAGCTAGAATTGATGACGTCATTCAGGAGAATCCGGAAAGTCTAAACCTTGTCTGTGGTATTCCGAGTAGGATTCTGGGATTGGATGACTGTGACGGACTTCAAACTCGCGAGTGTTGGGCGTAGTGACAGACGCAAAAGGATAGTAAATCCTATTCCAGTATGATCGAGAACCTCTAGATGATTAGCCGTGCTGTGACAGAGCATTTGGACCATTTTCACTGAGGAAATGGGAGGTAGCCATTGACAACGGTGACACCTTACATAGAGCTTGCCATGCAAGGAACTTTGCACTTTTGCATGCATGAGGGAAGAGGAATACAAGAGAAAAGCTGAAATTCAGAAGACAAAGCATCTCCAAAACCCCAACATATTCTCCATTACTGCATAATAAGTATTTATTTCATACTCTCTTATTTTTCGTAATTCAATTTGATAAGTGAATTGTTTTCCTGACTAAGAGTTACAAGATAACCATAGATTGCTTCAAGCCAACAATCTCCGTGGGATTCGACCCTTACTCACGTAAGGTATTACTTGGACGACCCAGTGCACTTGCTGGTTAGTTGTGCGGAATTACATAGTGTGAAGTAATTTTCATTCACCAAGTTTTTGGCGCCGTTGCCGGGGATTGTTCGAGTTTGGACAACTGACGGTTTATTTTTTTGCTTAGATTAGGAAAAATTTTTCTTTTTGGTTTAGAATCTTCTATTATTGTTTTTGGTTGAAATTATTTTTTTTAAATCCTTATTTTCTCTTTTTTTTTAATTTTTCGAAATTTTTTTTAACTAATAATTGAGTTTTTTTTAGTTATTAAAAATACTTCTTCAAAACAAGTGTTACATTTACTGCCCAATTGGCTAGAGCGTTGGTCTATGTTCTTGGTAATTGGGTATCTTCTTGTTAAAATCTTTTTTTTTTCAAAAATAATTTTTCTTTGATTAAATCTTGTGCCAAACTTTAAGTTTGGTGTTTTCTTGTTAATCTTTCTATAATTTTCGAAAATTTTAGTTTGGTTTGCTAAAAATTTTAAGTTTGGTGTTCTACCTTCATGTTCTTGTGGTTCTTGTGATTCTTCAAAGTGTTCTTGATTTTTCCTTGTGTCTTGATCTTAAAATTTTTAAGTTTGGTGTTCCTTGGTGTTTTCCCTCCAAAATTTTCGAAAACAAGGAGCATTAGATTTAAAAATTTTAAATCTTGTGCTATTTTATTGTTTTTCTCTTTCCTTATTAAATTAAAAAAAATATCTTTTCTAACTATTTTTAAGCTAATATTTCGAAATTCTTCATAAAAATTCAGATTTCAATTTCAAAAATTTTATCTTATCATATCTTAGTTGTCAAGTTTTTTAAAAAAAATCATATCTTTTTCAAAACCTCCTAACCACTTATTCTCTCTCTTCATTTTTTTCGAAAATCCTCTTAAAATATTTTCAATTTTTTTTATTTCGAATTTTTTTTAATATAATAAAATAAATAAAATAAAGCCACATCATCTCCCTTTCTCCATCATGGATCTAAGTGGAAATGAACAGTCCAGAAGGACTCTGGGGTCATATGCTAACCCCACTACTGCTTTATATGGGAGTAGTATCTGTATACCCTCCATCGGAGTCAGTAGCTTTGAGTTGAATCCTCAGCTCATTATCATGGTGCAGCAAAGTTGTCAGTATTCCGGTCTTCCACAGGAAGAACCTACAGAGTTTCTGGCACAGTTTTTACAAATTGCTGACATAGTACATGATAAGGAAGTAGATCAGGATGTCTACAGATTATTACTGTTTCCATTTGCTGTAAAAGATCAAGCTAAGAGGTGGTTAAATAACCAACCTAAGGCTAGCATAAGGACATGGAAACAGCTGTCAGAAAAATTCTTGAATCAATACTTTCATCCAAAACGGATGACACAGCTAAGGCTGGACATCCAAGGCTTTAAACAAGGAGGTAATGAATCTCTTTATGATGCCTGGGAGAGATACAGAGAGATGCTAAGAAAATACCCCTCTGAAATGTTTTCAGAGTGGGTTCAGCTAGACATCTTCTATTATGGGCTTGCAGAAAGAGCTCAGATGTCTTTAGACTACTCAGCTGGTGGATCTATCCACATGAGAAAGACAATTGAAGAAGCTCAAGAGCTCATTGATACAGTTGCCAAAAATCAGCATCTGTACCTAAGCAGTGAACCTTCCATGAAAGAAGAGGCTAAAACAGTGACTACTGAACTCAGTCCTGCTGAACAAGCTACTGAATTCAATCAGTAATTGGATTTTCTAACAAAACAGTTAGCCGAATTCAAGGAGAGACTACAAGAGACAAGGATGGTAAATATAAATATGGAAGAACAATTAAAGCAAACAAAGCAGCAGCTATCAAAACAAATAACAGAAGAATGCCAAGTAGTTCAATTAAGAAGTGGGAAAACATTAAATACCCCACCTCAAGGCAGCAGGAAGCCAAGAAATGAACAAACTACCCAAATTCCATCTGAGGACAGTAAGAGCCCGGGAAAAAATAATTCTGGCACTAAAACACCAGAAATTGGGTGGAAGGCTGGCGCTGAACGCCCAAACCATGCTCAGGACTGGCGTTCAACGCCAGAAACAAGCAAGGAACTGGCGTTGAACGCCCAAAGGAAGCACAGTTCTGGTGTTCAGACGCCAGGAATAGCTGAGGAGTTGGCATCTAACATCACTCCCGCTTCCAACCCTGGCACTCAATTGCCAGTGAGGGATCAAACACACACAAGTGCTGATGACAACCCCTCTAAAAGGGCTTCTTCAACCACTTCTGTAGGAAATAAACCTGCAGCAACCAAAGTTGAGGAATATAAAGCCAAGATATCTTATCCTCAAAAACTCCGCCAAGAGGAGCAGGATAAGCAATTTGCTCGCTTTGCAGATTATCTCAGGACTCTTGAAATAAAGATTCCATTTACAGAAGCACTTGAGCAAATACCTTCTTATGCCAAGTTCATGAAAGAGATCTTAAGTCATAAGAAGGATTGGAGAGAAACTGAAAAAGTTCTCCTCACTGAAGAATGCAGTGCAGTCATTCTGAAAAGCTTCTCTGAAAAGCTTAAAGATCCCGGAAGCTTTCTGATACCATGCATATTAGAGGGTAATTGCACAAAGACAACCTTATGTGATCTTGGGGCAAGCATCCACCTAATACTAGCATCCACTATCAGAAAGCTTGGTTTAACTGAAGAAGTTAAACCAACCTGGATATGTCTCCAACTTGCAGATGGCTCCATTAAATACCCATCAGGCGTGATTGAGGACATGATTGTCAGGGTTGGGCCATTTGCCTTTTCCACTGACTTCGTAGTGCTGGAGATGGAGGAGCACAAGAGTGCTACTCTCATTCTAGGAAGACCTTTCCTAGCAATTGGACAAACTCTCATTGATGTTCAAAAGGGGGAAGTCACCCTGAGAGTCAATGAGGATGAGTTTAAGTTGAATGCTGTCAATGCCATGCAGCATCCAGACACACCAAAAGACTGTATGCAAGTTGATCTTATTGACTCTTTGGTGGAGGAGATCAACATGGCTGAGAGTCTCGAATCAGAGCTGGAAAACATCTTTAAAGATGTTCCGCCTGATCTAAAGGATTCAGAGGAATTGAAAGAGTCTCTGAAATTTCCTCAGGAAAAGGAAAAACCTCCTAAACCCGAGCTCAAACCATTACCACCATCCCTGAAATATGCATTTCTGGGAGAAGATGATACTTTTCCAGTGGTCATAAGCTCTGCTTTAAATCCACAGGAAGAGGAAGCACTAATTCAAGTGCTAAGGACACACAAGACAGCTCTTGGGTGGTCCATAAGTGACCTTAAGGGCATAAGCCCAGCTAGATGCATGCACAAGATTTTATTGGAGGACAATGCTAAGCCAGTGGTTCAACCACAGAGGCGGCTAAATCCTGCAATGAAGGAAGTGGTGTAGAAAGAGGTCACCAAATTACTGGAGGCTGTGATTATTTATCCTATTTCTGATAGCCCCTAGGTGAGCCCTGTTCAAGTTGTCCCCAAAAAGGGAGGCATGACAGTGGTTCATAATGAAAAAATGAACTGGTTCCTAAAAGAACAGTTACAGGGTGGCGCATGTGTATTGACTACAGAAGGCTCAATACAGCCACCAGGAAGGATCATTTTCCTTTACCATTCATAGACCAGATGCTAGAGAGACTAGCAGGTCATGATTATTACTGCTTTTTGGACGGCTATTCAGGCTACAACCAAATTGCAGTAGATCTCCAGGATCAAGAGAAAACAACATTCACATGTCCATCTGGAGTATTTACTTACAGAAGGATGCCATTTGGGCTGTGTAATGCACCTGCAACCTTTCAGAGATGCATGCTCTCTATTTTCTCTGATATGGTGGAAAAATTTCTGGAAGTCTTCATAGATGACTTCTCAGTATATGGAGACTCATTCAGCTCATGTCTTGATCACCTGACACTGGTTTTGAAAAGATGCCAAGAGACCAACTTGGTTTTAAACTGGGAAAAATGTCACTTTATGGTGACTGAAGGGATTGTCCTTGGGCATAAAATTTCAAATAAGGGAATAGAGGTGGATCAAGCTAAAATAGAGGTAATTGAAAAATTACCACCACCTGCCAATGTTAAGGCAATCAGAAGCTTTCTGGGGCATGCAAGATTCTATAGGAGCTTTATAAAGGATTTTTCAAAAATTGCAAAACCTCTAAGCAACCTGCTAGCTGCTGACACGCCATTTTTGTTTGACACAGAGTGCCTGCAGGCGTTTGAAACTCTGAAAGCTAAGCTGGTCACAGCACCAGTTATCTCTGCACCAGACTGGACATTACCATTCGAATTAATGTGTGATACGAGTGATCACGCCATTAGTGCAGTACTGGAGCAGAGGCATGACAAACTTCTGCATGTCATTTATTATGCTAGCCGTGTTTTAAATGATGCCCAGAAAAATTACACAACCACAGAAAAGGAATTGCTTGCAGTGGTCTATGCCATTGACAAGTTTAGATCATACTTAGTAGGATCAAAAGTGATTGTGTACACTGACCATGCTGCTCTTAAATATCTACTTACAAAGCAGGATTCAAAACCCAGGCTTATAAGATGGGTATTGCTTCTGCAAGAGTTTGATATAGAAATAAGAGACAGAAAAGGGACAGAAAATCAAGTGGCTGATCATATATCCCGAATAGAGCCAGTAGGAGGGGCGCCCTTGACGAATGGATTTTTGATGGTATAGAATTTCACAAATGAAATCTCGTTGCAAGTATAGTTTCTAAACCAATCACTAATCCTTTTATACAAAAAGTTGTTTGTCACTAAATCAAACCCCTAAAATTTATAAACCGAAGTATTCAAACCTCGGGTCGTTCTCCCTAGGAATTGTAATGAAGTGTCTTGTTATCGGTTGTGAGTTATATTTGGGGTTTTGATATGAAGCATGAAAGATAAATGGCAATGAAAATAAACTAACAACTATAAAAGGCTCTTGGTAAGGTGTGAGAACTAGAAGTCCTATCCTAGTTATCCTTCTCAATTGTGATGAGAATTGTTCATTGCTACCACTTAGTTAACCCTTACTAATTAAAGGAAAGTCAAGTGGATGAATTGACTTGAGCCACAAGTCCTAGCCAACTCCCAAGGAAAGACTAGCTTTAGTGCACTCCAAACCAATTAGCAATCTCTCCAATTATCAATCAACAAAGGAATTAGATAACTCAAGTGTCACTAATTACTCTACCTAGGCCAAGAGGAACAAAATCTACACTAAAACTAAAAGAGGCATTTCAACAAACACATAAAGTGCAAGAGGAGTAAACATTATTAAATGCAAGAATTAAAGGAATCTACAACTACAAAGGCAAGAGATCAACAATAGAAAAGCAAAGAAGAACAATTATTATGAATTACCTCTTATTGAATTGGAAGAAAGTAGAAGGAACAATACTAGATCTACAACAAAATATAAGAACAACATAAAGGAAATTACAATAAAAGAATAGAAGAAGATGAATGTAGCAACAAAGAATTGAGAGATAGAAGGAGGTGAAAGCATGAATTAAAATCTAGATCTAAGATTATTGAACTAAACCTAATCCTAATTCTAGAGAGAAGTGAGAGCTTCTCTCTCTAGAAACTAACTACAAAGCTAAACTAAGCTAATTGGTAACTAACTCCCCCTTTCCCTCTTCACTCCTTGGGTTAAATAGCATCAGAAATGAGTTGGATTGGGCCCACAAGGCTTTAGAATTCGTTGGCCACGTTTTGCTTTAAGTGAACTAGGTGGCAGCAACGGCGCGTGCGCGTACTTTGCGCGTGCGCGCCACCATACGTGTAGCAACTATGGCAAATCTTATATCGTTTCGAAGCCCCGGATGTTAGCTTTCCAACCCAACTGGAACCGCATCAATTGGACCTCTGTAGCTCAAGTTATGGTCGTTTAAGTGCAAAGAGGTCGGCTTGACAGCTTTCCGGTTCTTTCATTTCTTCATGAGTTCTCCAACTTTTCATGCTTTCTTTCTTCATTCCCTTGATCCAATCTTTGCCTCCTAAACCTTAAATCACTTAACAAATATATCAAGGCATCTAATAGAATCAAGGTGAATTAAATTTAGCTATTTTGAGTCCTAAAAAGCATGTTTTCACATTCAAGCACAATTAAAGGAGAATATACAAAACCATGCTATTTCTTGAATAAATATGGGTAAAAGGTGATAAAATCCCCAAAAATCAATACAAAACAAACCGTCAAATTGGGGTTTGTCAACCTCCCCACACTTAAACCAAGCATGTCCTCATGCTTAAACCAAGAATGAAGTAAGGGTATGGCATTTATTCAATGGAAACTAACTAAATGCAATCTACCTATATGCAACTATCTAAATGAATGCAAGTGCTTGGTCAAAATAAATCAATTCCCAAGAAACATATATGCACAAGGGCTAAGGACTAGCAAGTCTAATCCACAATTGAATTGAGTTATTAAATATGTTTACAAACTTGCATGAAGAATGATGATCATAGGTGAAAACATGTAATTGAGCATCAAACCCTCACCGGATGTGTTTGCACTCTATTCGCTCAAGTGTTTAGGGTTGATTCACTCAATTCTCCTCTATTTCATGCTTTCCAAGATTTGTTTTTCTTCTAACAATCAACATTTATTTCATGCATGCATACAAGTATCATGAGGTCTTTTCATTGGTTGTAATGGGGCTAGGGTCAAGGTAGGATGCATATTTGGTCAAGTGAGCTTGAAATTTGAATCTTTGATAAGCTTAAACTTCCCACTTAACCTATGACATCCTATACAATTAAGTTCTAATCTAGCTACCCATTCTTCACTTTTCCACATACTCATGCATTTTCTTTTTCATTTCACAACACTTATGCATTGATTTTATTGGACCTTGCCTTGGGGCATTTTGTCCCCTTTTTATTATTTTTTTCTTCTTTTTTTTTCTATTTTTTTTTCTTTTCCATATTCTTTTTCTTTTCTTTTTCTTTTGTTTTTCTCATTTTTTTTCTTTCTATATACAAGAGCATCAATGCATAAGGTTTTACATTTGATCAATACATGAGTATGTACCCAATTCCCAATATTTTCAATAACAATACAAAATACCCTTTTATTCACCCAATGTCCCAAGGTTCCCACACTTGAATGATACTCACACACACTAGCCTAAGCTAATCAAAGATCCAAATAAGGACATTTATTGTTTTTCGCTTTAAGGCTTGTAATGTGCTAAATTAAGAACAAGTGGGTTAATCGTAGGCTCAAATTTGGCTAACAATGGAAGATAAAAGGTAGGCTATTTGGGTAAGTGAGCTAAATGAAATGATGGCCTCAATCACATAAATGCATGAATACACAAAATAATGGACATAAAGAATCAAACAAATCAAAGATTACAATCATAGAAAGAGAATAATGCACACAAGAAGGAAAAATAAGTGGTTATAAGATGTAACCACATCATTAGGCTCAAGTCTCACAAGCTTGTGTTCTTAGCTCAAAAATCATGTTCCACAAAATATATAATTCAAGCAAGTTCTATGAAAAGTTTCACTCAAATCAATTGAGATGCCCTATAGATAGAAATCTTGAAAATTTTCATTATTTGAAAAATTTCATTATTTTGACTAAGCTTATTGTGTATACATATGCAAAAATAAGAAAATGCAAGTAAAAATCCTAAAATCCTAAAATGAAATGCAAAAGTGTTGGGATTAGAAATTTGTCACCCAAAATCGCCGACCGGTTGGACGACCTCCTCACACTTAAAAGTTTGCACCGTCCTCGGCGCACTCAAAGATGAGCAAGGGGGTACGGCGACTCTCCGGATTGCTGTGTGTTCTTTCTCTTGCTTCCAATTCTGCTTGCAGTGCATTATTTATGAAAAACAAAAATATAACACCATAAGATGAGAGAACACAAAAACAAGGAAGCATACATTGTTGGAATGAGGTATTAATCACTAGAATTGAGTGAGTGAATTAGTGTGATATTAGGAGAATAGGGATGTGAGTTCTAAATTAGGCGCCTTTTAGAACACACATTAGCATAAAAAGTTATGTCACAAAAGAAGCATGTACATCACTCATCCTAGTGTGCTTGAGATGCTTTAAGTAAACTTGTAAGGTAAAACAAGCATTAAAGAAGCATGAGAGCATTCAAGCTAAAAGCATATGGATGGATATAATCATGAAATACAATGCATTAAGGTAAATGCACAACATCATCCATCAAGAGGTTGCCTAATCGAGGGAAAAGGATCCAAATCACATGGTGGCTAGCTACAACATGCAATTCAAAAGAGTTATAAGCTCGAAGACAATTCTCATCACTTGGTATTTTTTCAAAAGGTAAGCATGAAGAACTCAAAACCAAGTAACAAAATATAACCTCAATCATAGAATCCAACAAAGATTATCTGAAAACATTCATGCTAAAATAGCATTTAGGCAATAAGGGATATAGCAATGTATAGTAAACAAAGTCAATACTCCAACACTTATGATGAAAAGAGAGAAAATAAAATGAAAACTAAACTAAAACTAGCTAATCAACTAACCAACGAACTAATTAACTAACTAAAATAAATGGTTATCCATGGTGTTTGGAAGTGTTGGATGAGGGGTAGGAGAAGGGAAGAAGAAAGGACCGTAGTTGAAGGAAAGAATTGAAAAGAGGAGAAGAAAAGAAAAGTGGATGGGAGAAAGAAATCCGCGCGTACGCACACATGGCGCGCGCGCGTCGTTGGCTTATTTCGGTAGTGGCGCGTACGCGTCGTGTGCGCGTGTGCGCAAGTGGGGTTTGTGCCAGAGGCGCAACGTTGGCGCGGCGCAGGCACAACTCTCTGGAAAATGTATGGAGGTTGGAACTTCTCAATCCGCGCGTACGCACGCATTGGCGCGCGCGCGTGGATGGTCGAAAATGCTGGAAGTGCGCGTACGCGCCATGTACGCGTACGCGTGGATGGTGCTCTGTTTTTCAATTTTTTTTTTTTTATGTTTTTGCACCAATCCAAGCATTCCAAACCTCCAAACAGCTACCAAAACACCATAAAACCTTATTTAACATACTTAAACTACCAAACATACTTAACTAACTAAACAAAATATGAAATTAAACTAATTCTACCAATATATACAAAAGAGAAAATGAAAGAATTTTACCATGGTGGGTTGTCTCCCACCTAGCACTTTTGTTTATTGTCCTTAAGTTGGACTTATGGGGAGCTCCTCTCAAGGTGGCTTGTGCTTGAAGCTATCCTTGAACATCCACCAATGCTTGAATCTCCAATAAGCTCCATTCTTCAATTTTAATATCTTCAAGCCTTGATGGAGTTCTTCACAAACCATGGGCTCCCAAAATTGATCCTCATATATTCCCGAATCCCATATCTTATTTCCACACCCATCTTCAAGTTGATTATCATTATTCCATTTGGGTGGCATGACATTAGAATTCTCAATAAAGTGACCAAACATTCTCCTAGACCCAAACAATCTAGCTCCATACCAAACCGTGCAATTAAGCTTTGAACATGCAACCATAATGAGCCTAGAATAATGTTTCCAACCACTAGCCATTTCCTTTTTGCTTTTAAAGCCACAAATATGTCTAAGTTGACCATCCGTCTCAAGCAAACCATATTCAAGGGGAATAATAAAGCTTGAGTATAAGAAATTTACCCACTTGAATGAAAGAATGGATGGTGGTGGCTTGGGGAGAGGTATCTCTAACGTGCTAACAAGCTTTACTCCCTTGTGTTCTTCCTTATTAATTTCCACCTCTTCATAAACTTCTTCATTTTCAATCCTTTGTTCATCAACTTCCTCTAACTCTTCAACATCACTCAAGTCATAAATGGGAGGTTGAGAGAAATCTACCTCCACATCACTTTTAAATTCATTGGGAGAAGGTTCTTTAAATTCAAAGGATTCTTCACCAAGAAGATTGGGTGCATGATCTTCATCACCAAGGGAACTCAATTCTTGCTTCATTCTCTCCAAGTCTTCATATAGAATATGCCTCGGAGGTTGTGCACATTCCTCCTCAACATCAAATTTACTCTTCTTGGAAGGATTTTCTTTGATTTTAGCTTCCCATGGAGGTTCCGCATCTCCTAAGTCTTCAACCACTTCTTCCTTTTCTTTAATAATCATAGGCTCCTCTAATTGTTCTAACACAAAGTAGCATTCCTCCTTTTCCACCGGAGTTTCCAATCTTTCCTTCATGCTATGCTCTTTAATTGGTTCTCCACATGTGACCATGGGAGTGCTTTGAGTGCTCAAGCATTGGGAGGCTAAAATGCTTACTACCTTGGTCAAGGTAGCCATAAATTCTAGTGTCTCCCTTAGCATTTCTCCTTGCCCTTGAAGTATAAGGCTAAGGGTTTCATCCATTGAGAATTGGGGTGGATAAGAGGGTTCATTGTCTTGGAGAAAGAGTTCATTATAGGAAGGTGGTTCTTCTTGGTAAGGTGGTGGTGCGTATTGAGGTGGTTCTTGGGAGTAGTAATCTTGGAATTGTGGTTCCATGTATGGCTCATATGGTTCAAAAGGAGGTTGGTATGGTAGGTAAGGATCATGGTCATATGGAGGTGTTTGTTGAAAATAGGCTTGTGAGTGTGGTTGAGGTTCATGTTGAGGATATGACTCATAGGCATATGGTGGTGGTTCTTGAAAGTCACAAGGAGATTCACCATAGCCATTGGATTGATATGCATCATAGAATGGCTCTTCTTCATAGTGCATTAGTGGAGGTTGTTGCCAAGAGGATTGATCATAAGCATATGGCTCTTCCCACCTTTGGTTATCCCATCCTTGACACACATCTTCATTGTAGCTCCCATCACCTACAACATAGTTATAATCACACTCATAGCCAAAATGAGAATTCATGGTGAAAAGATAAAATAAAAACAAAAGCTAATAGAAAACAAAAGAAACAAAATTCTACAACTAGCAAATAAAGCAAAAAAGCAAGATATTCACACTATTCACATATGTACAATAACCAATAACATAACACCATTGCAATTCCCCGGCAACGGCGCCATTTTGACGAATGGATTTTTGATGGTATAGAATTTCACAAATGAAATCTCGTTGCAAGTATAGTTTCTAAACCAATCACTAATCCTTTCATACAAAAAGTTGTTTGTCACTAAAACAAACCCCTAAAATTTATAAACCGAAGTATTCAAACCTCGGGTCGTTCTCCCTAGGAATTGTAATGAAGTGTCTTGTTATCGGTTGTGAGTTATATTTGGGGTTTTGATATGAAGCATGAAAGATAAATGGCAATGAAAATAAACTAACAACTATAAAAGGCTCTTGGTAAGGTGTGAGAACTAGAAGTCCTATCCTAGTTATCCTTCTCAATTGTGATGAGAATTGTTCATTGCTACCACTTAGTTAACCCTTACTAATTAAAGGAAAGTCAAGTGGATGAATTGACTTGAGCCACAAGTCCTAGCCAACTTCCAAGGAAAGACTAGCTTTAGTGCACTCCAAACCAATTAGCAATCTCTCCAATTATCAATCAACAAAGGAATTAGATAACTCAAGTGTCACTAATTACTCTACCTAGGCCAAGAGGAACAAAATCTACACTAAAACTAAAAGAGGCATTTCAACAAACACATAAAGTGCAAGAGGAGTAAACATTATTAAATGCAAGAATTAAAGGAATCTACAACTACAAAGGCAAGAGATCAACAATAGAAAAGCAAAGAAGAACAATTATTATGAATTACCTCTTATTGAATTGGAAGAAAGTAGAAGGAACAATACTAGATCTACAACAAAATATAAGAACAACATAAAGGAAATTACAATAAAAGAATAGAAGAAGATGAATGTAGCAACAAAGAATTGAGAGATAGAAGGAGGTGAAAGCATGAATTAAAATCTAGATCTAACATTATTGAACTAAACCTAATCCTAATTCTAGAGAGAAGTGAGAGCTTCTCTCTCTAGAAACTAACTACAAAGCTAAACTAAGCTAATTGGTAACTAACTCCCCCTTTCCCTCTTCACTCCTTGGGTTAAATAGCATCAGAAATGAGTTGGATTGGGCCCACAAGGCTTTAGAATTCGTTGGCCACGTTTTTCTTTAAGTGAACTAGGTGGCAGCAACGGTGCGTGCGCGTACTTTGCGCGTGCGTGCCACCATATGTGTAGCAACTATGGCAAATCTTATATCGTTTCGAAGCCCCGGATGTTAGCTTTCCAACCCAACTGGAACCGCATCAATTGGACCTCTGTAGCTCAAGTTATGGTCGTTTAAGTGCAAAGAGGTCGGCTTGACAGCTTTCCAGTTCTTTCATTTCTTCATGAGTTCTCCAACTTTTCATGCTTTCTTTCTTCATTCCCTTGATCCAATCTTTGCCTCCTAAACCTTAAATCACTTAACAAACATATCAAGGCATCTAATAGAATCAAGGTGAATTAAATTTAGCTATTTTGAGTCCTAAAAAGCATGTTTTCACATTCAAGCACAATTAAAGGAGAATATACAAAACCATGCTATTTCTTGAATAAATATGGGTAAAAGGTGATAAAATCCCCAAAAATCAATACAAAATAAACCGTCAAATTGGGGTTTGTCAGCCCTCTCCCTCTATTGAAATCTCTGAAACCTTTCCGGATGAGCATTTGTTTGCCATTCAGGAAACACCATGGTTTGCAGACATTGCAAACTATAAAGCTGCAAGGTTAATACCCAAGGCGTACAGCAGGCAACAAAAGAAAAAATTAATTTCTGATGCAAAGTACTACTTGTGGGATGAACCCTATCTCTTTAAGAGATGTGCAGACGGAATAATCCGTAGGTGTGTGCATAGAGAAGAAGCACAGAGTATCTTATGGCATTGCCATGGGTCACAATATGGAGGTCATTTCGGAGGTGAGCGAACAGCCACCAAGGTCCTCCAATGTGGTTTCTACTGGCCTACACTCTACAGAGATTTCCGAGAGTTTGTACGTAACTGTGACAGTTGCCAGAGAGCTGGTAATTTGCCTCATAGTTACGCCATGCCTCAACAAGGAATCTTGGAGATTGAGTTGTTTGATGTATGGGGAATTGATTTCATGGGGCCTTTCCCACCATCATACTCAAACACTTATATTCTGGTGGCAGTTGACTATGTATCAAAATGGGTAGAGGCCATTGCCACACCCACCAATTATACTAAAACAGTGCTGAAGTTCCTCCAGAAACATATATTCAGCAGGTTTGGTGTCCCTAGGGTACTAATCAGTGATGGGGGCACTCACTTCTGCAACAAACAGCTTTACTCTGCCATGGTCCGGTATGGGATTTGCCACAAGGTGGCAACTCCATATCATCCACAGACAAATGGGCAAGCTGAAGTTTCTAACAGAGAACTGAAAAGAATCCTGGAACGGACTGTAAGTACCCATAGAAAGGATTGGGCACGAAGCTTGGATGATGCTCTGTGGGCTTACAGAACAGCATTCAAGACTCCTATAGGGACCTCTCCGTACCAACTTGTGTATGGTAAGGCTTGTCACCTGCCCGTGGAACTGGAACATAAGGCCTACTGGGCAACCAGATTCCTAAACTTTGATGACAAATTAGCTGGAGAAAAAAGATTGCTCCAGCTGAATGAGCTAGAGGAATTCAGATTCACTGCTTTCGAAAATGCCAAGCTTTATAAAGAGAAATCTAAAAGGTGGCATGACAGAAAGCTGTCATCTAGAATCTTTGAACCAGGACAAAAGGTTCTGTTGTTTAACTCTAGGCTCAAGCTATTCCCAGGGAAACTGAAATCCCGGTGGAGGGGACCATATATGATTACAAGTGTATCACCATATGGTTATGTGGAGCTTCAAGACATTGATTCTGATAAGAAGTTTATTGTTAATGGACAGAGAATCAAGTACTATCTTGAAGGCAATGTTGAGCAAGAGTGCTCAAGGCTGAAGTTAGATTAAAAGCTCAGCAAGGTCCAGCTAAAGACAATAAAGAAGCGCTTGTGGGGAGGCAACCCAGCCATTGGGAAGACTTTTTCTGTTATTTTGTCCTATTCTTGATTTTATTTGTTTATATAAAGTTCATTGCTACTAAGGTAAAGAGTCAATTGTATAAGTTCACAGGGTTACAGAAGGATTCAGCACACAAAATAGAGAAAGAGAGCTCAATGGCAAGAAAATGCTAGTAAAAGTCTGTTTTGGGCGTTCAACGCCCAAAAGAAGCATTCACTGGGCGTTGAACGCCAGTAAGGATAGCTATCTGGGCGTTAAACGCCAGATTTACAGCGTCCTGGGTGTTCAGAAAAACGCCCAGTGACAAAGGAGTTCCTGGCGTTCAACGCCAGAAAGAAGCAACAGCTGGGCGTTGAACGCCCATGAGAAGCAGCAATTGGGCGTTAAACGCCCAAAACATGCAGCGTTTGGGCGTTTAATGCCAGGATGGTGGGGAGGAGGTAAATTCGTTTTTACTTCATATTTTTCATTTTAATTTTAATTTTCATGTTTCAATTCATGATTTCTTGCATAAACATGTTACAAACCCTGATTTCTAAAATCCCTAATTTCTAATAACCCTACTTTAAAAATAGCAATTGTATCTTAATCCATAGACACAAATTCTTTTTCAATCCAATCCAACTCTTTTTCAAAAATTTCCAAAACAAATCTATCTCTTTTCCTTCTAAAATCCTTTCAACTCATCAATATCTTTTTCAAATCTCCACATTATCTTTTTCAAAATCCAAATTTATCTTTTTTCAAATATCTTTCATATCTTTTCAATTTTAAATCACATCTTTTCATATCATACTTATTTTTTTAAATCATATCTTCTATCTTATCTTTTTTTTTTTAATTTTCGAAAACCCACCCCCCTCCCTTTTAAATCCACATTCGGCCTCCCTCCTCTCATCCACCATTCGACACTAGCTCTCCTTCTATCCCTCTCCTTTCTTTTCTTTTGCTTGAGGACAAGCAAACCTCTAAGTTTGGTGTGTTTATCCGTGATCACTAAATTATACCCACTAAGATCATGGCTCCTAAAGGAAAATAAACCACTCCAAGAGGCAAGAAAGAGAGTATTCCAAAACCACTTTGGAATCAAGGGAAGTTCTTAACCAAAGAACATTCAGACCATTACTACAAAATAATGGGTCTTAAGATCAGTGATCCCGGAAGTCAAGTTCGATCTGAAGGAAGATGAATATCCGGAGATCCAAGAGCAGATTCGAAACAGGAACTGAAAAGTCCAAGCTAATCCTAAAACAAAAGTGGAAAGGAATATGGCTCAGGAGTTCTATGCTAATCTGTGGCAAACAGACAGGTAGAGAATATCTGGAACTGCCCTCTATGACTATCGGACTATGGTCAGAGGAAAGATTGTTCACATCCACCCTGACAAAATCAGGGAGATCTTTAAGCTACCTCAGCTGAAAGATGACCCAGACTCCTTCAATAGGAGAATGATGAGAATAAACAAGGGCCTGGATAAGATTCTAGAGGATATATGCATCCCTGGAGCCAGGTGGACCACCAGCAGCAAGGGTGTCCCAAATCAACTCAAGAGAGAAGATCTCAAACCAGTCGCCAGAGGATGGCTGGACTTCATTGGGCGTTCTATATTGTCCACTAGCAACCGTTCTGAAGTCACCGACAAAAGAGCAGTGATGATCCATTGCATTATGTTGGAAAAAGAAGTGGAAGTTTATCAACTGATTCCATCTGAATTTTACATACTTGCAAACAAGAACTCCAAAGATGCCAGGTTGGCTTATCCAAGCCTAATCTCTATGCTCTGCAAAGATGCTGGAGTAAGGATGGGAATAACGGAGTACATCTCAGTGGAGCAACCAATCACTAAAACCACAATGGAAAAACAACAAATGCAGGATGACCCCATCAAGAGGAGGGCGCAAGAATTCCTCCCGGAAGTCCCTCAATTTGAATATTGGGAACAACTTGAAGCATCTGTCACCAAGTTGCAAGAATCTATGGACCAAATAAAGGAAGAACAGCAAAATTAAAACAGTATGCTCTGCAAACTGCTCAGAGAATAAGAAGAGCAAGGGCGTGACTTAAAGGAACTGAAGCGTCAGAAGTTATCTCTTGAAGGACCAAGCACCCCACAGACTAGAGGAACATCCACATCCCAAACTCAAGGTTGTTGAGCTCTAATCTTAACCTTAACTCTGTGATAATTGTTCTTATTTTTAGTTTTACCTTAGAAGTTATAGTGGTAATTAGTAGTTATTTTATCTCCAATTAAGCTATAATTTATTTTTCTCATCATCATTAAACATGAATAAAATAGAAGATTTTCTTTAGAATAAGGAGGCAATATTTTTCGAATTTTTAATAAAACAAATTCTAATTGTTTACATGTGGTGGCAATACTTTCTGCCTTCTGAATGAATGCCTGAACAGAGCATATGTCTTTAGAATTTGATGTTCTTGAATGTTAAATATGTTGGCTCTTGAAAGAATAATGAACATGAGACATGTTATTGATAATCTGAAAAATCATAAAAATGATTCTTGAAGCAAGAAAAAGCAGTGAATACAAAGCTTGCAAAAAAAAAAGCAAGCAGAAAAAGCTAATAGCCCTTAAAACTAAAAGGCAAGGGTAGTAAAAAGGATCCAAGGCTTTGAGCATCAGTGGATAGGAGGGCCTAAGGGAATCAAATCCTGGTCTAAGTGGCTAAACCAAGCTGTCCCTAACCATGTGCTTGTGGCGTGAAGGTGTCAAGTGAAAACTTGAGACTGAGCGGCTAAAGTCAAGGTCCAAAGCAAAAAGAAGAGTGTGCTTAAGAACCCTGGACACCTCTAATTGGGGACTTTAGCAAAGCTGAGTCACAATCTGAAAAGGTTCACCCAATTATGTGTCTGTGGCATTTATGTATCCGGTGGTAATACTGGAAAACAAAGTACTTAGGGCCACGGCCAAGACTCATAAAAGTAGCAGTGTTCAAGAATCAACATACTGAACTAGGAGAATCAATAACACTATCTGAATTCTAAGTTCCTATAGATGCCATAACTTGAGCTATGTAGCTCTGATTTGCGTGCCGTTTGTGGCCACGTAAAACTCTCACCGAGTCCGTCATTTTTAGCAAAACAAAGTGGTAAGAAACTCTCAATTTCTTGCCCAGTTCACTGCCCTTATAGATTTTTCATTTTGAGTTTGGTTGTTAAGTAGAATTTTGTGTTTTTAGTTGTTTAGGTGGTATCTAGCATTGAAAAATTATTGGGTTTTGTCCCAATCTACAGTGCGGGTAAGAAAGCTCTTAACCTTTATGGTTTGTCAATTTATTAAACCCTAGGATTGATTTGTAGTAGTTTGTATGATAGCTAGCTTGAATTGATGTTGTTTGTAGTGGAATTGATTATTGGTATGCTTAGAATATGAGTTAAAGTGGTGGATAAGTTTGGTTTCTTGATTGAACTTGGAAAGCTAGTGGAAGAGGTTTTTTTGTGCTTGTGTGGGAATCGGCCAAGGTATGGTTTCGATTTCTTTTAAATAATATGTAATGTTATGGCAACTTAGGCTAGTAGACCTTAGGATAAGATTGAATTGATGATGATTAATGATGTTGTTGATGATTGATGATGATTAATGATGTTGTTGATGATTGATGATGGTTATTGATGTTGATGATAAATGATGAGAATTATGTGAATCGATAATGATAAATTGATCAACAATGATTGTGATGGTTTTGGAATAGTGTAAATGTGATTTATTTGTTGAGAATGGTGATTTATGAGTGGAAATTGTGGAAAGAATTGATGATTTGGAACTAAATAGTTAGGTGTTGTATGGTTGAACAATGATGGAAGTGTAATTGGTAATGTGTATGAATGAGTAGGATTGGAATTGAGTATGTTGAATTGAAATAAGACTTATGAGTTTGGAAAACTAGAGAATTTGCAAAATTGGTAAAATCATGATTTGAACCAAATTCGGCAAGCCATAACATCACCCTCAAAGTTTGGAATTGAGTGAACTACGTCTAAAATTAAAGATGCTTGTGAGAGCTTTAAAATGGTATAAAGATGAGGAAAATCAGAGTTTTATGGAGGATCTTATGAACATTGAAAGTTAGATACAAAAACCTGAATTCTGTAAAGTTGCAGAGAGCCAGAAACTCTGGTTTGTGCACAACATCATGTGTACGCACAAGCTATCATGCGTACGCACCTTGGGAATTTGCAAGTTGTGCGTGTCCACAACATCATGCATACGCACAAGCCGGGAAAACCATCTTGTACGTGCGTACGCACATCGTCATCCGTACATACACTCGGATAAATCTTTTTGGTGCGTGCATACACACGACTATTGATGAGCGGATATTTTATACGCTTTTTGGGGTTAATTTCATGTAGTTTTTATGATGTTTTAGTTAAGTTTTTAGTATATTTTCATTATTTTCTAGGAAAAATTCATATTTCTGGAATTTACTATGAGTTTTTGTGCTTTTCTATAATTTCAGGTATTTTCTGGCTGAAATTGAGGGAGCTGAGCAAAAATCTGATTCGGGCTGCAAAAGGATTGCTGATGCTGTTGGATTCTGACCTCTCTGCACTCGGAATGGATTTTCTGGAGCTACAGGAGTCCAATTGGCGCGCTTCCAATTGCTTTGGAAAGTAGACATCCAGGGCTTTCCAGCAATATATAATAGTCCATACGTTGCTCAAGTATAGATGACGTAAACTGGCGTTCAACGCCAGTTTCATGTTGCAGTCTGGCGTCCAGCGCCAAAAACAGGTTACAAGTTGGAGTTCAACGCCAGAAACAGGTTACAACCTGGTGTTGAACACTCAAAACAGCCCAGACACGTGAGAAGCTTTAGTCTCAGCCCCAGCACACACCAAGTGGGCCCCAGAAGTAGATTTCTGCACTATCTATCATAGTTTACTCATTTTCTGTAAACCTAGGTTACTAGTTTAGTATTTAAACAACTTTTAGAGATTTATTTTCTATCTCATGACATTTTAGATCGGAAATTTGTACCTTTTGGTAGCATGAGTCTCTAAACCCCATTGTTGGGGGGTGAGGAGCTCTGCAGCGTCTCGATGAATTAATGCAAGTACTTCTATTTTTCATTCAAACATGCGTGTTTCTATCTAAGATATTCATTCGCGCTTAATTATGGAGAAGGTGATGATCCGTGACATTCATCACCTTCCTCAACCCATGAACATATGCATGACAACCACCTCCATTCTATATTAGATTGAATGAGTATCTCTTAGATTCCATAATCAGAATCTTCGTGGTATAAGCTAGAATTAATGGCGTCATTCAGGAGAATCCGAAAAGTCTAAACCTTGTCTGTGGTATTCCGAGTAGGATTCTGGGATTGGATGACTGTGACGGGCTTCAAACTCGCGAGTGCTGGGCGTAGTGACAGACGCAAAAGGATAGTAAATCCTATTCCAGTATGATCGAGAACCTCTAGATGATTAGCCGTGCTGTGATAGAGCATTTGGACCATTTTCACTGAGGAGATGGGAAGTAGCCATTGACAACAGTGACACCTTACATAGAGCTTGCCATGCAAGGAACTTTGCACTTTTGCATGCATGAGGGAAGAGGAATACAAGAGAAAAGCTGAAATTCAGAAGACAAAGCATCTCCAAAACCCCAACATATTCTCCATTACTGCATAATAAGTATTTATTTCATACTCTCTTATTTTTCGTAATTCAATTTGATAAGTGAATTGTTTTCCTGACTAAGAGTTACAAGATAACCATAGATTGCTTCAAGCCAACAATCTCCGTGGGATTCGACCCTTACTCACATAAGGTATTACTTGGACGACCCAGTGCACTTGCTAGTTAGTTGTGCGGAATTACATAGTGTGAAGTAATTTTCGTGCACCAACTATCATGCGTATGCACAAGCCTTGTTTTTCACCTAAAACCCTATTTTTAACTGTTTAACCTTTCTGTCAAGCTTGTAAACTTTTATAACACTTATTTAAGGTCTCCTAGCTAGTATTTAGGCTTTGAAACACGAAAAAAAAAACAAAATAAGTAAATTTAAAAGGATAATTTTTTGTTATGAGTTAGAGACGGTGACTTAAGCTTGGGATGAATTGTGGATGGACTGATCAGAGTGGATTGACAGAGTGTTAAGGTGACAATAAATTGAGAAAAATGAATGATTGAGGTTGTTAAAAACTGATGAGATGAATATTAATGAACTTGTGCTATATGAGCAGTGATCACTGAGGCTGATTTTATATTATTGACATGCTGAGATTGGTAAGTTGCTATGCGTTTGGCGAGGACGGTGGTTAATCCTGCTTGTTGAGATTGCGGTGCCAGCGTAAGGTGGTTAATCCCACTACGTTGAGATGTGAGGTCTGAGGCAGAGTATCCCGCTCATATCCTTTCGAGTCACAAGAGTGGACCAGGCACTATATCCTAGGAGCGCTAATTATATTTGTTATCGAAAGCCGACATCCAAAGGAGATGTGTCAGGTTGGCAGTTGAATCAACAAGTGATCTCATGGCCAATAGGACAGGCATTCATCATACGCATTCTTATGTGTTTGTTTGCTTTGTTTACTTGCATCGTGCTAACTTGATTAACATGTTTAATTGATAATTGAATTACCTGCTGTAAATGTATATTAATTGTGTTTTACTTGCTTGCACTATTTGTGTTTTCTACTAGGATTGAAGAGGCTCGATAGGCGGTGATGATGGGATCGCATAGAGAATAGGTTAGCGAAGGCTGTGGAACAATGGTGATCTGTTAGTTTAGAAAATCCTTAAGATTAGATAACCCTTTATGGATTTTTATTTAAAATTTTTATAAGTTTAAATTTTCTGCATGTGGGAAGTTCTAGAATTGCCTTTGGCTTCCTGAAACATTATATCTTATCTATTGGGCACTGTTACCATACTGAGAACCTCCAGTTCTCCTACCATATGTTGTTGTTGTTTTTCAGATGTAGGTCGCAACCCACCTTGGTGACTTTGCGGATGGTGACAGAGCAGAGGATGGCTCTCTTTTGGCTTTGTTTATTTTGATGCAGTTATTCTCTCACTTTTGATTATTGTATATGTTCTCTTAAAGGCTTAAAACTTTGAGAGACATGATGTATCCGTTTTAACTTTCAAAAACTATGTTCTATTCTATTTTAACTAGCCGGCTTAAACTCTGCTGGCTTTGACTAGTTCCCCTTTTGTTATTGTACACACAAACACACACAAACACACACACACACACACACACACACACACACACACACACACACACACACACACATACAAGTATCTTGTTTATCTTGTATCTCTAATCTCTTTCTTACCTTTATGCGTTAGTTATCGTGTATGAATTCTTCGTGCTTTTGTATATCAGTTTTCTATATCTTTGAGCTTTTATTCCTTCATCGGGCTTCTAGTTTTAATATTCCTTGATTATATATTACTGTATGAGCCTTAGAACTGTTGTGATGCTTTGTCGTCTATTGCTTTATGGCTAGAGGTAAGGCTTAGGGTGATAGGGTGTTATACTTAGTGGTATCAGAGTGGTTCATCCTTGTGAGCCTGAGGGATGGACCGATTGTGCCTTATTGCATACTCTGGGTCATTTTTTTTTCGTGCTATTTAGGATATCTACTTGATATGCATAACATGCTTGTTTGTGAGTGCCTTTTTGGGATAATTGAAGCACTGAGCTTGGGGTATTAAGACTGATCACCTTGATATCGATTGTTTGGTGTGAATAGGACCCTGAATGGCAACTCATGGATGGAGTCGATCACGTACACAAAGAGATAATGAAGATGACCAACCGGCCGATAACCATGCTGAGTTCATGGCGGCGATGACCAACCTAGCTAACTCGATGCAAGCGAGTGCTGCTATGACAATTCAAGCTATAGAAAGGTTGAGGCAACTAGCCAGAAATAGGAATGGAAGCAAAGAAGGAGCTGGAAACAACTTAGGTAGTGGTGTCCCGATGACTTTAGCCACTTTCCTAAAAGTTAACCCGCCAATCTTCAAGGGATCAACAAACCCCACTGAAACAAACAACTGGTTCCAATATGTGGAGTGTGCATTACAAAGTCAGTATGTCCCAGATAATCAATTCGTTGATTTTGTGACGTACCAACTAGTGGGAGAAGCTCAACACTAGTGGCAAGGAGAGTGTCAATTGCTACAGCAACAAAATGTAGACATTCCATGGGCGTTATTCCAAATTGTTTTCTACATGAAGTATTTTCGGATTCAATGAGGGATGCTAGAGAGTTGGAAGTCGTGTAGCTGAAGCAAGGGCTTATGTCTGTAGCCGAGTATACTAGTAGGTTTGATGAGCTCTGTAGGTTCTCAAGGGTATGTCAGGGTGCCCCTGAGTCCTATAAGGGTTGGAAGTGCATTAAGTACCAGGGAAGTCTTAGGGAGAACATCATGAGTGTTGTGGCTCCAGTAGAGATTAGACAATTTTCTGAATTGGTGAACAAGGCAAGAGTTGTTGAGAAATGTTCCAAGAAGACCAATGCGTGAGCATCTTGTACCCTTTTTACCTTCATTTTCTAGTTGTTTTAGTTAGATTTTATTAAGTTTTATCTTATTTTAGTGCAAAAATCCTCTTTGGATGCTACTTTGAGTCGTTTTAGTATTTTTTATGATTTCAGGTGAAATTTGGAGCGGTTTGGCAGAGTTTGGAGCTAAAACAGAGAAGCTGGCGTACCCACCCCTTGGGGCGCTAAACGCCAAGCTAGCGTTCAGCACTAGCAGCATGCTCGTGGCCACTCCCTTTAGGATGTTAAACGCCCAATATGACGTTTAGTGTTAGAAAGCTTGGTTCGAATTTGAAGGCCCACTCTTGGAGCATCTCTAGTGGATTTAGCATTTAGTATTAGTTTCATTTTATTTTCTTTTTGTAATTTTTATTTACAAATAATATCTTTTAGTCTTAGGATTTATTATTTTATTTTATTTCCAAATCAAATTAGGTTGGTATAAAAGGGAAAAGATCCATCTTGACTCGGATCTTCTCTCTTCTGTACTTTTCAGAACCCTAGTTTTCTCTGTAAGTCATGAGCAACTAAACCTCTTTGGTTAATGTTAGGAGCTCTGTTTATTTCTATGAATTAAGATTATTGCTTTTCTATTTTAATTAATGTATTGATTCAGTTTCAAGGATTGTTTTCGTTCTTAGTCTTATGAATCTGAGTGGAACGAGAGTATGACCCTTATTCTACATGAGTTCTTTTGATTTGAGAGAGAGTTATCTCGCATGAACAACAGCTTGAAAATAAATTCCTCCTAAATTGTTAATTACATGAACTAATTGGGATATGTGACATATAATCCTGTTAGCTTTGGGTAATTAGGGTTTTTATGGCCATAAACTAGTTTTTGAACTTAACCCTCTAATCGGAACTAAGTGACCACAAGAGTGACAGTTAATGAAGGTTAGAGGAAACTAAATCACTAAGGGATTAGGGTTTAGTTAATAATAGTTTTCCATGGAATGAATCATGCATTGTTAAAATAGTTGGTAAGAACTTTTAATCTGGAAAAGTAAACATCTCCGAAACCTTAACTGTTTTCTTTCACTGCTTTTACACCAAACCTTTTAATTGCTTTCTTTACTTTCTCATCTACTGTTTTATATGCCTTCAACCATCAATAACCTTTTTCTGTTTGCCTGACTAGGCCAATTGAATAACCATTCTTGTTCAATCCAAGAATCCTCGTTGGATCGACCCTCACTCACCTGAGGTATTACTTGGATGACCCAGTACACTTGCCGGTTAAGCTGTGGGAATTCTAAATCCCGCACCAAGTTTTCGGTGCCGTTGCCAAGGATTGTTTGTGATTGACAGCTACTAGTTGTTTAGTTGCTTAGATTAGGAATTTTTGTTAGTTTTGTTTATTTAATTTTTCTTTAAATTTTCGATTTTAGTTTTATTTATTTTTACTTAATTTCTGATTTTAAGTTTGGTGTACCTTTAGTGTTTTCCTCTTTTTATTTTTTCAAAATTTTTAGTGTCTTTTTCTTTTTAGTTTTCGAAAATTTTATGTTATTTTCTCATTCCTATTTTCAAATTTTTTAGTTTAATTGCTTACTTTAATTTATTTTATTTCTTATTTTTTTGGATATCTTATTGGGAGCCCTCTATACTTTGACATAGAGACTCCCACTTTTCTTTGTCTCTTGTTTATGAGCAGGAACTGGGATAAAAAAAACCCCTTCTTGAGTTTGATTCTGAACCTGAGAAGACCTTGAGGCGGTGTTTGCAACAAGCTAGAGCTTACAAAGCTGGAGAGAACCTTAAGGAAACTTTTGAGAAGGAAGTTGAAGAGCTTACCATGGATGCCAATGGTGGAAACCTGAACGCTAATGAGCCTGCAAGGAGGATGCTTGGCTCATACACTGCATCCATGCCTGACTTCTATAGGTGCAGTATAGCTGTACATGCTATTGGTGCAAATAATTTTGAGCTTATGCCTCAACTGATCACTCTAGTGTAGCAGAATCGCCAGTTTCATGGAGTCCCGCAGGAAGATCCAAACTTATTCATCTCTACCTTCCTGCAGATCTGTGACACTGTGAAGACAAATGGAGTGAATCCTGAGGTCTACAAGCTCATGCTCTTCTCATTTGCTGTAAGGGACAGAGCAAAGCAGTGGCTTGATTCTCAGTCCAAGGAGAGCCTGGACACGTGGGACAAGGTGGTCACTAGATTTCTGACCAAATTTTTTTCACCTCAGAAGCTAACTAAGCTTAGGGTGGATGTCCAGACCTTTAGAGAGAAAGATGGAGACTTCCTCTACGAGGCCTGGGAGATATACAAGCTGATGATCAAGAGCTGCCCTCCTGACATGTTTTCAGAATGGACCAAGTTACAGATCTTTTATGATGGCCTCTCTGAGATAGTGAAGATGTCACTGGACAACTCTGCAAGTGGTTTCTTGCACATGAAGAAGACGCCTGAAGAGGTGAATGAGCTTATTGAGATAGTTGCCAACAAACAGTATCTATACACTTCTGAGAGGAACCTTGTGAACACTGAGACTACTCAGAAGAAAGGAGTTATAGAGGTGGACACACTAGATGCCATCTTGGCTCAGAACAAGATTATGTTCCAGCAAATTAGTATGATTTCTCAGCACTTGAGTGGGATGCAAGTCTCAACAGTCAATACTCAAGATGCATCCTATGAGATGAATGGAAGCTACAACCAAGGGGACGCTTATGGCTATTCCCAACCCACTACTGAGCAAGTTAATTACTTGGGCAACTCCTCCAAAAATCTCAACAATGATCCATATTCGAATTCTTTCAATCAGGGATAGAGAAATCACCCTAACTTTGGATGGAGAGAGCAGCCATAGAAGCTCCAACAAAGCTTCAACAACAACCAGGGTGGCTCAAATCAGAATAGATTTAACAACCGGCAGTTTCACCCATCTCAGCAGCAACAAGGATCCTCTCAGAGCCAAGATACTCCTGACTTAGCCACACTAGTTGCTGAACTTTCCAAGACCACTTACAGCTTCATGTAAGAAATAAGAGCTTCAATTTGGAACTTGAAAGTACAAGTGGGTCAATTGAGTAAGAGGATATCTGAGAGACCTCCTAACACTCTTCCTAATAACACAGAGATAAATCTAAGAGAAGAGTGTAAGGCCCTTACCATGGCCAAGGAGGCCGAGCCTAAGGAGATGCGAGTTACTGAGTAATTGAAAACAGTAATATGCAAACAAGTACATCTTTACAGTTCCAATTCTGAGTAATTGAAAGAAGAAAAGGCTCAAGAAAAGGCTGGAAACATACTGTTACATGCCCCATTGGTGGCACAAGAGCCTGAAGTACCCCACCCTCAGAAGTTGCAAGAGGAGACTAAGGATGAGCAGTTCACTCAATTCTTGAAAATCTTTAAAAGATTACACATCAATATGTCTTTTGCTGAGGTGTTGGAAAAGATGCCTCCATTCACCTCGCCGCCGCAAGCAATGCCGCTGTTGCTGCCTTTAACGAACCTCTGTGATTTTTTTTCCGCCTTCATCTTCTTTTGATTTTTCCTTCCTCTTCATAATTTTAGATCTAATTCATGATCTAGTAGGAAGAAATAGAGAATGCTCGTTTTTTCTCCTTTATTTTTACTTTGATTGATCTTCTGCGTTGTTGTTGTTGTTGACGAGGGTGCCAGAGGTGGTGGAATTTTACTACACGATGAGGAGACAACCATAGCAAAATACAACTAAAATGGAATGCTGGAGGCAGTGCTGGCTCCGGCAAATGCACGTGATATAATCGATGAGATTAAGAACCGCTCTTCTCACTTGCTCACGGTAAGTGCTCTCATATTTTTATTTTATTTTTTACTAAATTTACAATTATACCCCGTGAAAAAGGAGAAATAGATGTGATTAAAACCTGTGTGTTCTGGAATATTCACGAGCCTTCCCCTGGCAATGTACCTCACCACTCTCTTATTCTGAATTATTATCATGTTTTGTTTTTTCTTCTGTGTTTCTTTCTCTCATTTGATCTTTGTTTATTGTGTTTTCTTCATGCTACTCCACTCAGTAAAATTTTGAAGGGAGATATGTTCTGGTGAGATTCATGAAGATAATACAAAAAGTTGGTCTCTACGCTCATCATCACATTGGACCTTATTGGCATTCCTGGTATTGTTATCGCAGATGTCAGCAAGTCAAAGGTATATGACTGCTACCCTTTTCCATCTGTTTAAGTTATTCCATAGTCAGGCACTTTGCTATTATTGTTTTCTATTACTTTTTTTATATGCTTCTAGAATTTTTATTAATGATGGCGAAGTATGTGCTATTTATAATATCATTTTTGTACTTGAAAAAGTTGAAATCATCATTTTTAGGAACTAATAGATTATTATAAAATCTCCAATCCAAGAGACTGGACTGGAAGAGTGAATAGTTTCTTATTACAAACATTTAGTAATAATGCACTTATTGCACTTTATGTGTTTGTTATTTTGCTTCTTAGAAATTACTTCTGTTAGTTCTGTATTTGGTTGTAGCTCCTGTTTTAAGGCTTGGAGTTTGTTATTCGTTGCATCTGAGTTTCAAAGATTTTATGATTTAACTTGAATTCTGCTTGTTTAAAACTGGATAAGTTATTGGTTGCTTGAATTACACAGTAGCAGCATTGAGAGTGTTGTTTTCTTTCTATATTTTGATTATTGATCGCAGTTGATGTTTCTTGGAAGAGGATCAAACATTGTTAACCCTACTTCTTAGAAGAGGATCAAACATATCAGGTTAGTGACATTTTCCTTTCCTCTGGAATATGATTTACTTTTTTTAGTCTTTATGATGCTAAGGCATAGAGAAGAAGTATAAAAAAACAAAGACAGGGATAGGCATCAGGACAAGGATAAGGAGCATAAGAAGCATAAACATCGTCACAAAGATAAAGATCAAAGCAAAGACAAGGAGAAGGACAAGGACATATGATAGATTTTAACAATTTTTTATTCACTACTATAAAATGGTCCTAGACTTGAAACAGAAGTCTTTGAGAACATAATTTTCAGAATTTTCTAAGTGTCTAGTTTGCTGTAGCCTCTTTACTTCTTAAATATAAAAGTACATGTACTAAACTGGAGACAACAATGTTAAGCTTCAACATCAAGTTGCTTCCTAATAATTGCTAAATCTATAATCTTTACATACTCGTGAAAGGTTTCTGTCACTGAGAAAAGGCACAAAAAGTGAAGTAGCTAATACCCTAGAAGAGGTAAGCTTTTGTATGTCTTATTTGTTTGGGACAACTTATGTTCACACTCGACACTCGAATATCCCATTCTTTGAACTCCTAAATGATTAGGAAATGTTTCAGGAGCTTCATAATGCAAGATCTACATTTGAGAAAGCTCGATTTAATCTGGTCAGTAAACTCATTTGATCAAAACATAAATAAGTTATCATGGTATGATTTTTTTTCACAAAGTTAAAATACCTCTCCAGGTTACTGCCTTGTCAAATGTTGAAGCCAATAAGAGGTTTGAATTTTTAGAAGTAGTTAGTGGGACAATGGATGTGCATCTTTGTTACTTCAAAAAGGTAGACATTGTGTTCGTATATGTATCTTCTGCACCATATTTTTTGTCACCGTGCTTGTCCTAAGTAAATTTTACTTGTAGGGGTAAGAATTGTTGCACCAGATGGAGCTATATATTAACTAAGTTTGAAATCAACTTCCAAAAGCTTTGTTTTTTCTATGGAATTTTATGTAATTGGTAAAATTATAATAAAGTGAAGCATGAAAAGTTATTTACTCCAAGCTAGTTCCTTTGCAGGTCTTGACTTATGCTCAACAGTCAAGAGAAAGGTCTAATTATGAGCAGGCAGCTCTCAATGAAAGAATGTAAGAATACAAACGGAAGATTGACCGAGAGAGTAGATGGGTTTCAAACGGTTCTAGTAGATGTCCTAATGGAGATGGTATACAAGCCATTGGTAGAAGTTCACATAAGATGATAGAGGCAGTTATGCAATCTGCTGCAAAGGGAAAGGTTGGAGAAGAGGCCTGTAAATTTGATGATAAAAAAGAATTAGTTATTATTTTCTCCAGATGGCTCCTCTAACATTTTCTTGTATGTACATCATTTTTAGGTCAAAACTATTTGCCAGGGTTATCTCTCAAAACGATCATCAAACTTAAGGGGAGATTGAAAAAGGAGGTTTTTTGTTCTTGATAGTCGAGGAATGCTGTATTACTACCGTAAACAAGTCAACAAGTCATCGGTTAGAATTCTAACATGAACAAATCAGTTGGTTTATGAATAACTTGGGCTGATATGCTTCTTCATTCACCTCATGTTATTGTTTTAATTCTCACGTGTAGGGATCTAGCAGTCAACATTCTGGTCAAAGGAATAGTTCTGAGCTCGGGTCTGGACTTTTAAGTCGATGGTTGTCTTCTTATCATCATGGTGGAGTACATGATGAGAAATCTGTTGCACATCATACTGTGAACCTTTTTATATCTACAATCAAAGTTGATGTTGACCAATTAGATTTGAGGTTTTGCTTTCGGATCATCTCACCAACAAAGAACTACACTTTGCAGGTTATTTGATATGATTTTGTAATTTCTTGGATTATGATATTATTACAGGAACAATAGTAAGGGATTTATAGATTAATTCCAGAATTATTCTTGTCAGTGTAGGCAGAGAGCGCACTGGACCAAATGCATTGGATTGAAAAGATCACAAGTGTTATTGCCTCATTATTGAGTTCTCAGATTCTTGAAAGGGTAACTGCCAAAAACTTTTGCTTGATATGTTCCAGTGGAACTTCTGTTAACTTTGATTAATGGTGCCCAATTTTTTCAGTTATTACCTACAATTTCAATGGGAAGTGCTCATAATAGGTCTACCAGTGAGAGTAATTCTTTTGAAAGTTCAGATTTTGATCACACAGCTATTGAAGAATTTACGGCAGAGAGAAATCCTGCTACAACAAATGTGGACCACAACTCGAGAAGTTTGCAGCTGCAATGATCCGGTATTAAAAATGAGAAGCCTTTTGATGTGTTGCGAAAAGTGTGTGGGAATGATAGATGTGCTGATTGCGGTATCCCTGAACCTGATTGGGCATCACTAAATCTTGGTGTTCTTATTTGCATCTAGTGCTCTGGTGTTCATTGAAATCTTGGTGCACACATATCAAAGGTAGGTCACACTAGTGATTTCTCTTGATCTCTATACTTCTTATATGTAAAATTCTTTCTTTAACTTCGAATACCATCTGTAAAGTTGCTTCAGAAAGAGCATATTATAAAATCTTTACTTTAAATTTTGAAATCCTCTAACTTCGATATTTAGGATTCAACAACTGCTTCTAGTTTGCGATGTTACTTTATTACATTGCTCATCATTATGTTATAAGCAGTTGATCATAAATTCCTTTTATTTGCCAAATTTTCATCATGTGTCATATTGTTAAAAAAGAAAAAAAAATTCAGCTTTGTGTTTAATAAATCCAACCCTTATTACTGTGGATTTCATAGTTGGTTTAATTATGCACAATTTGCTATAGTTTTACTCAATTTTCATTTAGGTCTCTATAGTTGGAAATTTTTTTAATCAGGTCCATATATTGAATAAAATTGTGTTTTCAAGTCCTTGAAATAGCCTAATGTTACAAAAAGTTATGAACCTTTTTTATAATTTAATAGATTTAACCAAAAACTTTACAATAATAAATTGCTTTAGAAACTTGGTTACAAAGTTTTAAACCTTTTTTTATTAGAATTTGACAGTAATAATTGTTATGATAGTGGTTATTCTTTGTGCAACTATGAAAGTTATGAAAATTCTTTTATTTATTTATATTATGTGAATTTTTTTGTAAACTAGGTAGTGTTTTAACTAAGATTGAAAGGTGAATTCACCCTATGAAGGGAGAAGGAAGCAGGTAAAAAATTTGCTGGAGACAAAAAAACTTTCTTTTTCTTTTTTGTATAATAATATTTATTTTATTTTATTTTGGAATTAATGTGACGGAGATGGCCTCTAATCTGGAGTCTTTTCAGATGCTTCTTCTGAAGAAGGTTGTTTCGTCGACAATAATGGAATGAGAGCTTGATGCCGCCATCACCGCAGCTGCCTGCGCTCGCTCTGAGAAGCGACAACTTGAAATGGCACAGAGAGCTTTTGAATTGCATGCGCAAGAGGTCACCAAAGAGCTTGAGAACACCACAAGTATGTTCATCATGAATCCTTAGAACTCAAACTATAATCATAATATGTAAATGCCTGTTTTAATCTGGAGTAACTTATTTTTTTCTGTTGTCCTTCAATATGAATGAGCTATGCATGTTGATTTTGGTTGAAGAAATTATTAAGTTGTTAATTTCCATTAGGGAGTAATTAAGTCCACATTCAGTTACACACTGATGTAGTAGCATGCCTTGAATTTTTGAAATTGTGTTGATGCCATTGTACCTGAAAACTTCAACCTCGGGTTTCTAGTTTCAAATCTTGTTTTGGTTGGGGAGAAGGGGTAGATTTTGGGATTTGCAGTCAGAAATTGAATGCAACTCTACTTGAGGTGTTTGAGCTACACATGGAAGAATTACGTGTAAAGCAAGAAGAAATTGCAAAGAGTGACAATGATATTAAACTTCTGGAAGCTATTATTCAAATGCTTGGAGGAAAAGAATCTATTTCCACGTCTATCTAAAATCCAGGGTGCTTCGTACTCCTTTTTTCTTCTTTTCTTGTTCATTATTTTTGTTAAAATTGCCATGTAAAGTGAATCATACTACTATGTAAATTGTGATGATTGATTTTCAATACTAAAATATTATATATTATGATTAATATTTTATTTATGAGTTACCTAATATTTTGTTTATGAATTATGATTTCTTGTTATTGGAAAATTTTAAACAAAAAATTGTTTAACATATTAAAAATGACGGTTAAAACTGTCTTTTTAAACGATAAAAAATATCACTTTTATCTGGTAAAAACAACGGCTTGTAACTGCCATTTTAAACAATTAAAACCCCATTTTAACTCGGTAAAAATGGCGGTTTTAAACTACCATTTTTAAACAATAAATAATTCCGTTGTAAACAACATGAAACGACATTTTAACCAATCAAAATCGTTTTATTTGGAAATAACGGCGGTTTGAACCGCTGTTTTAACCAATAAAAAACACCATTTTATCTGAAAATAATGCCGGTTTGAAATCGCCGTTTAAACCAACCAGAAAGTGCCGTTTTATCTGCAAATAACGGCGGTTTGAACCACCATTTTAACCCAACTCAAAACTGCCATTTTAACCAGGTAATTGTGGCGGTTTTTTGAAAACCGCCGTAATAACCAAATGGTGCTTCAAATTATGGTGATTTTTCTTGAGCGTCGTTCAAGGTAATAATGGTAGTTCAAACCGCCGTAATAACCCTAAAAAACCGCCGTAATTACCAAGTTTTTTTGTAGAGTTTTAAATCCTGGGTCGTCTCCCTCGGACTATGCAAATGAGATGTCACACTCTTGGTTGTGAAATAAGGGGTTTCTTCAAGCATTAGATGAAAAATTAAAAGAACTAACGAATAAAATCACTAACAAATAATCAAAAAGAAAATTAATGCAAAGTAGAAGAAAGTAAGATCAAAACTAGTGAAAATGCGATAAATGCATAAAAGAGCCTTGTTTTGGGAATGAGAATTAAGGAATCCTATCATCGTCATAACCACAACTATGGCAACTATGATGAGTTAATCTTACTTCGTCAACCCCTAACATCGAGGAGTAAGTCAAGCTAGCGTTAATGGAAATAAAAGTCAACTAACAACCCAAGAATTACCACTAAATATCGGACATTATGACTCTAGTATCCTAGGAACTCATTTTCCAAGCCAAGGTGTGAAAATATACTCACAATCTATAGTTGGCATTTTCACAAACACTTTGTGGGCATAAAAACAAAACATGGTAAATTGCAAAAGAAAATGAAACTATAACCAAACTATTCACAATATCAACAATAAACATTCAATCAAGCAAGTATAAATCATAAAAGACCAAATTCATAAACAAAAGATTCAAGTAATCAAAATTGAGCAAATTAAGAAAATGACTTCTATTATAAGAAAGCAAGAGTAAATGTGATTAATTAAAGAGTACTTACAAAAGAGATGAGCAAAATCCAAGATCAAAACTGAAAGTATAAAATTCTACAATGAAATTTAAGTAAACCCTAAGAGAGAAATGAGAGAACACTACTCTACACTACTCCTACTCCTAATTATCTATCTAATGTGAGTAATGAGGCCTCCTAAGCGTATGTTCATTTTCCTTTGATATAGCCTTCAAATTGGCTTTAGCAACTCCAAAAATTGGGCCAAGAAGCCCCCAAAATCGCGAGCCACGTGCTTCATTAATGAAGTCACACGCTGGGACTTGTGTGTACGCACACTTGCTGATTTTTCCACTTGTGCGTACGCATAGGAGGTGGTACGTACGCACACTTCAGTGTGTGCTTCTCCTTTGTTTTTTCATTAAATCTCCCTTTTTGCATGCTTTCTTCCACTTCTACCAAACCATTCTTGCCTAATTGACCTGAAATCACTTAACAACATATATCACGGTATCGAATGAAATAAAAGTGAAATTAAAATGATCAATTTAAGCACAAAAATACATGTTTTTACATTTAAGTTCAAACTACAGAGAAATCACAAAAGTATGCTCTTTTGGTGATTAAGTGTGAGTTTATGTGATGAAATCTGTCCAATTCAAGCCAAAAATCATCATCAAATATGGACTCATCACTAGTTCAATCCTATAACATCAAAACACCATAATCTTCAATACCCATAAACCAAAATTTTGAAGTTGCAAGGAGGAAGGGCGGAGTGAGAAAATGAAATTTTTTTATCACTTTGTTCGGATGGTTTCGAAGAGTTTGACGCAGTGAACACCTAGCTGCAAATGGTGCGACGATTGGAGCTCCGATTTAAGAGATATGGAGAATTGAATATTAAATGGGGTTAGGGTTTAGTTCAATTGTTCTTCCCTTGCTCCCCCCTTTCAGCGTGCTTCAAGGAAATAATGGGGAAGAATAGGCTATGTCTTCCTATTTATATAGTGCCTTGGGTTTAGTTTAGGTCCAATCCAATCGGTTCGGTCCGTTGGTCCGGTTTTGGACCAAATTTTTTAAAATTAGTGTTAAAATTTATATTTTAAATATTTCTACCTCTCTAAATTATAAAAATTAATTTTCTAATTTTTTTTATTAATAATTAATTTATTAGCTAATTATTCATTAATTTCGCGGGATTTACAGCCTATGTTGTTTAACATCTCTGCTTGATTTGGACAGCACGAATGTGAATGATGTAACACAACCTTCGAAATGGTCCAAACATCAACGTTCTTCAATATATGTATATAAATTCTTGCAAGACAATTTAATCCAACTGAGGGATTTGCCTTCTCAGTTGGAGATATGTTCCATTTTCATTTCCCTTCTCTAGTACATGTAATCAATTGGTTCTTAATTTTATTTTCCTTCTTATTTGTGTTTCAAATTTTTTTAGAAAAATTTGGAAGTTTAGAATAATCTTTGTAGAATTTTCCAGCTTCTTCAAGCATGTTAAAAGTCATCCCAACATTTGGAACTAGCTATTCATCAACATCACACAGAAACTGAAAATACACCAAAATTATTCCAAAATACACCATATTAGAATCTAAAATACACAGAAACTTTGAACGAAACAGATTCATCAAAATAATAAAGTCAGATTCAAAACTCATACATTACATTTAAATTCAAACTATCAATCATGAAAAAAAAAATTTCACAAACAAAAACAAAATTATTCAATTACAAAATCATAAAACAACTAACAAATTACATTAACTAGATTCAAACTACACCTCACCACTTGATTTGATTCAAAATAATAATACAATTGGGTTTGGTTCAATTGAAAGTCTGAACCTAAAAATACACCAAAAGATTACCAAAATACACCGATTTACAATATAGAAACACATCGAAATAAGAATGGAACAGATTCATCACAATAATAATTCAGATTCAGAACTCCTACATTACATTAATTCAAAACATCGACCATGAATATCAATTTTCAAAGACAAAAATAACATTATTCACTTACAGAATTATAAACTACTAACGAACTACATTAACTAGAATCGAACCAAACCCCAGCCACTTAATTCAATTCAAAACAATAATTCACTTTGCTATGGTTCAATTGACAGTCTGAACATGAATCATTTATTATCTTCGACAACGAAATACCTGCTCAAACTTGATTTCACAGCTTGATTTCAAAAATTTTGATCCAAATCTTCAAATAAGATAAAAGAGCATTGAACTTGAACGAAGAAAACGCAAAGAACGAAGAGAACATAGAGAATGAAGAGAAATACAGATATCGCAGAGATGGAACAGAACGTAGAGATGCAAAAAATGGTGAGAAAATTCGAGAAAGAAAACAAAATTCGCATAAAAAAGGCAGTTATATATATATTCGCGCGTTGAGCCAAAAATTTTTTAGAAGTAGTAGGGGTTGAAGATAAATTAGGTCAAAATTACTTAATTAAACTTAGTTGATTAAATAACTTAGACGTAGAAATTAATTAACTGATTTTGGTAATTAATTTTAGTATACAAATAATATTTTAAAATATATATTATATTAATTAATTTAGTTAAATATAATAAATTATCTAATAATTTTAATTGTTATATTTATTTTTAAAAATGTTAATTTATTTAATAGTAACTATAATATTTTTATCTAAAGATAATATTTAAAATAATTAAATTATTTAATATATTTAACTAAATTATTTTTGCATCCCCATTTTATGTTTTTGTTTAATAATATTTTAGATTCAATGCATAAAATAACGAGGGTGTCAATTACCTTACGGGATGTGGATGCTTGCATGACTGTATATAATATATAATCCAAGTCAAGTCGGCAAGGGCCTCAGCTTCTTCATTTATGAAATTTGATCAATTCTAAGTTCTCTTAAGCTTCACTGCTCATTATATTATTCTTCATCAATGATCCCAGTCACCCAATCATGCTCTCCCATGCCAAGCTGATTGTATTATATACGTCGTCCCAACCCACCCAATTCTTCAGATATCGCTCGACAAAACAACCACGTAAGCTCTTCTGTTATCTCTGCTTTCCCAACATTATCGTCGTTTTCTTTGGACCCAAACATGTTTTCTACATTATTGTTTGTGACGCAGTTCTTCAATTCTAACTAGTTCCATATTGTTCTCAAGTTATTTTTTTAAATAATGCGAAGCCAGATTTCTCTTTTTTTTTTTTGTCCCTTTCTGAAGGGCGTCGTGTATGTGTGATTTTGGGAATTAAAGAACCGGGAATAAAGCTCGAGAAATATTTGATATCTATAAAAACCAAAGAAATAAAGAATTGAAAAATGAAAATTTACGGGCTGGAAAACAGCTGCTGTGATTATGTACTTTTCGTCAAGATTCAGTTGCAGTTTTTTTAAGTAAAATAAATATTTAAAAATATTTTAATAAATTTAATTAAATTATTATTTAATAATTTTTAACTCTTATTTTTATATAAAAATAATTATAAGTAAATTTTTATCATATATTTAATTATGTGGTGGAATACTGGAAAGGCACAAGCTCATCATAAGCCACGTAACTACACCTCAACATCAAGCCTCTTTCTTTCTCATAAACGTCTTAGCTTCAAAATGTCTAGATAAATCTTTTTTAGCAAAAATAGGATTATTAGAATAAGTATAAAAAACAAATCTTTTAAACGTTATCATTTTTATTTTTTACAGAAAGATATTTCAAAAATAAAATAAAATAAAATCTTTTAATATTATATTGAAAGGTCTAAATATAAATTTAAGCAAGATAATCATTGAGAGATACTATTTTAACGAGCACTAAGATTTTTATTTTATTTTAATTTCAATATATTTAAATATTGAATAATTACTCAATCAGTTTTTAAAAATTTTAAAATTGAATATTTTATTCACAAAAAAATTAATACATAAAAATATTTTTAAATTTTATTTTTAATTTATTTTCTGACAGAATAATAACTCATCAGATTAATCTTCAAAAATTTTTAAAATAGATATTTTAATTTTTTAAAAAAATTAATATATAGATTAATTATTAATATTTTTTTGATAAAAAATAACCATTTTTTTCTAAAAAAATAAAATAAAATAATTATTATTAATTACATAATAATATTATATAATTTTTTATATTTTTTAAATAAAAATAATAATAAATTTATTTATTAAAATTCTTATGTGTATATATATATATATAATATTCGCTCAATAATATAATAAAATAATAATAATAATAATGATAATATTCAATAAATTTATTAAAATTTATTTTATGAAAAATAATTATTTAATATTTTTGTATTTAATATAATCAAAAAATATTTTATTTTAAAAAATATTTTTATATTAAAAAATTTTTTAATTTAAATTTTAAATAATTATTATTGACTTTATTTATTTTTAACGAAAAGTGTGTATTAATATATTCGTATCATTATTATTGATTTTATCATCGTCTACATATAATAAACTAAATTAATAATAATAAAAATTGATATATAATAAAAATAAATTAGACAAAAAATTATTATATATGACAGAAAAAATATTAAAAAATAATTTATATATTATTTTTTTAGACTAAAATATTAATTTTTAAAATATTTAAAAATTAATTTAAATAATTATTCTATCAGAAACAAAGCTGCAGATTATTTTGTCTATTAGAATAAAATTTTAAAAATTAATATGTATATTAATTTCTCTTAAGAATTAAAATATCTACCTTTAAAATGGTTGAAATCTGATTTAGATAATTACTGCTGAATATTTAAGCGTATACTGCTTTGAAATGTTGGCAAGACAAATTACATGGATGCCTTTTACCAGAAGTTTTGAGCCTGACTTTGAGTTTTCAACACGTACAACCTGCGTCATCAATTTGACGAAGATGTTGATGGCGTTCTGATTTGATAACCGGAGTACTAATTCAATTTAGTTACAATTAAAAGACTAACACTTAGTTCTCTTCGCATAAAAATTTATAGTTAAAAATCATTACATTCACTAAATTATTATCTAATATTATTTAATTATAAAATAAAATATAAAAATAATTACATACAAATTTTTATCATTATTATAACTGTGTGGGATAATATTTGTTGAGATTGCTATTAAAATTAAGAGCAAACACTTTTCCACGTGTGTTTGTTTACGGTACGATTTAAATGGATTTCAACAAAAGTTAATTCAATTTAAAGTATATAATTTACTGTGATTTGAATTATATTAATTTTATTTTACCTTTTAATTAATTCAATTTAATTTAAATTTTTATAATTTAAATTGGATATGTTTATATAATAATAAAAATAATAAATAAAATATAAATAAATAAATAAAATTTATTTTATATTTATAAAATATTTATTAAATAATAATAATATATGAATAAAATAAAAATATATAATAAATTAAATATAAATAAAATATTAAATTTGACAATAAAATAATAATATTATATTGCCGTGTGTGATTTAATTTGAACTAAATCAATTTTGATAAGTTAATAAAAAATTAGTACAATTTATCAAAAATAAAATCTAATTAAATCTATCTTAGTATATATTTTATTAGTTTTTTCGTTTAGATTGAATTAAATTAATAATTTTCTTTAGATCAATTTACTTTTGAACTCCTCTCTTGTTCTTCCAGTCCAACCATATTTGTGTGAACTTATTCTTCTCCCCCTCCCACTCCAACCATATTTGCGTGAACTATTAATACGTTTACTTTACTTATGGAAATGAAGCTAAGCTTATTGTTGAAAATTTGGCCGATCATTTAGACCGTTCAAAGAAATATACGTTGCTTTCGTGTTGGTTGCATAGTCTTCGTAGAAAATATTCCCAAATTTCTACCTCTATATATTTGAATTAACAATCATATTAGATGTAAAAAAAATCATTAAATCAATTATTTATATAAAATATATATTTATACATAAATATATAATAAATCAATAATTAATTTTGTAATTAATTTTTAATATATAAATAAGATTTTTAAATCAAATAAAAAATATTTAAATATTTTAAAAGTGTTTAGTAGATTGGATAATTTCAGATAATCTTCGATTAAATCATTAGTTGGTTTAAATTTAACTTTCTCAAATTCATTAGGTTGTATGGAACTGAATATTATTCTATTTTTTGTTACGTATATTTAGAGGTGCATGCTATGGTGAGGAAAAAATAATGAAAAGATAAAGATTTATTTTGATAAATAATTAGCTACTTATCTAAAAAAGATATAATTTTGTTTTGATTAATTTTTTAAAACAAACTAATACACTTGTATTTATTCCCTCAGTACAAAAGTCCTCTGGTGCAGTAATTGAAAAGTTAAGCAAGAAATATTAGCAATGGGTTCAAATAGTACAGGATGTCCGGCAGGCATGAAAGCGACGTCGAATGGGGTGTTTCAGGGAGACAATCCGCTTGACTACGCACTCCCTCTTGCAATCTTACAAATCTGCATGGTGGTTCTTCTCACTCGCCTCCTAGCATTCCTTCTCAAGCCACTAAGGCAACCTCGCGTGATTGCAGAAATTGTGGGTGGAATATTGCTGGGTCCATCAGCTCTGGGACGCAGCACTGCCTTTCTAAACGCGGTCTTCCCATCCAAGAGCCTAACGGTCTTGGACACTTTGGCCAACATTGGCTTACTTTTCTTTATGTTCTTGATAGGACTCGAGCTCGACACAAGGTCCCTCCTTAACAAAACAGGAAAGAAAGCTCTTGCCATTGCCCTTGCAGGGATCACATTCCCCTTCGTCTTGGGAATCGGGACATCTTTCGCACTTCGAGCAACAATCTCGCAGGGAGTCGATAAAGCACCTTTCTTTGTGTTCATGGGAGTCGCACTCTCCATCACCGCCTTCCCCGTCCTGGCACGCATCTTGGCTGAGTTGAGGCTGCTTACCACTGAGGTTGGACGGATGGCCATGTCAGCAGCGGCTGTTAATGACGTGGCAGCGTGGATTCTTCTCGCCCTTGCGATTGCGCTCTCTGGCTCTAACTCTTCTCCACTTGTCTCCGTTTGGGTCCTCTTGTCCGGATGCGGCTTTGTAATCTGTTGCGCACTTGTTCTTCCTCCGATCTTCAGATGGATGTCTCGGCGCTGCTCTGAAGGTGAAGCCGTCAACGAGTCCTATGTCTGTGCCACGTTGGCAACGGTCTTGGCAGCTGGTTTTGTCACTGACACCATTGGAATCCATGCTCTGTTTGGGGCTTTTGTCGTTGGAGTTGTTCTTCCCAAGGAAGGCCCTTTTGCGGCTGCTCTTGTTGAGAAGGTTGAGGATCTTGTCTCTGGTCTCTTCCTTCCATTGTACTTTGTGTCCAGCGGACTCAAGACAAATGTAGCCACCATTCGTGGCCTCAAGTCCTGGGGGCTCCTTCTTTTGGTTATATTCAATGCTTGCTTCGGTAAGATTGTTGGTACCATTGCTGTCTCCTCCTTTTGTAGGGTACCTTTTCAAGAATCATTGGCTCTCGGCTTTCTCATGAATACTAAGGGCTTGGTAGAGCTCATCGTGCTCAACATTGGTAAAGATAGGAAGGTAAATTAAATTAACAAAAAGTTGTAAATTTAGACGTAATTATTTTCTTATGAACTTAGTAGTTAAAAATTGTTAAATAATAAATTATATCAAATTATTTAGCGGTTTTGATCTAGTGACTATATGTGAGTTTTTATTTTAACAAAAATGTTTAATTTGTTTAACCCTCAACGTTGCATTTGATTAAGTTTTGCACATGATCTTATTACTTTTTTTAATTACTTTGTAGGTATTAAATGACCAAACATTTGCAATTATGGTGCTGATGGCTATCTTCACAACATTCATCACGACGCCTTTGGTAATGGCAGTTTATAAACCGGCCAAGAGAATGGCAAAAGCTGACTACAAATACAGAACAGTTAAGAGGAAAAACCCGGACACTCAACTGCGACTCATGGTGTGTTTCCACAGCACAAGGAACATCCCTTCAATGCTAAATCTGATTGAAGCCTCGCGCGGCACTGAAAAAAGGGAAGGCCTTTGCATATATGCATTGCATCTCATGGAGCTCACTGAGAGGCCTTCTGCTATATTGATGGTCCACAAAACCAGAAAGAATGGCCTACCCTTTTGGAACAAAGGCTGCCACAGCAACAGCCATTCTGATGCGAATCAAATGGTGATTGCATTTGAGGCTTTGGAGCAGCTAAGCAGAGTGTCGATTCGCCCCATGACTGCAATCTCATCCATCCCCAACATTCACGATGACATATGCGCTTGTGCTGAGAGCAAGAGGGTTGCAATGGTAATTCTGCCATTTCACAAGCACCAAAGGGTTGATGGAACATGGGAAACAACAAGAAGTGAATTCAGGTGGGTGAATAAGAGAGTTCTCGAGCATGCACCCTGTTCTGTAGGGATCTTGGTGGACCGGGGGCTTGGTGGGACCACCCACGTGGCAGCAAGTAATGTTTCATCTTCAATGACGATGCTATTCTTTGGAGGCAACGATGATCAAGAGGCGCTTACTTATGCTTTGAGAATGGCAGAGCATCCTGGTATCAACCTCACCATAGTGCACTTGATAGTAAGGTCCGAGGATGTTGGAGCCATTGTCAGTGTCGTAGATATAAACGACAACGCATCATCGTCATCATCATCAACGGACGAGATGCTGCTTTCTGAGGTCAAAGCAAAGAAGAGCTTATCCGTAAAGTTTGAAGAGAGAGTTGTGAAAAGCCTCGGTGAGATAATTGAGGTGGTTGGAGAGTACAGCAGAGCATGCAACTTGTTTGTGGTTGGTAGGGTGCCTAAAGGACACGTGGCGGTGACTTTGAACAATGTGAAATGCGAGTGTCCAGAATTGGGGCCACTCTGCAACTTGTTGACCTCTCCGGAACTGGTCTCAACTTCAGCCTCGGTTTTGGTCGTGCAACACTATCATGCTCTATGAAAATTTTGCTCCAGTGGATAAAAAATTTTCTTTTCTTTCATTTTAGACTTAATTAATCCTGTAAGTGGGGATCATGTAATATTATACCTGATGTTATGCGAATCAACTTTCCAACATATAGTGGCGGTCACTTTCTTTTTGTTAGTGTTAAAATCTAAGGAGGCTACTCTAATAAACATATCAAAAATGTCTTTTTTTAAAGGTAGTATACGTGTCACATTATTATTGGACAAAATATTAAATCGGTCAATAAAATATTTTAAATAAATCAAAATAAAATTGATTTATTATAATTATCAGATTCGATTCAATCCGATCGATTTACATAATCTAAATCAAATCATATTTAAATTTTTTATAAAAATAGCAAATATATCCTTAATTTTTATTTGACAGACATTTAAATCTATAAAAATATAAAATTACAATTAAGTCCTTAAAAAAATAAAACCTAACCCTAAATTCTTGCTAACCCAAACCCAAGCCCAAGCAAGGCAAACCCAATCTCAATGGCTCACCAATCTCTCAATCTAACCCCAAAAAAGCCCTACCCTTTCACTACCCACCCCACCCAGTAAGAACTTCATTCTCGTTCTCCTCTCTTGGTAGCAATCTAATGAAAGCTAGAAATCAATTTCATAAGAGCTTCATTCATATAGCGCGTTATCCTCTCCTTTTTCTCGCGAAGTCAATTGTGTGAGGGCGCAAACCACTTCTTTGGAATCCTCACCGCCGTGGTGCTCCCCCTCCGTCAATTCCAGTAGTCTCGTCATCCCCATTGTTGTATCCATCACTGAGCCACTTCCCCGTCCTTCCTCCATGATTGCGCGCACCACTTCATTAGGTTTGCTATCCCTCTTTCAATTTGGTTGAGTTTTCTTCTTGGTTTCACTTTTCAGTTTAGCTCAGATTGATGTTTTTCTTCTTGATTGGGTATATATAGTCAAGAATCAGATTTGGAATTTGTTTTCTACCTCGCACGAACAGAAAAGAAGCAGAAACAAGAAACACACCTCCGCGCTAGAATCGTTGCCGACGTTCCCCTCTACCCGTCAGTACCGGCTGCATTGTGCTTCCCCTTGCCAGTGGGTCCATCGCCGATTTGCTCCCTCCTTCCTCTGGTTCTATTCTTAGGTCTGCTTAGCTTCTTGGTTCAGATTACTGGTATGTAAAAAATTCCTCCTTCAATTTTGTTGTGTTTTCTTTTTGGTTTCAGAATTGAAATTGGTTCCCACTAATGTTTTTCTTGTTGGTTCGGTTTCGATTTTAGTTAATGTGTTTGGTTTGTCTAAAAATCTCCTTTTCAATTTGGGGAACATTTCTTTTTCATTTCAGATTTCAATTTGGTTAACATCATGATTTTTCTTCTTGATTTGGTTTCAATTTTTGGGGGTTGTTTTCGTTCTTGCCAAGAACACAGGACAAAAGGGGGTGAAGCAAAGGAAAGGCCTGCAAGACGCACCGATACCGCTGTGAAGAGTTGTCGCCGCAACGCGCTGCACCTCCATTCTGGGTTTTTCCTATCTGGTACGTGTATATTATTTGTTGCTGCCGTCTTTACCTATTTCAATTTAGGGTAGAATCAGCTTTTTCCAATTTGGATTCATACTAAAGATGTTATGCATTGTTGATTAATTTGTCGAAATAGTATTACTATATGTTAATAATAATTTAGATTTACATGTATGCATCTTAACATGTTTTGGATTGGTGTTTTGTATTTTTTCGGGAGGAATTTAGTGGATGTTGAGGGGTAGGGAATGATATGTGTGGTGAGTTATGAATGTATCTATTGCCTATGTATGACTTTATACTCTTTGGCTGATTGAAATTTTGTTCTTTTATACAATTTAGTATTCTGTTTTTACTGTTTTAATTGTGTGCTGGATATGGGGCTTGTGTGTGGTTAATAAATAATAGATGGTCTTGCAAATGTTTATGCATCCTGCCATATGCTAAATACTTTAGTTGGTTTATGAGAGGTCCTACAGAAAGTTTCTTTTCCACATAATTTAACATGTTGTGGAGTGCTATTTTGGTTCCTGTGCTGTATTTAGATTATTGCAATGGATTTTCTATACCTTTTTTTGAGAATGTTTAAATCTTCATTTTAATATGCTAAGTCACTGATAACAAATCTCTATTATCCAAGTTTTAATCATATTATGCAAGTAAAATACAATGATATTAGAGTTAAAGATGCCAAAGTACCCGACCACCTCCATTTTTGCTAAAGAGTGATCAAATTTAACATACCTTGGGTGGTAATATAAATCATTGTGTAAATTTACCACGTGTAATGTGGATATGACTATGAGAATTTGGAGCTACTAGAACCTTTGATGTTTATGAATAGGCCCAAACCTCAAAGTTCTTGCAAATTTATGATATAAGTATTTGGACTAGAATACCTCATGTTTAAGAATACAACATGCATGCATCTCGAAGAAGAGGGAGGTGACAGGTGTAATTTTGTAATGCTATGTTGCTACATTAGTTATTAGTTCCTGATTTGCATGCTATAGCAACTTCTTTTGGGTAAATTTACTTGGCCTTTTGTAATAAATTGTCTGTTAATTTTCAGCAGAATACTGCCAAAGCAGGAGAGAAGAAAATAGAAATGCAATCAAGTGGTACTAAAGAAGATAACATATTCTCCCTTACAAAGCAACTTTCTCTAAATTCCTTTGGCAAAAAACAAGTCTTCAAATAGCTAGATTATTACGATAACAAAAGCTAGTTTCTTATTTATTTCTTCATTTTTGGTGTCATATTCCCTTGTTCAATGTTCACGAGTATCTCTGCGATTTTGTCTAATTAAATTGTGTTATACCTATGATCATATTAACATTATTATGTGCATGATTTGCCTCCTTTTGCGATTGGCCTTAGCACTTTCTAAAGCTAGTAAAGCTTTTGTGGATAATAATAATAATAATAATAATAATAATAATAATAATAATAATAATAATAATAATAATAATAATAATAAATTTGCTTTTAATTGGACGACTACAAGAGAAAACAAATTATGTGAAGTACCTAAATGCTATCTTTTCTTTCATTTCCCCTTTTATAAAGCAAAATTATGTAAAAGTCTCACCAAATGAGTTGTTCTCGTGACAACAACATCCAAGAAGGTTTGAAATGAGTCATCCAGCAAGTGTTCCTGATAGAACCCTGTTGAGCCATATTTAAAACAATAATGTGTCAATGTTAGGAACTATATCATACAAGTTAGGCGCATAATTCACGTGACAATGTCATTTTATTAACAACAACAATTTGAGCTATAAAATATAAAATATATCTTGAACCTAAATAACTGAAAAATACTTCTTATCTACCATCTATTCCCATATTTGAAAATCACAATTGTCTTTTATTCCCACTAGAATGAAAACCACTTTAAGTGGCTCCGAATTTTTTATGGCATGACTATGATGTTCCATCAAGATGAACTCATGAACGAAATGGCCACACACAGTTTTAGTATATTTCTTACTGACCCTCTAAGATAATTCAAATCTATACATTTTTTATATATTATCCAAAAAATTGTATAACTATGTTTCAATTCAATTATGTGGTTGATGGAAAAGAAAAGAAAGCCATAGACATAGCATTGATTAGTATATATTCAGAGTAATTTAATATTACATAAGATAAATTAAATTCTATGAATCCATGGGAGATGATTTCACGTGACTTTGTTAAATTCAATTGGATCAGTTGGACTAGTTATAATATCTTTAAAATTAACATTTTATACGAAAAATATTTTAGTTTAATAATTTAAACCAATCAAACCTTTTCATTAAACAAAAAAAAAAACAGTCATTTTTAATGTAAAAATCTTTTTCTTATCTAATGTACTGGTGATCTGATTTTGCTAGTGTATATATCAATTTTGTATTGTTTTACTTAAATCATAAATTATTAATTGAGATCCTTAATTACTTTTTTTTTTCTTTGAATGATGATCAATCTTTAAGAATGAAATCACATAGTTTTTATGTCAAATTTTTCTTTCCTTTTTCTAATGATATCATCAATTTTAACTATATATGAAATGCAAGATATATATAACTTTTCTTTATAAAAATGACAAATATCCGACTACAAGTGAAAATTTTTATTTTAATGTAAGTATAAAATTTTTTAAGATTAAAAAAAATTATTGATTCATGCAATAATGAATAAAATCATATCATATCTAATACATTAGGAAACAAAATATTGGTATAACTATATAAATTACATTAATCACGAGATTTTGAAGCATGAATAAAATTTAAAATATTATTCTATTCTCAAAATTCAATCTAAATATTATGTTTAATAACTTAATTCACTTAATTAGAGTATATTCATTAGAATTATTTTTGTAACAATAGCTAATGAAAATAAATTTATTCAGGATCAAGTTTAAAATAAAATAATAGCAATTAATGTGAATTTAATCAAGTATTAAAATAAAATAATGATAAACTATTGTTGTATTAATATAGTGACATCATGAATTTGATTTGTTTATAGATTTATAACTGAGTCAAGGAAGAACGATAGCCAACTCGAACTTTTTTCTTTAACAGTTTGATAAGTTAAAGTGATGATATTGATGGCAGATTTTGAACTTTAATTTGAACTTATATATTAATGTGAATTTAATATGGTACTAAAAGAAAATTAAGATCTTTTTTATGACATAAAAGATAGCCAACGTAAGAAAAAGAGAAAACAAAAAATTTAGTATCTAGGACGAAAATTGAGAGACTGAGACTCGATATCATGTTTGTTAGGTAGCGTTTGGTGGAGAGACAGAGACGAAAAGACTGAGACTAAGAGACTGAGACTAAGAGACAGGGATTGAAATAAATCTCAGTATTCTGTTTGGTGCAAAATGGGAGACAGGAATTGAAACAAGAATTAAACTCTAATTTAATTTGCACAAAGGATAAAATTGGAATTAATTAATTGAAATGAAAGTATTTTTGGTATAAAATGTTATTAAAATTTCAGTCTCCATCTCTAAAAATTTCAGTCTTCTGTGTCCCTACTTTTTGGAGGTACTGAAATACTAAAATTTTAGAGACAGAGACAGAAATTTTAGTACCAGTCTCTGATCTAACAAACACGATACTGAGTCTCAATCTCTCAGTACCTCAAAACAAACACTACCTATTAGTTCAGAAACTAGTACTAAAATTTTAGTATCTGTTCCCAAAATTTTAGAAGTACCTCCAAAAAGTGGGGACAGGAGACTGAAATTTGGTGGGACGAAGATTGAAACGTTAATAACATTTTACACCTAAAATATCATCATTTCAATTAATTAATTTCAAGTTTACTCTTTGTACAAATTAAATTAAAGCTTTATTCTTATTTTAGTCTCTGTCTTTCACTTTACACCAAATACAATGCTGAAACTTATTTCAATCTCGGTCTTTCAATCTCTGTCTCTCAATCTCAGTCTTTCAGTCTCTGTCGCTCTTCCAAACGCTATCTAACATAAGCGCTGACGAAAACAATGGTGAATATTATATTATCCGCATTGTCATCGCATCGGATAAGATCAACACTCTAAAAGGATCGGTGTGGTTGTAGGACGTGACAAATTTTCTGTTGGTCTAGGATGGATACCAATCTAGAGAGACCATTTTATCAATACTCTAAAAATATATTTGTCTCTTGAATATGATAGAAAAATAGAAAAAAAATAGGTTTAAAATAAAGAAATAAACAAAAAATAACCTAAAAATATAATTTTTTACAAAAAAGATTAATATATATATATATATATATATAAATAAAAATAAAAATAAAAATAAAAAATATGAGATTTTATTAATAGTTATAATATTTTATTCTTTTAAAAAAAGGTAATACGTCTGGGTTTGGTTTCTATAATTATGATTTTTACTTGTTAGCATTCTCTACATTATATCTTAATGACATCAATACACGTTCAAAGTATAACCATTCAAGATTTTTATTTCTCTACTGTATGACTAAAGTTAGAGTTTTTATCCATTTCTATCATTGAATTAACAAATTGTGTAAAATTGAATTTAAAAAAATATGATAAAAGACTATCAGAGATATTTAATTATCAAAAAAGATCTTTAATATAAAAATTATTAAGTGAGAATAATTTTTATAATATTTATAAAAATTAATTTTTTAAATTTCAAATGTATATATAAACTATAGCCCACTTATTATTATTATTATTATTATTATTATTATTATTATTATTATTATTATTATTATTATTATTATTATTATTATTATTATTTCTTTGTTATTATAATTATTTATACATATTTTAAGTTAATGTTGCCAATTTTTTGTAAGGATTTATACATATTTTTAAGTTAATTTGATTATAGGATTTTACAATGTCAGACATAATTAGTATGTTATAATTGAATTGAGTTCTTTTCATAATTTTCTAAAAATAATAAATAAAAATATATAATTTAGATGGAAATTTTGAATAAAAAATACTTATTCATTAATATGTATTCGTTATATTTATTCATTAGTATTTAACTCTAAATTATAATTAAGAAAATATTAATTGCTATGTTCGATTATCTAAACCGATCAGTCGCGGATATGTTTAATTATTCTATTGGTCCCTATAGTTTCGTGAAATTTTCAATTAGGTCCCTATACTTTTTTTCTTTTTAATTGGGTCCCTGCACTCTTTTTTTTTTCAATTAAGTCCCTCTTAGTAGTAATTGACTTAATTTTATAGGGACCCAACTAAAAAAAAATTGGTATAGGGGCCTAAATAAAAGGAAAAAAAGTGTAAGGACCCAATTAAAAAAAAATTTAGTGCAAGGACTCAATTAAGAGGAAAAAAGTATAAGGACCTAATTGAAAATTTTGCAAAACTATAGAGACCAACAGAGTAATTAAACCTCGCGGATATGTACCTGCAGATCTGATCTGCAGGTCCACATATTCACACACCTAATAAATGAAGAGTAAATTATTTGTTCAATTATAGTATAATTTATATTTAGTATAATTTGTAATAAATTAGAATATTATCTTTCTTCGAATAATATATAAGAGTTTATCTATCTTGTACCCTATTAAAGTTACAAAATTAGAAAGAAAATCAAAAAAATATTATATCCAATAATTAATTTGTTTAGATATCCAAATATCAAATAATTTAATATAATATTAATTATTTAATATTAATATATGAATTGGTAGTATAATTAATAAATAAGCAAGACTATTTAATTTAATTTATTTAATATTAACTATATAAGTTGATTTATTTAAAATTATAAGTCTTAAATGTTTATATTCTACTATTTTCATTCTATTATCATTATATTTATTTATTAGCATTTAATTGTAAATTATAATAGAATTGTCTTAATTTAATTTTAAAATAAATGTATAAATAAAAAAAATGCATTAGTTATTTGGGAAAATATGAAACCCTACTAGCTACTAAGTTCTTTGTTTTCATCTACGCTGTTTCATTTCTCATTTCTACTTTCACGTTTTCCTCTTTTCCTTCCCCTCCCATCCACTTCTCAGATCTCTGAATCCCCAATATACTTGACCATCACCACTGCCGTTTCCTCTTCTTCGGTCTCGCATTCCCAATGCCTCCCCACATGGCGATAGTCTTCTATTCTCTTCTCCAGGTCTCGCATCCCCAATGCCTTCCCACATCCCTTTGTCCCTTCTTTTCACCTCAACAATTGCAGCCACTGCCGTTGAGATTACGGAGACAACATGGCCTACGCGTAACAATTGCAGCCACATCTTTGTCCCTTCTTTTTACATTTCTGAGTGGTGGTTTGTTATTTCTCGTAGCAACGATGGAGATTCGTGGAAGCAGCCACTCTCATAACAAATGGGTAAATTAGAATTTCAATATAAGATCTTTAATTAGAATATAAGATCGTAAATTGGATTAACTTTATTATTTGGAGGATATTTTTAAAAAAAATTACTAGATTGAATTTGATTTTGAATATCTGATTTGAAATTAGAATATTGTATTTATTAGGATATCTTTATAATAAAATTAGATTTCTGCACCATTTTTGTTGATTTTCGCTATAAATAAGTGTTTTACGTCACGTTTTAAAACTAAGCACTCCTTTTTTTTCAGGTACAGTAAACTGGAGGAGCAAAGAGGATGAGTAAGATAATCATACTTGTTTTTGTTAATTAAAAAATATGATTATCAATCTTTTGTAATCTGTTTTTATTTTCTATTTTTCTTTTATTCTAATATCAATATTGAAATTCATTTGGTTTGACTAGCAAACACCGGCAGTAACTTTGAAGGGAGAATCGAACATGCACTTTTCTGCTTTGGATGAGAAGGTAATGTATTTTTTTGCTGTCATATCCGAAGATGTCTTGCTTTTTTAGCAAGTTTTTTTTTAAAGTTTGTAGTTATCTTTTGTGATATCTAGATTTGCTGTGTTGTTACCTTATTATTTAGTAATGCGTGTCTTATTTTATGGCATCTTGAAGCTTGGAAAGGGTGTTGTCGAGGCACTGTCAACGATGATACGCGAAGCTGTTGTGGATGGGATAACAACGGTTCTGCCAAAGTTTGTCGAAACGGTTGGTTCCTCATCAAAAATTGAGAGTCACAGTGTCAAGCTTTCGGATATTGCTCCAGCTGTTACACCACCGTCAGACAGTTTGAAACGCTTCCTTGACGCCAACCCCGCAATGTATTTGGGTGACGAGCCAGTAACGAAAAAAAGGACACCGAGGCGCAAAGGAAAAAAGCCGGTCTCCGAAGTTAAGGTTTTATATTTTTTTAACAAATGTCACAATTTATTTTTTATTTTCAATTATTGTTATTAATTTTTATAATTATATTTTTTATCATTATCCTTTTTTCTTAAATCCTTTTAAATAAAAGAATAAAAATAAACTAAACTGTTACCCTTACTTCTTAAATTAATTGTCATGTTTTTTGGATTTACAGAAAGAATTACATTTTGGAGAGAAGCTTTCTCCAGGCCGTTCATGGCTTTATTACAATAATTACAATCCAAATATGGATGAAGATGACATGCCACATGTAAGTTTTGGTCTTTAGGATAACATTGTTATTAATAGAATTTTGTGTACACTTTTACTAAATAATTAATGTTGACATTGTTTTTATAGTGTTTGGACCTTTCATTTCGACCAACTAAAGAGATGAAATTTTTTGAATATGAGCTGGCCATTGCTGCTTACATTTTTGGAAACAATTTGGATCCAAAGTAAGTAAAATTAATTTATTTCTCATTTTAATTGTTGATTTGTCATGTAATTATTTTTTTAATATTTTCTAACACCATAGTATAATATTCTTTTACATGATTTAAGGGAAGTGCTTATTCCAGACGATCATTGTATGGGCACACGTGAGACTCTTCTGACTATTATGCCCGGCAAGCCAATAATTGGTGATGTAAGAATCATTTCAACAGTATTTCTTTGTTATGCTTGCAAATTTATAAAATTTGGATTAGTGCAACATAACCGTGATTGTCTTTTATCCATAGGTCCTTACCTTAGTTTGTTCGATGATGACCAAAAGGCCATTTGGGCCAAATAAATTCAAATTAGACAACAAATGATTTTTGCCACCGACATTCTCTGTAAGTTTATTAGCAATTCAAAATTTACTCTTCAATATAAATATATCTTCGTATTTAATTTATAAATATAATAAGATTCCTCACTTAGTTCAATATGCAATGTAGAAAATTGTTTTAAGTTCGAAACAAAAATGTTCCGGCACAATGAAATACATCAAGGGTAACTTTATGGGAGACCTCGGCTTTTTACACGAGGTTTGTTAATTCCGATCAACATTCAATTAATTGGAATATTAATATTTCAATGCTGTTTTTATTAAAAAATATTTTCTGAATGTTGTAGATTTTTGTGCCAATTCACCTTAATGATCATTGGTTCCTCATAGTGGTTAATTTGCTTTATGGGACTGTGAGGTATATGGACTCGTTCAAGCGTTGTACATCGATGATAGAGCGTAAAAGAGTCATTGACGATGTGTTAACTTATCTTGAGAAGTTTGTATCTGACAAAAACTTCCAAGAAACACCTTCACATAAAAACCTTCAATTTTCTAAATATAAATTCTCTGAGCCAACTGTCCCGCAACAAAAGGCCAATTCGTAAGTTTAAAAATATGAATTTTTAGAGTACAAGTTAATTTTTCTGGCTGTTCTTTTATATTATTGCTTTGTTAATGTGTGCCTTGAATTGTGGTGAAGGAATGATTGTGGTATTTGGGTCGCTGAATGGATGATCCTCAACCACTATTGGGGCGTCAATAAGCCATGGGTAGGAAAATCGTCTATGGATTTTATAATGTTTAGTTTGTTGGGTTTATTTAATTAAATAATATCATTGTAACTGTCTGTTAGATTGTCAATGATTACTCAAGGATGCGATTGGCTGTAGATTTGGTGTACAAATGGCACAATCCGAAACGGGATATGATAAAAGAGCTTGCTGTTGCTGACTGGAATAAAAAGATGCAGCAGTCTGTCCTTCAAACTTAGAATTTTAAGACGCCTCTAGTTAAAAATTTATTAATCGTAATCGTGTATTTTAAGAACACATTTATTTAGTTAAGTTATGGATTGATTAGGCCATTTTAAATTTGTTTGAAGTACACTTTATCTTTATATTTAAGTCTATAATGATTTATATATTATTGTTTTTGGACTATTTAGATATATATTGTTCTTTTTTTATTTATAATAATTTATATATGATCTTTCTAGCAATTGTTTCATTATTATTGAACCTAACCTAAATTTTAAGTTCAGTAGTATACTCTATAATTTAGATATATATTATTGAATGGATGAGAATTCCTTTAACCTTCCATGATGCAGTCGCAGTGGTTATGGTAACAACAATTACTATGTTAAAAATCTGAAGTGCATATGGTAAATATTGTGGTGACAGGTACTTTTGCATTTTAGTAATAAGGAATGGTTAGGATGAGTTAGGTAATTCTGTTATGGCCATTATAGATTATTTGCATTATAGTGTTCCTATTCAATTTTCTGTGTTACAGCATAGTACTATATACTTATCCTTTGTGTTTGTGAGAAATCTTTTGAGTGCAAACTGAAACAGAACTTTGTGGCTGTGGCAGCCTACAATAAATCCAATTTCCGCAGCTGCTGCCAGCAGTGCTGCACTTTTAGAAAGGGCCCCATTTGTGGTAGCTATGGATGGACTGCACCATTTTTCTTGCAGTTCCTCTTTTGAAATTATTTATTTATTTATGCCTTGTTTGATGGATATTTTATCTAAGTTTGCAAGACATTCATTTCCTTGAATTATTAATCTGTTTTAGTTATAATTTTGGAAATATAGAACATTTTATAGGTACAAATTTCATGTAGAATTATTTAATTTATAATCGTTATTCATTCTCTATTGGAAGCAAGCAACTTGATACTCTGCTTTGAAGTCCTTCAAAGTCCACAGTAGTTAATATGTGCTGCAAGAGACTTATGTGAAGATAATTGAGTGAAGATATTCCAAATTGTGTTTCAGCAAAAAGAAAGTTTTGATGAAAGCAACAATGCACCAATTAGAATGCAGCAAGGAGTCTCCCAATGACGAGGATTGAATACAGCAAGAATGCAACATTACAGCCTTCTATAAGTTGTTGAAGCTCTGAAGGAGAAGTAAAGAACAAGTAAAGAACAAGTACAAGAAAAGAAGAAGCTTTGTAAGCCATTAGAGATAAGATTTTGATTTTGATTTTTTTTTTTTTTTGCGTGTTAAAGTTCTAAAGGAGTGGCTGCATTTTATAGTTCAGACTTTGGTGTAACTATGGCGGTGAGTTAAATGTTTCTCGTGGAATGCAATGGCAGTTGCCAACGACTGTGTAATGGATGGAGCCTCTTTGTCTTTGGTAGTTGTTATTTGGTTACAATAGTTAGTGTTATGTGGCCTTAACTTGTATTACCTGCTATTTTTGGAAGATATTCACCAATGTCATAGCGGCTACTAAATGTAACATTCACATGGCTGAGTTGTGTGCTGTAAAATATCAAGAAAACTCTGAATTTTGGATTTACCTCCAGGTACAAATCTAGTTGTAAAAATGGTGAAAATATAGTGTTCAAACAACAGCTGGAATTATGTAAATCATGCACATATGCAGAAACAATCTTTTTATAAAAATACCGAGTGAAGAGTACTGTTATTTGAACATCTAAAATTTAGTGAAGCTTTCAATGTACCTAGATGATTAATCCAATATTAAGTTCATATTAATACTCAGTTTTGTGTAAAACAGTGTCATGCTGCATTTCACTTAAAAAAACACAAGAATAGCATTATGCTGTTGCTGAATTCATTTCGTTTAGTGACATAACTTGAGCCTAGTTTTTTACACTTGAATAACTAAATAAAAAAGCATCAAAACCACTGAAAGATTTTCCTCCTTGAATTCCCTGTTTTGACAAAGGTATTACAATTTTATAATGTTCTCATCAAACCAAAAAATATTCTATGAGGCTTGCTTTTGCTTTTCCACTCTCGGGCCGCAGAATCCACCAGAACCCTTGCTGCTGATGCTCTAGTTGGTGCCGTGGATACTATCTCAACCACCTCTTCATTGCTTAACACATCCCTTCTATGCTGAGAGACTTTAATGATAATTGTAACATTACTGTGGCAACTGAGACCACAAGAACAAATAAAAGCAGATATATTTTCGAAAGTCTTACTCCATCCGAGGCAAGAACAATGAACTCGTCTTTGTCTGTAAGAAGCCGGTGAGAAAATTCTGGTATAGAAATGACACCGTAAACCTTCAAACAAAAATCGCCAAATACTCTAGCAATTGCTAATCCAAGTGCATCATCAAAAGGTAACCACACCCTTGGAACTTCTGGTTCATCTTGCAAGGCAAATACCTTGCCCTTGCACCTTTTGATTCTTTAAGCTTCCCCTGTAAAAATTCAAATAAGCTATCTCAAAGCAAAAACATAGACTGAACTGAGAAAGGATGAACAATGATGACAAAACTGACTTGGCAAATCAGGATTCAAATCAATTGTCAACTGAATTACCACCATGGAGTCATTGCTGTCCTTGGATCCCATGATTGCTCGGGAATTCCCTATTTTCTTCATGAACAGAATTGATCCATGGAAAGTGAACAACATAGAAATGTCAGTGAAAAGAAGCAATGAAGTATATGCAGCAACTGAATGCACTACTCATTGAGCTGCTACCTGCTTCACTATGGTTACAGCTGTGCTCCCACTACAGAAACAATCCAGATTCGGATGAGACCTCAGCTCTTTGTCCATGGCCTTATATGCCTTCATGAAAGCTTCTCTCCACATGGAATTTACTAACATGTGAAACCAAGTGATAAAATATACTAAAACTATGTAGGATGATTGGTCCCTCCTCAAGAATCACATTGACAACATCAAACTCCGAGGCTCCTGACATTAATTTAATCCATAAACTATGCATTGGAAAACTAAACTTAAGTAGAAAAAGCAGAGAACACAAGAGGCTTCAATTTTCAAAAGTGTTAACAACTAAATTTCTATGCATTTTTTTCACAGAACAGAACATAAATCTTCATAAAATAGAATACCAAAATAAAGAGCAAGGCAACACACTTGTGATAGTGTCCAAGTTTTCTCATTCCATAGCAGGGAGGAAGAATATAAGGAACAAAAACCAATCTTTTTTAGACGGATTTGGATTGAGGATATTCACATTTTATTATCAAAACTAATGAGGCTTGATGTAAAACACAAGAAAATATTTGCATATTTAATCTGTTATTGAAATATTCATAGCCAACTAAGACAATAAACCTATCATGACAATTGGAAAGTAAAAAAGAAAATAAATCAGTTTAACAATCTGTTACTGCACCTGTTTCAGAAGGTATTAAATTGCCTAAAATGCTCAAACAATGATTCAATAAATAAAAAATTCTCATGGAGTACAACCAAACATTAAATTGCTACTGGTTTTTCTTTGATACACAGTCTAGCAGTCCCCATCATATATCAACCTCAATGCACTACTGCATCCCATTGAACTTTGGATATTGTCCTTGTTGTACAACCTGTTCTCCACAGCACAAACAAATTTGAGAGAAAAAGAAAGGAATTCAGCGAATCATAATGGATATCAAACAGTTTAAAATTTACTAATCACTAAGTTCTAACAATGCAATAATTCATCTCTTATTACTGATACCTGTAATAGCCACTGATTACTTCCATATGGTGGGTTGGGAGCCCCATGGCTATTAATCAATTCTGAGTCACCTAGCCCAAACCCTAACTGCACATATGTATTTACTTCTGTTTTTGGCACTGCTGATGTATCTTGAGAAGTCATAGGGTCCTTGAGAAGCTCCTAAGAAAAAATGATACATGCAGTCAAAATTTCTAACAAGTATAACTACAGCATAGAATTTACCAGTTTATTTTAATTTGTGTAACCACTAATGTAATATTGTATCTTACTAACCTCTTCTGTACCGAAGCTAGCTTGCGTCCCTTGAGAAGCCATAGGGTCTTTGGGAAGCTCCTGTGACAAAAGAAGGCATGAACTCAAACTTGCTATCAAGTATAACTACAACATAGAATTTAACAGGTTATTTTAATTCAAGTAAAGCATAATGCCATTTTGAATTTGACTGACCTTTTCTGCACCAAAGCTAGCCTGTGTGCCACCACCAATCTTATCATCCAAATTGTCACCCTCATTTTTCACAGGACAATTCTTCTTTACATGACCAGCATTGTTGCATTTAGTGCACCTCTATTTTCCTCTCTCTTTTTTCCCCTTTGGTGCATCTTTTGTCTTGACAACTGAAGGGTCACCAACAAAGTTCGGCATGGGAGAATCTCTTCTTCCTCTTTTCAAGCATGACTTTTGCTCTAGTGTTTTGGTCAAACGGGAGACTTCATTCATAGTGTCATGGAAAGAAGGATCATCTTGAGCTCCTAAGAATACCATCCACGTAGCTGCCACTGACAATGCGCCATAGCGCATTAAAAATTCTCTTTCTCCATCTTGCACAATGCTTCCAGCTGAACTTTCGTCCATATACTTTTTGGCATCCTTGGACCATCTTCTCAAAAGAAGACTTTCTGGCAACTTCTGTAAACATACCCTTTTCATGGCACAAAACATGTGGCAACAGGGAATGCCTTCACTACTCCACCTACTACATTCACACTCCATATTCTCGGTGTTGCGCTCATAAAGTACGGTGTATATATGTTGCCCTCTGTCATACTCCTTAACTTTTAAAACAACAGTAGTTGATATATTTTCCTCATTTATAACATCTAATGCAACCACTCCTTCAATCTCTGTTTTTACTTTGCCAAACATCTCCCATGTGTAAAAATTTGCAGCACAAAGCTCCAATGCAGCTAAGCGAGTTGTTAACACAGGCTCTCCGTACACCGTCTTAAATTGAGAAACTAATTCGTTGTGTCTATAATCCCTAAGAGCATGTTCAAGATTCTGGACTAGCTCTAAAAGACTTTGACGAATGCCAATAAACCTCTTGATGAAGTTGTTTATCCCTTCACACCTTGATGTTGTTCTAAATCCAGCACAAAATTTATCTCGCAAGTAGGCGCTTGCCCAGCTTTTTCTCTTTTGATACTCATTTAGTACCCATTCATTTTCCTCCAACCCATATTTTTTTATCATATTCTCCCAATATTTTTCAAATTCATTCGGATGCCATGGAGCATACAAACATCTTCTGAAGTCGTCGGAAAAACCTTTGCTTTTTATGCTTGCCGTTACATTTTTCTGAATGTGCCAACCACATAATCGGTGAGTTGCATTTGGGAAGATTTATTGAATTGCTGCCTTCATTGCCTCATCACCATCTGTGACCACAACACTAGGAGACTTGTTCAGCATGACATCTAGAAAGTTTTGCAACAACCACGTATATGTTGCCGTTTGTTCGTTCTCTATCAAGGCAAAGCCAAATATGCATGTTTGACAGTGATGGTTACAACCCGAGAAGATAACCAACGGTCTTCTGTACTTATTTTTCCGATAGGTTGTATCAAATACAAGCACATCTCTAAAGCACTGATAATCTGCCCTACAAATGCCATCTGCCCAAAATAGATTCGCCAGCCGACTTTCATCAGTAGCACTGTACCTTGCCATGGCCATGGGGTCAACATCGGCTTTTCCAAGTAGATAGCTCATTGTTTCATTAGAATCCCCACCAATGAGCTTTGCACGACGAGTTCTTTCAATGCGGTTATCCAGATCCTTCTTTGTGAACCCGACATTAGCATAACCCCCGGCTAGGCCTACCATTAGTCCCATTATCTTAGAGCTTGAAAGACCATTATTGTGCATGGTGTTTGCCTGAGTGTTTTAAGCCTCGTTCATCCCACGGTGGTTTGGAATTAGGTGTGCCAAGCATTGGGGGACAAGATCGTGGTTGTGCTTCTTAACTAATTTTTTAACTCTCCAAGCTGAAGTTTTGGTGTCAAAGTACACCGCAAGCATGGCTTCACAACCCGTACGAGTCAGCGCTTTATGCTCCCTCTTCCTGTTCAAATTAGAGATGTATTTATCGGCTCTCTTTCCTTCCTTGTTGCAAAAAAATCGCCTTCTACGTTGTGTTCCATCTTTTCCACGCGCTGTATCACCCTTGCAAACTCCGAACCCGACACACCTTGCATAACGCACATACAAGTGATAAGCTGCATCCGATGTTTCAAATGTCTGATTTATAATATCATCGGCCGTCACAACAACATACTTGCTACTGCTGCCACCGCAATCACAAGTGCAATTTACATTCTCTTCCACACCGGTCATCAAGCAATCTTTAACGTTCTCTTCTGAATTGAGTGGTTCCGAATCAACATCCATTGCACCCACACTCGTTTTCTTTCTAATTCTATATATGTAAAAAAGTGAAAATTTTACCCCCTAAACAAGAACAGGTAGAAGTAGGAGATACACATATAATTTTCTACTTCTTCAAGACACCTTAGAATTGTATTTTGCAGATCTCAGTATATTTAATAGATTCAAATTCAACTCTAGTATTTTATCCAATATATTTCAAATAATTTGATTCAGAGCATAATCCTAATTCAGATACAAAATAAATACCGAAAAGAATGACAAGTCTAAATCAACAAAATATACTTTAAATTTAGGTTAAATTTCAACTCCGTCTAAGTTTTGCACACCCTTACCAAGTTACCAAGGTTTCTCAAACCAAACAAATGAACACTAAATTAGATGGTTTCACACTAAATTAACAAAAAAGTCAAGCTTAGGCACTAATTTAATTGCAGAAATATCATTTTTTCAAAAGTAAACACTAACACGTCCAATGTCATTTACAGTTTCATTTAATTAAGAAAAATGAAATTGGTCAACCAAACATGGCAAGCACTTAATCCAAACATGCAAATATGAATTTAACATAAGTGAAATGTGAAATGGAGAAGGAAATGAAAGAAGGTTGACAGGAAAGCATGAAACAGCCAGCATAGACACATTCTCTTGGGTATTTCTTGAAATTACCTATTGCTTAAAATCCGAATTTAAAATTTAGAGTTCAACAGAACTCCTACATTCTTGATCTATTTCGTCAGAACAAATGATCATTTATGCTATATATATATATAAAAGGAAATGGGATTTTTTTTATTATCTTCTTCGTTTTTATTTATATTTGTTGGTTTCTTTCTTGACTCATCTATCTACCCTTTGAGTTCTAAGGTATGTGTAACTGTGTCCACAAAAATGTTATACACTATACTTATTTTTTCAGTTTGTGATCAGACATGCAGGTCAATGCTTAATTGTTATTGTTAATGGATAATCTTAAGAGTAATTGTAAAGCTTTAAATGATAATAAACTTTTCCATCAACGTATAAGTTTTGTTAGCACACAATGCAATTGAGCTTAACCCTTGATATTATTAATTTATTATTTGGTTTCAAGGAACCTAAATAAACCCTTTTATTAGTATAACTTTCTTTTTCTCTGTACATATGTACACACTCAGAAGCTATTCATATTCATACTTCATTTATACACTGCTTTTGACAGAGAATTGAAGGATGGAAAAAAAACAAAAGGGTCCTGCAATAGGGATCGATCTTGGAACTTTATTGTTAAAGCTTAAGACAGTAATAAAGCAAGAATTTTATCTTCTATGGAAACGTCCTAATAGCATTGAACTTGCAGGGAGTCGCTAACCGTAGTTGCTCAATCCGTGTGGGAAGAGACACAGAAAAGAATGGCAAAGGTAAGTTTCCAGTAAAATTGCAGTAGGTTGAGTTGAAGGAATTGTAACATTAGACTACCTATTCCTTCTTTAGAATATTTGCTTTGCTAATGCTAATGTATCAACTTGAATTTACTAATGCTAATGCCACATATACTGCTATGAAAAAATGCTATGCATCCCTTGTTTATTTGCCCAAAATCACCCCGTTAAGTAGGTAGTCTATAAAAATATAAAATCCTAAATTTTTGTTGCATCTTTCTAGCACTTTAAATTCGGACAAGAACTCTAGCTATGTAACATTGTTTTTCTGGTATTACTTTTCTCAATTGAATTTTACTTTATTTCCTTTTCCGTTCCAATTTTACCTCTGCAATTATATTTTTTTATATTACTGTTTCCCTTTCATCACTACTTCTTATTTCAAAATCAATTTCAATTTTAGTTACCAGTTTTTTGCATAACCCATTTAATTTTGTTTGATCCCAATTATACAATTATTAATAAAATAGTAAAAAATCCCAAATTTTGGCTTCAATCATTCATACAGTTCATCTTTTTATGAATACCCATGTGCCCATATTGGTGATCTTCACTCAATGTGATTATTTTTGACAAAAAAATCAAACACAGCAACCAAACACAAAACAGACGAAGAGAAAAATTTGTTGAAAACTCACCAGATTGGGACCAGGTTGTGCGAAGGAGGCCGAGGAGTTGCTAAAGGCGAGGAGGAAGTCGGGGACTTGCTGCTTCTGTCTCGGCGTCGACGGGGGCAATGACGGCGCGAGACTGACTACGAGGCAGTGACAAGACACGGAGCGGCGACGACGTCCAGGTCCAAGAGCTGCTGCTACTACCGCCAGTGACGACGACGGCAAGGAAGGCACGCGAGATCGGAGCCGGGAGAGACCGACGACGAGCTTGTCGGATGATGCTGATAAAAGGAGAAAACTTGGGTCAATGAGATTTGAGAGATGAGAGAGCTTATGTGAAAGTGAAGTTGAGGGAGGAAAAGAGATTATAAAACGACGCAGTTTGATGGACTGAAGAAAAGGGCAAAAAAGGAAAAGACTCGGACCAGTTGATTTAAACCAGCTTGGTCGAACCAGATTTAAAGTATCTGGTTTAAAAATAAATTTTATTAACCGGTTTTATAAAACACCAATAATAAAGTGACACGTCAGCAACTTTAAAAAAAGTTGTTTTTGTCAACTCTATGTGAGTGGCCTCCAAAATCTAATATCTTAATTAAAATGATTCAAGAGAGTGGATATTTTTATTTTAAAATTGATAATGTCATCTCAATTTGATAAGGAGTGGATCCTCTCTAATAAAAAAAAACTAGATGGTATTCAGTATTTAATCTAATCATTTATTACTCTCTTTTTCTTATTTATTTTTGGTTCTACTCATAGAATTAAAGGTGATAAATCACAGGAGAGGATTCCTTTTGTTATATGCATTGTTGTAAAAACCGGACCGGATCGACCGGTTCGACCGAAAAACCAGTGAACCAGACTCTATATCGATTCGGTCTGATATTTAAACCGTACAAGGAATTGAACCGGTGCAAATCGGTCAAACTCGGTGTGAACCGGTACGAACCGGTCAAACTCGGTGAGGCAGTCCGACCGAACCACTTGGGAGAAAATATTTTCAAAATGTTTGAGGTACCCCTACCCTCAAGGAAACCAAAGGGCTCCCCAACCACTAGATCACTATGTTTTCTATTTAAATTAATGCAAATTATAATAGATATAGATATCTTCCATCAAATAGTTTACTTTTATTTAATTTATTTTAATTTTAATTATAAACTCACTCATTCTTAAATTAATTATATTTTTATTTAACAATAATTATAAAATCACTTTTTTTCTAATTATTTAATATCTATTAATATTATTTTTTAATAAATACTTGTAGTATATAATAGTATAAAAGATATAAACTAATTAATAAATTATTAAAATTTAAAAATAATAGTTATTTTAATATAAAAATAAAATAAAAATATTTATGATAGAATAAAAATAATAAAATATTTATTGCTCATATTCCATATTGTTTTAAAATAATTTGATATTTTAAAATGTTAGTAAAAATATGTATTTTAAATTTTAATTTTAAATTTTTGACTATTTTTTATTTTTTATTTACATAAGACCGGATTAACCAGTTTAACCAGTAATCCAACGATTAAACCAATAATTCAGTGACCCAATGACCTGATCGGTTCGATCACCGATTCGATTCTGACAACTATGGTTATATGTTCATTCCAATCGTAAGAACATCTCAAGAGCCAAAGGCAACCATCTCTAGCATTATAAGTGCTGCTGCCTGCTGGACTTAGAATTCCAATGCCAACCCGGTTGAGGTCCAATGTGCACTCTTGAATGAAACTTATAAAACAATTCCACGCACTATGTCAGTTGTCAGAGGGATACCAAGTCTGTTTAAATGCCCATTGGAGTAAGATCAAATATCACCAAGAGTTAAGTCAACATTAGAAATGTGAATGAAAGGAAGAACATTGCATAATTGCCATTTGAGGACCAGTGATCATACCAAAAAGAGATTGGTCAATGGGTCAATGAACCAAAAGAAACCCTCTTTAATTTAGATAAATTTTATCATGTTTTTTATTTAGTATTTAATTTTTATTTAACTTATTTTTTTATAATATTTTTTAATATTTAAAATTTATTACTTTTATATTTTTAAATTAAATATTAATTATTTAACTTTTTTTGGCATTTAAATACTACCTTTTAAACAACATAATAAACATCTTAACTTTATTAAATATAACAATTAAATTTTTCCAAAAACAAGAGGATTCCTTGGAACATAAAACACAAAATTAAATTGGTTCTTCAAATACTTGTCAAGCATAATTTGGACATTCAGCTTGTTTCTAATATTTAAAAATTGTTATATTAATGTATTCGTCAAAACATAATTCACACAAAAAGAGTCTCTAATATTAAATTTACCCGCTTTCTTAAGAGAAATAATAGTTTGTCAATTAACAAGAGACAAATTTTTTTCATTATTTCTATCATTTCATAGAAATTGGTGAATAGTAGAATTTATTTTTTTTTGACAAACATATGAGTGCATAAGAGACACTTGCATATAATAGATCGGAATAGAAGACACACTAGTGCATATAGTGTACCAGCATATAGCCACGCTTTTTAAGCGTGGCCGTAATGAAACCCTGTCGCCACGCTTTTAAAACGTCCTTGTTTCTCTCTATGGCCACGCTTTTGAAGCGTGGCAGAAAAAAAACGTGGCCTTTTCTCTAATCAATTGCCACCCTTACAAAAGTGTGGCCGTTGATCATTTTCGCCACACTTTTGAAGCGTGGCAAAAAAAAAGTGGCCAAATCTCTTATCTATCGCCACCCTCATTAAAGCGTGGCCATTGACCACTTTTGGCCACGCTTTTGAAGCGTGGCAAGAAAAAAGCGTGGCCATAGGCCTTTTTTCTTGTAGTGACACCACAGACTTGTTCAAACATAACCTCGCTGTCTTATTTAATGGTTTGTCTTTTGATGCCTAAACATCTTTACTTGTTTTTAGTTTTATTTTTAATTAGTTTTTCTTAGATTTAAATCAAAATTCTTATGTTTTTAGTGAAGTTTGATGACTAATCATATGTTTGGAGTTATTTAGAATGATTATGTTTTTAGGCCACATTTAAAACAAATCAGGATGAAATTTATAAGAAAACACAAGTACACTTCCAAGGAGGAACATAAGGTTGGCGCCAGGCTTGAAAAGATCAAGCCCAGCACCAGAAACTGGAAGCCCATCGCCCCTGCTCCAAGCTGGGCGCCCAACCTCCAAGCCCAACTCTAAGGAAGTGGCGCACAATGCCCTTACCCCAAGCTCAGCGCCCAATTCCACCATCATCAAACCCAGCACCTTTGTGCCTGGGAGGAAGCACAAGTGGGCTGGTGTCCAGCTTTAGAGAGTGGAACCCAGCGCTACCAAAATCCCAAGTACTGGGTGCCCAACACCCAAATTCGGAGCCCAACTCCAAGTGCAAATTCAACTCCCAGTAATCTAGAATGCTTCAAAGTCCACTGCCAATCCAAGGAGCCCAGTGTCAAGTCCAATTTCAACTCACAGAAAGTTCCAAATTCAACTCAAGATTCAAGATTTAAATGATTAGTTAGCAACAACTTCTTCTAGAAAAATAGGATTTGGTTGTTAGGATTTAGATTAGATTAGATTTGAATTTGAATAAGTTGTTGTCTTTTCCTTCGGAAGATAAGATTAATTTTTGAATTTCAATTAGTTAGGAAGCTGGAATATAAATAAGTGAACAAGATTTACAGAAATCATCGAATATTGGGGCTATCAAGCACCTCATTAGTTTTAGGTTATTTTTTTTCCTACCATGAGTAATAAACCTCTTTTGTTAAAGGTTAGGAGCTCTGTTTTATTTTTTTGATTAGTAATGCAAGTGCTTTCTTTATTTTAATCCATGCTTTGCTAATTTTTCAAGATTGAGTTTCGTTATTCATCTTTAATGATTAGAAGTATTTGAAAATATTCTAACTCTGTTTTAGATTCTGTTATTACTTTAGAAAATTTAATATCGGAATTAGATTGAAATTTTTTCTCATGATTTTTAACTTGACTAGGAATAATATTTTAAAAGTTGTGTGGCTTTAAATCAAAACAGTACTTCACCTCTTCTCTTAATTAGTTGACCAAAAGATTGATGATTAGTTAAGAGAAATTATATTACCAAGGAATTAGAAGTTAATTATAAATGATTTGCTGCAAAAATATTTTTGCATGAGTTAAAGTAGGAAAACACAAGTATTATTTTTTCTAAGAATTTAACATTTCCGAAGCCTTCAACATTCTCATTCTTTGATTACTTCGTAAATCTATAAGTTTTCTCACGTTCACAATGAATTCTCCCTTCACTCTTCTTTGCTTCTAATTCAAGATCCACAATCCTCTTGCCAAGGTATGATGGAGCTAATTAGAGTTCAATTAGACGTTGCTTGATTCAAACCATTAATTCTCATGGGAACGATATCCACTCACCATGGTATTACTTAATACAATTTGGTGCATGATGGAGTGAGGATAGCACCCGTTCGGATTTTCTCAATAGGAAATAAGCGTTTCGTTACAAGTATAGACCAAACCGGCAACCAACTCCCACCATCAAAGTTTAAATTTCAAATAAAAATATAACCGAGAGTAATTAAACCTCGGCTCGTCTCCCTCGGACAATGCAATTAAGATGTCACACTCTTGGTTGTGAGGAAAAGGGGGTTTTCAATCAAGGAATAAAAGATTAAAAGAACCAAGAGATAAAATAACTAAGCAATGATAAAAAAGGAAATTAATGCAAGTAAAAAGGAAACAAGGTCAAAACTAGTGAAAATGCTATAAATGAATAAAAGAGCATTGACTTGGGAATGAGAATTAAGGAATCCTATCATTGTCATAACCACAACTATGGCAACTATGATGAGTCAATCTCGCTTCGTCAACCCCTAACATCGAGAAGTAAGTCAAGCAAGCATAATTGACCTTAATCCATAAGTCCTAGCTAACTTACTAATTTCTTAGTAAAAAGCTAGCATCAATGGAAACAAGAGCCAACTAACTACCCAAGAATTACCACTAAATGTTGAACATTATGACTCTAGTATCCTAGGAGCTCATTTCCCAAGCCAAGGTGTGAAAATCTACTCAAAATTACCAAGTGGCATTTTCACAAACACTTGGTGGGCATAAAAGCAAAACATAAGAAATTGCAAAGGAAAATGAAAACTATAACGAAACTATTCACAAAATCAACAATAGATATTCAACCAAGCAAGGAGAAATCATAAAACATTAAATTCATCAATCAAAACTTCAAGAAATTAAAATTGCATATATTAACAAAGTAACTTCAACTATAAGAAAATATGGCAAGAGTAGTATAATTAAAGAGGGAATTGAAGAGTACTTACAATTAGATAAGCAAAATCTAAGAGCAAAATTGAAACTATAAAATGCTATAACGGAAATTAAGTAAACCCTAAGAGAGCATTTTCTACACAACACTACTCCTACTCCTACTCCTACTATGTATTTTCTATCTAAGGTGAGCTCCCTAAAACTAATCCTAAGCTAATGCCTTCTTATGTGTTGATGTCTCCTTCATATAGCACTTCAATTCAACCTCCAGCCTTCCAAAATTGGGCCAAGAGAGCCCCAAAATCGACAGCCACGTGACATTTTAATGAAGTCATGCACTGGGACCTGTGTGTACGCAAACATCTGTCCGTACGCACACTTGCTGGTTTTTGCACTTGTGCGTGCACACAGGAGGTTTTGCGTATGCACACTTGGCTGTGTGCTTTTTCTTTGTTTTCTTCATGTGTTCTCCCTTTTTGCATGCTTCCTTCCACTTTTGCTTAGCCATTCTTGCCTATTGGACCTAAAGTCACTCACAAAACATATCACGACATCGAATGGAATAAAAGTGGAATTAAATTGCTTAATTTAAGAACAAAAATGCATGTTTTCACATTTAGGTTAAATTTAGGGATGAAACACAAAAGTATGCTATTTTGGTGATTAAATGTGAGTTTATGTGATGAAATCCATCTAATTCAAGCCAAAATTAATCATCAAATATGGACTCATCAATTCTCCCATACTTAAACAATAGCATGTCCTCATGCTAAACATAAACAAGGAAAATGATCAAAGGGTGACAATGGTGCACGGAATTACACTTCACACAACTGAACCAGCAAGTGCACTGGGTCATCCAAGTAATACCTGAGTGAGTTAGGGTCGATCCCACGAGGATTGTGATTTAAAGCAAGCTATGGTTATCTTGTAGATCTTAGTCAGGCGAATAGAAAAGTTGGTTGGTTGTTTAAAACGCATAAAAGTAAAATAAAGATAACATTACTCAGTTGATGGTGAATGCAATGATAAAAAGATGGTTAAGGCTTTGGAGATGCTTTATTCTTCTGGATCAATTCAGTTTTACTAACTCTTCCAACTGTGAATAATTTCTTCTATGGCAGGCTGCAAGTGATCAACGCCTTTCTTGAGAGGCTGCCAATTCTCCTCCAGAGCTGAACCCCAGGGTTAGTGTGGATCCAGTCTGATTGAGGGTGAAGCTCCTGCAGTTCTTTCCCTTTAGTGATCCTACTCAAAACGCCACAGACAAGGTCGAATCTTTCAGATCAGAGAATGCTGCACCTTTGGTTCTAGCCTCTACCAGAAAGACTCTAATCTCCCCATACCTCTTCTGAACTGGTGTTTCGAGAAGTCCGCAAGAAAGTCGTGGATAAGCTGTCTAAGAGATGTATAATCAAGCTAGTGGTTCATCATTGTCCGATGAAAGACTAACTCTAAACCCATGTAGAATGAGATAACCTTGTGCCAGTTCAACGCATTCATAAGGATGAAGAACGAAGATACATCTTAGAATAGAGAATCAAACACGGATTGAAGATAAAACAGTAATACTTTATTAATCCATAAAACTCAGTAGAGCTCCTCCCCTCAACCTAGGAGGTTTAGAGACTCATACTGAGAGAAAAATACAATAAAACGTGTAAAGTGTTTGGAAAGCTGGTTGAATCCCTAAAAAGTATAAAAGTTTTTAAATAAATACTAGACTAATGACTAAGGATTATATAAGAAGGGTAAAACAGTCTTTTAGTACGAAAATCCACTTTTGGCACCCACTTGGTGAGTGTTTGGGCTGAGCAAAAGAGTGAGCCACGTGCTAGGAGGGCTCTAGGGCGTTGAACGCTGGCTAGGGACACCTTCTTGGGCGTTGGACGCTGGTCACGTTGAACGCCAGTTTTGAGCCTTCAATTCTGAAGCAAAGTATGGACTATTATACATGGATGGAAAGCCCTGGATGTTAGCTTTCCATAAGCGTTGAGAACGCTTAATTTGGACTTCTGTAGCTCCAAAAAAGCTCTTTCGAGTGCAAGGAGGTCAGATCCTGACAGCATCTGCAGTGCTTTCTCTGCCTCTGAATCAGACTTTTGCTCTAGCTCCTCAATTTCTGCCAGAAAATACCTGAAATTATATAAAAACACAAAAACTCAAAGTAGAATCCAAAGATGTGAATTTTGCACTAAAACCTATGAAAACTTAATAAAACTTAAACAAAACATACTAAAAACTATATGAAAATATGGCAAATAAAATATCCGCTCATCACAACACCAAACTTAAACTGTTGCTTGTCCCCAAGCAACTAAAACAAAGTAGGATAAAAAGAAGAGTAAGATACAATAAATCTCAGAGTTTTTAATGAAGCTCAGTTTCAATTATATGAGTGGGACTTAGTAGCTTTTTGCTTCTGAATAGTTTCGGCATCTCTCTATCCATTGAAACTCAGAAGTGTTAGTCTCTTTAGGAACTTAGAATCCAGATGATATTATTGACTCTCCTAGTTTAGTTATTTTTCATTCTTGAACACAATTTTTAGAGTCTTGGCTGTGACCCTAAGCACTTTATTTTCCAGTATTACCACCGGATACATAAATATCACAGACACTTAACTGGGTGAACTCTTTCGGATTGTGATTCAGCTTTGCTAGAATCCCCAAATAGAGGTTTTCAGAGTTCTTAAGCACACTCTTTTTGCTTTGGATCACGACTTTAACTGCTCAGTCTCAAGTTTTTTTACTTGACACCTTCACACCACAAGCATATAGTTAGGGACACTTTTCATTTGAAGTGCTTAGGCCAAGATTTTGTTTCTTTTAGGCCCTCCTAACCATTGATGCTCAAAGCCTTGGATCCTTTTACCCTTACCTTTTGGTTTAAAGGGTTATTGGCTTTTTGCTCTTGCCTTTTAGTTTAAAGAGCTATTGGCTTTTTCTGCTTTTTATCTCTTTTTTTTCGCAAGCATATATATTTATATTTTTTTTCTTTTATTGATTTTTTGCTGCTTTTTCTTGCTTCAAGAATTAATTTTTTTTTGAATTTTTCAGATTACCAATAATGCTTCTCCTTTTTCATCATTCTTTCAAGAGCCAACATTCTTAATTCCAACTTCAATTATGCACTGTTCATTCATACATTCAGAAAACAAAAGCAATGACACCACATCAAAATAATTTACTATTCTTATTATAGAACTCAAAATTCATGTATCTCAATTCTTTTCAAATAAAATTTTCTTTTAAGTAAGGTGAGAGATATATGAAACATTTCATAACTTTAAGACATAGATGATCATGCAACAAGAACAAGAAAACAGACAATAAAAATATAACAAAAAACAGAAAAATAACATAAGAAAGGGGATTAAGAGAACGAATCCACCTTAGTGATGTTGGCAACTCCTCCTCCTTGAGGATCCAATGTAGTGCTTGATCTCTTCAATGTCACGCCCTTGTCTTTGTTGTTCTTCTCTCATAGCCCTTTGGTCTTCTCTTATTTTATTGAGGATGGTAGAATACTCTTGATGTTCCAACCTCAATTGCTCCATATTAGTGTTCAATTCTCCAAGAGAATTATGCAATTGGTCCCAATAGCCTTGAGGAGGAAATTGCATCCCTTGAGGTATCCCAAGGATTTCTTGCTGAGGCGGTTGCACAGGCTCATGTGCATGGTCTCTAGTTTGCTCCATCATCTTCTTAGTGATGGGCTTGTCCTCCTCAATGAAGATGCCTCCCTCTATGAAAATTCCAGCTGAATTGCATAGGTGACATATGAGGTGAGAGAATGCTTGGTGGAAGGCTTTTCAACTATCTTGTACAATTCTTGAGATATCACCTCATGTATATCCACCTCACTCCTAATCATGATGTAATGAATCATGATGGCTCTGTCAATGGTCACTTTTGACCGTTTGTTAGTAGAGATGATAGAGCGTTGGATGAATTCCAACCATCCTCTAGCTACATGCTTGAGGTCAAGCCTTCTTAGTTGAGTAGGCTTGCCTTAGGAATCCCTTTTCCACTGTGTTCCTTCCACACAGATGTCTGAGAGCACTTGATCTAACCTTTGATCAAAATTGACTCTTCTAGTGTAAGGATGTGGGTCGCCTTGCATCAAAGGCAAGTTAAACACCAACCTCACACCTTCTGGACTGAAGTCTAAGATTCTCCCTCAGACCATGGTGCTCCAATTCTTGGGATTTGGGTTCACACTAATGTCATAGTTTTTCGTGACACTTGCATTAGCATAGAACTCTTGCACCATTAAGATCCCAACCTCTTAGATGGGATTGGTTAGGACTTCCCAACCTCTTCTCCGGATCTCTCTTCAGATTTCCAGATACTCATTCTTCTTAAGCCTAAAAGGGACCCCAGGGATCACCTTCTTCTCTGCTACTACTTCATAGAAGTGGTCTTGGTGGGCTTTGGTGATGAATCTCTCCATCTCCTAAGATTCGGAGGTGGTGGCTACGGCCTTTTCTTTCCTCTTTCTAGAGGATTCTCCAACCTTGGGTGCCATAAGTAATAATGGAAAGTAAAAAGCAATATTTTTTCCATACCAAACTTAAAATCTTTGCTTGTCCTCGAGCAAAAATAAAAAAAAGAGAAGAATGGAGTAGAAGAAAATAGATGGAGATGGAGGGAGAGAAGTAATTCGGCCAAGTGGGCTTTAGAGTATATGAAGTGTGTGTACAAAGGGCTAGTAAGAGGGGGTATTTATAGGAGTGGCTAGGTTAGGGTTTGGTCATGGGTGGGGTAATGGGAGGAAAATTTGATTTTGAAGTGGGTGGGGGTTAGTGGGAGTTATGATGGTTTTCGAGAAGTGATATGGATATGATTGGGCTAGGGTTTAAAGGGAAGAGTGTATGGGGAAGTGTGAAAAAGAAGAGTGAAGAAGTGGGGTAGGTAAAGATGCTGTGGGACCCACTGATCCTGAGAGGCTAGGGAATTCAAATTCCGTGCCCTTCTTCATGGGCGTTGAACGTCCAGCACTATGCTCTTGGCTGGCGTTCAACGCCAGCTATGCTGCCAATTGGGGCGTTGAACGCCTAGTCAGTGCTCCCTGGCTGGCATTCAACGGCAGCAAGTCTGCCAATTTGGGTGTTGAACACCCAGCCAGTGCTCCCTGGATGGCGTTCAACGCCAGCAAGACACTCTATCCAGAGTGGTCTATTTTCATTGTTGAACCTTTCTGTCTCTGTTCTGACTGCTTCACATGATCATGAACCTAAAGAAATAACTAAAAAAAAACAAATTTAAGGGATTAAAAGAAATAAAAATAACTAAATAGGGTTGGGTTGCCTCCCAACAAGTGCTTCTTTAACGTCACTAGATTGACGGTTAGCTCCTTTTGGAGATTGATATAGGCTCAGAATTTCGCCCCTTACAATGAACTTTCTTCCTGTCTTCTCATGGATGAGCTCCACATACTCTAGAGACAAGACACGACTCACTGTATGTGGTATGACTGGTTTCTTGGTGAAGACAACTCTCATGCCAGGTGAGAGGCCTTCAGTGGGGACTCTCTTGTCCCTCCAGCCTTTAGGTACTTTCTTCTTAGTACCTTTGTTCTCAGTGCTTGTAATGGCTGCCCAACACCAAATGTAGAATTGATTTTTGGGGACTTAGTAAAGCTTTGCACTGAAAGAGATGGTTGGAACACTAAGTGTTGTACAATTATCTCTCTTTTTTCAAAGGGAGAGTTGGGGTGAGGCATCTTGAACAGAATGTGATCCTCCGCTAGTTGTAGAATCAGTTCTCCCTTAGCTACATCAATGATAGCATTGACAGTGGCTAGGAAAGGTCTTCCAAAGATGATAGATTCATCCTCATCTTCTTCAGTATCTAAGATTATGAAGTTTTCAGGGATGTAAGGTCTTCAACCTTTACCAATACATCCTCTACTAAGCATATGCTTTCTTCATTGATTTGTCTTCCATCTCTAGTGAGATATTTGTAGCTTGTACTTCAAAAGATTCCAGTTTCTCTATTACAGAGAGTGGCATGAGGTTTATACTTGACCCTAGGTCACACAAAGCCTTCTCAAAGGTCATGGTGCCTATGGTGCAAGGAATTAGGAAGCCTCTGGGATCCGGAAGCTTCTGAGGTAGCTTCTGCTGTACCAAAGTATTGAGTTCTTTGGTCGACACTGGAGGTTCTTCTTCCAAAGGTTTTGTACCAAATAACTTAGCATTCAGCTTCATGAGAGCTCTTAGGTACTGAGCAACTTGCTCTTCCCTAGTGGCTTCACCCTCATCAGAGGATGAGTATTCATCAGAACTCATGCACTACAGGAGTGTATGCAAGGGAACCTCTATGGTCTCTATATGAGCCTTGGCTTTCTTTAATTCTTGGATAGTGATGAGCGGATAATTTATACGCTTTTTGGCATTGTTTTTAGGTAGTTTTTAGTATGTTTTAGTTAGTTTTTATTAATTTTTATTAGTTTTTAAATAAAAATCACATTTTTGGACTTTACTATGAGTTTGTGTGTTTTTCTATGATTTCAGGTATTTTCTGGCTAAAATTGAGGGACCTAGGCAAAAATCTGATTCAGAGGCTAAAAAAGGACTGCAGATGTTGTTGGATTTTTGACCTCCCTGCACTCGAAGTGGATTTTCTGGAGCTACAGAAGCCCAATTGGCACGCTCTCAATTGCGTTGGAAAGTAGACATCCTGGGCTTTCCAGCAATATATAATAGTTCATACTTTGCCTGAGATTTGATGGCCCAAACTGGCGTTCCAAGTCAGCTTAAAAATTCTGGCGTCAAAACGCTAGAACTGGCACAAAAGCTGGCGTTTAACTCCAAGAAAAGTCTCTACATGTGAAAGCTTCAATGCTCAGCCCAAGCACACACCAAGTGGGACCGGAAGAAGATTTTTACATTAATTACCTATTTCTGTAAATCCTAGGCTACTAGTTTTCTATAAATAGGACCTTTTGCTATTGTATTTTCGTACTTTTCACATATACTTTTGATCTTGGAATACTTTTCATCTTTGGGAGGCTGGCCATTCGGCCATGCCTAGACCTTTTTGTTCTTATGAATTTTCAACAGTGGAGTTTCTACACACTATAGATTAAGGTGTGGAGCTCTGCTGTTCCTCATGAATTAATGCAAAGTACTATTATTTTTCTATTCAACTCAAGCCTATTTCTTCTCTAAGATATACACTCGTTCTTCAACCTGACGAATGTGATGATCCGTGACACTCATCATCATTCTCACCTATGAACGCGTGCCTGACAACCACTTCCGTTCTACTTGCAATAGCTTGAGTGCATATCTCTTAGCCTCTTGGTTCATGACGCATGGTTTCCTCGCTTGACAACCGAGCCTTCCATTCCGTGAGATCAGAGTCTTCGTGGTATAGGCTAGAATTATTGGCAGCATTCCTGAGATCCAAAAAGTCTAAACCTTGTCTGTGGTATTCCGAGTAGGATCTGGGAAGGGATGACTGTGACGAGCTTCAAACTCGCGAGTGTTGGGTTTAGTGACAGACGCAAAAGGATCAATGGATCCTATTCCAACATGATCGAGAACCGACAAATGATTAGCCGTGTGGTGACAGCGCATTTGGACCATTTTTATTGAGAGGACGGGAGGTAGCCATTGACAACGGTGAAATCCAACATAAGCTTGCCATGGAAAGGAGTGTGAATGATTGGAAGAAGGCAATAGGAAAGCAGAGGTTCAGAAGGAACAAAGCATCTTCATACGCTTATCTAAAATTCTCACCAATGAATTACATAAGTATCTCTATCTTATTTTATGTTTTATTCATAATTATCTTAAACTCCATAACCATTTGAATCGCCTGACTGAGATTTACAAGATGACCATAGCTTACTTCAAGCCGACAATCTCTGTGGGATCGACCCTTACTCACGTAAGGTTTATTACTTGGACGACCCAGTACAGTTGCTGGTTAGTTGTGCGGAATTGTGAAAAAGAGTTGAGATTACAATTGTGCGTACCAAGTTGTTGGCACCATTGATGATCACAATTTTGTACACCAAGTTTTTAGCGTTGTTGCCGGGGATTGTTCGAGTTTGGACAACTGACGGTTCATTTTGTTGCTTAGATTAGGTAATTTTATTTTATGTTCAAGCTTTTTACTTTTTATTTTCGAAAAAATTTTCAAAAATACAAAAATTTTTTTTCTATTCTGTTCTTCAAAGTTTTTAAGAATGAATTTTAGAGTTTCATGATGATCTGTTGAAGTCTGGCTGGCTGTGAAGCCATGTCTAATCTTTTGGACCGAGGTTTCAACTTATCATCACAAGAGCTTGATGATTTCTATCAATCTTGCTGCTGAAAGTAATGATCTGCTAAAGCTTGGCTGGCCATTGGTCATGTCTAGTGTTTTGGACTGGAGCTTTCACTGAAAGCTTGGTTGGCTAGTAAGCCATGTCTAATTCCTGGACCGGAGTTTTAGACTAACATTGCATGATTCCTGGAATTCTTATTAAAAATTTTGAATCTCTTTATTTTCTTTTCCATATAATTTTCGAAAAATCACAAAAAAATTTATAAAATCTTAAAATAAAAAATATTTTATGTTTCTTGTTTGAGTCTAGTGTCTAATTTTAAGTTTGGTGTCAATTGCATGTCTTTATTCTTCTAATTTTCAAAAATTACATGCATTATGTTCTTCATTGATCTTCAAGTTATTCTTGATGATTTTCTTGCTCTGACCTTTATATTCTCTTGTTTTGTGTCTTTTGTTGTTTCTCATATGCATTTTCAAATTGTTATCGTCGTTAGTATACAAACTTCTAAGTTTGGTGCCTTGCATGCATTGTTAATTTAATCTTAGTATTCCATGATTAGTTGCATTTTGATTATTTCTCATCATTAAAAAAATTCAAAAAATTTTCAAAATTATGTATTTTCAAGTCAATAATACAGAGAATTGAAGATTCAGAACAAACACCAGAGGAATTACACAGAAAAAGTTGGGCGTTTAAAACGCCCAATGAGGAAAGAAAATCGGCGTTTAAACGCCAGCCAGGATACCTGGCTGGGCGTTAAACGCCCAAAAGGGTAGTATTTTGGGCGTTAAATGCCAGAATGGATACCATTCTGGGTGTTTAACGCCAGGATGGCACAAGAGGGAAGATTTTATTTTTAAATCAAATCTTTTTCAAATTTTTATAATTTTTCAAAATCAAATTTTTTTTCAAATCATATCTTTTCAAAATCAATTTCTTTCCATTTTTTTTCATTTTCGAAAATCCTTGTTACAATTGATGATTTAATTCAAAATTTTCAAGTTGTTACTTGCCTATTAAGAAAGGATCAAATTTTAAATTCTAGAATCATATCTTCTAATTTCTTGTTAGTCAAGTAATCACTTCTAATTTTAAAACTTTCTTTTTTAATTTGATTTTCAATCATATCTTCTCAATCACATCTTTTTCAAAATAATTTTCAATCATATCTTTTTGATTTCTAATTTCAAAATCTTTTTTAAAATCAATTAACTATTACCTCAATTTCAATTTTCATTTCTTTTAATTATTTCAAAATATTTTTAATTTGTTTTCGAAAATTCTTCCCCTCTTCTCACATCCTTCTATTTAAGGACTAACACTCCTCCACTATCAGTAATTCGGACTCTCTCTCTATAAGTTCGAATTGTCTCTTCTCTACCTCCTCCTTCTATTCTTATTTTCCTCTGACACCTCAAGGAATCTCTATACTGTGACATAGAGGATTCCATACTTTCTTCTCCTCTCTTTCATATGAGCAGGAGTAAGGACAAAGGCATTCTTGTTGAAGCTGATCCTGAACCTGAAAGGACCTTGAAGAGAAAGCTAAGAGAAGCTAAAGTATAACTCTCTGTAGAGGACCTAATAGAAATTTTCAAACAAGAAGAAGCCATGGCAGCCGAAAACAACAACAATGCCAACAATGCAAGGAAGGTGCTTGGTGACTTTACTGCACCTACTCCCGACTTCTATGGGAGAAGCATTTCTATCCCTGCCATTGGAGTAAACAACTTTGAGCTTAAGCCTCAATTAGTTTCTCTAATGCAACAGAATTGCAAGTTTCATGGACTTTCATTAGAAGATCCTCATCAGTTTTTAGCTGATTTCTTTCAAATCTATGATACTGTTAAGACCAATGGGGTTGACCTTGAGGTCTATAGACTTATGGTCTTCCCTTTTGCTGTAAGAGACAGAGCTAGGATATGGTTGGACTCACAACCTAAAGAAAGCCTGAACTATTGGGAAAAGCTAGTCAATGCCTTCTTGGCAAAGTTCTTTCCAACTAAAAAATTAAGTAAGCTTAGAGTGGAAGTCCAAACCTTCAAACAGAAGGAAGGTGAATCCCTCTATGAAGCTTGGTAAAGATACAAGCAATTGATCAGAAGGTGTCCTTCTGACATGCTTTCAGAATGGAGCATCATAGGTATCTTCTATGATGGTCTATCTAAACTGTCCAAGATGTCATTGGACAGCTCTGCTGGAGGATCTCTTCATCTGAAGAAGACACCTGTAGAAGCTCAGGAACTCATTGAGATGGTTGAAAATAACCAATTCATGTACACTTATGAAAGGAACCTTGTGAATAATGTGACAAATCAGAAGAAAAGAGTTCTTGAGATTGATACTCTGAATGCCATATTGGCTCAGAATAAAATATTGACTCAGCAAGTCAATATGATTTCTCAGAGTCTGTCTGGCATGTAAGCAGCAACAGGCAGTACCAAAGAAGCTTCATCTGAAGAAGAAGCTTATGATCCTGAGAACCCAACAATGGAAGAGGTAAATTACATGGGAGAACCCTATGAAAATACCTATTATCCTTCATGGAGAAATCATCTAAATCTCTCATGGAAGGACCAACGGAGGCCCCAACAAGGCTTCAACAACAGTAATGGTGGAAGAAATAGGTTTAGCAATAGCAAGCCTTTTCCATCATCCTCTCAGCAACAGACAGAGAATTCTAAGCAGAGCCACTCTGACGTAGCAACTGTAGTCTCTGATCTAATTAAAACCAATCAAAGTTTCATGATTGAAACAAGGTCCTCCATTAGAGATTTGGAGGCACAAGTGGGTCAGCTGAGTAAGAGGATTACTGAACTCCCTCCTAGTACTCTCCCAAGCAATACAGAAGAGAACCCAAAGAGAGAATGCAAGGCTAATAAACACGTCCCACATGGCCGAATGCATAGAGGAGGGAAAGGTAGTGATTTCCACTGAGGAAGACCTCAATAGACATCCACTGGCCTCCAAGGAGTTCCCTAATGAGGAACCATGGGAATCTGAGGCTCATACAGAGACCATAGAGATTCCATTGAATTTACTTCTACCATTCATGAACTCTGATGAGTATTCTTCCTCTAAAGAGGATGAAGATGTTAATGAAGAGCAAGTTGCTAAGTACCTTGGAGCAATCCTGAAGCTAAATGCCAAGTTATTTGGTAATAAGACTTGGGAGGATGAACCCCCCTTGCTCACCAAAGAACTGGATGACTTGACTAAGCAGAGATTACCTCAAAAGAGACAGGATCCTGAAAAGTTCTCAATACCTTGTACCATAGGCACCATGACCTTTGAGAGGGCTCTGTGTGACCTAGGGTCAAGCATAAACCTCATGCCTCTCTCTGTAATGGAGAAGCTAGGGATCCTTGAGGTACAAGCTGCAAGAATCTCACTAGAGATGGTAGACAATTTAAGGAAACAGGCTTATGGACTTATAGAGGATGTCTTGGTAAAGGTTAAAGACCACTACATCCCTGTTGATTTCATAATCCTAGACAATGGGAAGTGTATGGATGAATCCATCATCCTTAGCCGACCCTTCCTAGCCACAGCAAAAGCTGTGATTGATGTTGACAGAGGAGAATTGGTCCTTCAAGTGAATGAGGACTCCCTTGTGTTTAAAGCTCAAGGATTTCCCTCTGTAACCATGGAGAGGAAGTATGAAAAGCTTCTCTCAATGCAGAGTCAAATAGAGCCCCCACATTCAAACTCTAAGTTTGGTGTTGGGAGGTCATCATCATGCTCTGAGTATCTGTGAGGCTCCATGAGAGCCCACTGTCAAGCTATTGACATTAAAGAAGCGCTTGTTGGGAGGCAGCCCAATTTTATTATATCTATTTATTTTCCATTGTTATTTTATATTTTCTATAGGTTGATGATCATGTGAAGTCATAAAAACAACTGAAAAAGCAAAAACAGAATGAAAAACCGTATTAAAAATAGCACACCCTGGAGGAGAAGCTTGCTGGCGTTTAAACGCCAGTATGGGTAGCAGAATGGGCGTTAAACGCCCAGTCTGGCACCATTCTGGGCGTTTAATGCCAGAAATGGGCACAGAGTTGGTGTTAAACGCCAGAAAGGGGAGAAAAGCTGGCGTTAAACGCCAGAAATGGGCAGCAACGTGGCGTTTAACCCCAGGATTGGCACAGGAAGGGGCGTTTACACGCCAATATGGTTCAGGAATGAGAAATCCTTGACACTTCAGGATCTATGGACTCCACAGGATCCCCACCTACCTCATCTCTCTCTCACTTTTTCACACCTTCCCACAACACTCTTCCCCAAATACCCTTCACCAATCACCTCAATGCTCTTTCCCAAAAACCCCTCACCTATCGAATCCTACCCTCTTCTCCATGATCTCTTCACCAATCCATATACATGGCCGAACCACTAAGCCCCCCTCCATCTCCTCTATTTCCTCTTTCTTCTACTCTATTCTTTTTTCTTTTGCTCGAGGACGAGAAAACCTTCTAAGTTTGGTGTGGTAAAAGCGTTGTTTTTTGTTTTTCCATAACCATTTATGGCACCTAAGGCCGGAGAAACCTCTAGAAAGAGGAAAGGGAAGGCAAAAGCTTCCACCTCCGAGTCATGGGAGATGGAGAGATTCATCTCAAGAGTGTATCAAGACCACTTCTATGAAGTTTTGGCCAAGAAGAAGGTGATCCCCGAGGTCCCTTTCAAACTCAAAAAGGGTGAATATCCGGAGATCCGACATGAGATTCGAAGAAGAGGTTGGGAAGTTCTCACCAACCCCATTCAACAAGTCAGGATTTTAATGGTTCAAGAGTTCTATGCCAATGCATGGATCACCAAGAACCATGATCAAAGTGTGAACCCGAAACCTAAGAATTGGCTTACAATGGTTCGGGGAAAATGCTTAGATTTTAGTCCGGAAAATGTAAGGTTGGCACTCAACTTGCCCATGATGTAAGGAGATGCACGCCCCTACACTAGAAGGGTCAACTTTGATCAAAGGTTGGACCAAGTCCTCATAGACATTTGTGAAGAGGGCACTCAATGGAAGAGAGATTCAAGAGGAAAGCCGGTTCAACTAATAAGGCATGACCTCAAGCCCGTGGCTAGGGGATGGTTGGAGTTCATCCAACGCTCAATCATTCCCACTAGCAACCGGTCTGAAGTTACTATAGACCGAGCTATCATGATCTAGAGCATCATGATTGGAGAGGAAGTAGAAGTTCATGAGGTTATATCCCTAGAACTCTACAAGGTGGCGGACAAGTCCTCTACTTTGGCAAGGTTAGCCTTCCCTCATCTCATTTGTCATCTCTGCAATTCAGCTGGAATTGACATAGAAGAAGACATCCTCATTGATGAGGACAAGCCCATCACTAAAAAAAGGATGGAGCAAACAAGAGATCCCACTCATGGACAAGAGCATGAGGAAATACCTCATCATGAAATCCCTGAGATGTCTCAAGGGATGCATTTTCCTCCACAAAATTATTGGGAGCAAATCAACACATCCCTAGGAGAATTAAGTTCCAATATGGGACAACTAAGGGTGGAGCACCAAGAGCATTCCATCCTCCTCCATGAAATTAGAGAAGACCAAAGAGTCGTGACGGAGGAGCAACAAAGGCAAGGAAGAGACATTGAGGAGTTCAAGTACTCCATAAGATCTTCAAGAGAAAGAACAAGCCGCCATCACTAAGGTGGACCCGTTCTTTAATTTCCTTGTGTCTTATTTTCTGTTTTTTCGTTTCTTATGCTTTATATTTTATTTATATTTGTGTCTTATTACATGATCATTAGTGTCTTAGTGTCTATGCCTTAAAGCTATGAATGTCCTATGAATCCATGACATTTCTTAAATGAAAAATGTTTTTAATTGAAAAAGAAAAAGAAGTACATGAATTTCGAATTTTAAAATAGTTTAATTATTTTGATGTGGTGGCAATACTTTTTTATTTTCTGAATGAATGCTTGAACAGTGCATATTTTTGAATTTGTTGTCTATGAATATTAAAATTGCTGGCTCTTGAAAGAATGATGGAAAAGGAGAAATATTATTGATAATCTGAAAAATTATAAAAATAATTCTTGAAACAAGAAAAAGCAGTGAAAAGCTTGCAAAAAAAAAAAAATGCGAAAAAAAGAGGCAAAAAATAAAGAAAAAAGAGAATGAAAAAGCAAGCAGAAAAAGCCAATAGCCCTTTAAACCAAAAGGCAAGGGTAAAATAAAAAGGATCCAAGGCTTTGAGTATCAGTGGATAGGAGGGCCCACAGGAATAAAATCCTGGCCTAAGCGGCTAAACCAATCTGTCCCTAACCATGTGCTTGTAGCGCGAAGGTGTCAAGTGAAAGGCTTGAGACTGAGCGGTTAAAGTCATGGTTCAAAGCAAAAAGAGTGTGCTTAAGAGCTCTGGACACCTCTAATTGGGGACTTTAGCAAAGCTGAGTCACAATCTGAAAAGGTTCACCCAGTTATGTGTCTGTGGCATTTATGTATTCGGTGGTAATACTGGAAAACAAAATGCTTAGGGTCACGGCCAAGACTCATGAAGTAACTGTATTCAAGAATCAACATACTGAACTAGGAGAATCAATAACACTATCTAAATTCTGAGTTCCTAAAGATACCAATCACTCTAAACTTTAGAGGATAAAGTGAGATGCCAAAACTGTTCAGAAGCAAAAAGCTAATAGCCCCGCTCATCTAAATAAGACTGATCTTCATAGATGTTTTTGGAATTCATTGTATATTCTCTTCTTTTTATCCTATTTGATTTTCAGTTGCTTGGGGACAAGCAACAATTTAAGTTTGGTGTTGTGATGAGCGGATAATTTATACGCTTTTTGGCATTGTTTTTAGGTAGTTTTTAGTATGTTTTAGTTAGTTTTTATTATATTTTTATTAGTTTTTAAATAAAAATCACATTTCTGGACTTTACTATGAGTTTGTGTGTTTTTCTGTGATTTCAGGTATTTTCTGGCTGAAATTGAGGGACCTGAGCAAAAATCTGATTCAGATGCTGAAAAAGGACTGCAGAAGTGGGCCTGGAAGAAGATTTCTACATTAATTACCTATTTCTGTAAACCCTAGGCTACTAGTTTTCTATAAATAGGATCTTTTGCTATTGTATTTTCATACTTTTCACATATACTTTTGATCTTGGAATACTTTTCATCTTTGGGAGGCTGGCCATTCGGCCTTGCCTAGACCCTTTTGTTCTTATGTATTTTCAATGGTGGAGTTTCTACACACCATAGATTAAGGTGTGGAGCTCTGCTCTTCCTCATGAATTAATGCAAAGTACTATTGTTTTTCTATTCAACTCAAGCCTATTTCTTCTCTAAGATATACACTCGTTCTTCAACCTGACGAATGTGATGATCCATGACACTCATCATCATTCTCACCTATGAACGCGTGCCTGACAACCACTTCCATTCTATTTGCAATAGCTTCAGTGCATATCTCTTAGCCTCTTGGTTCATGGCGCATGGTTGCCTCACCTGACAACCGAGCCTTCCATTCCGTGAGATCAGAGTCTTCGTGGTATAAGCTAGAAATATTGGCAGCATTCTTGAGATCCGAAAAGTCTAAACCTTGTCTGTGGTATTTTGAGTAGGATCTGGGAAGGGATGACTGTGACGAGCTTCAAACTCGTGAGTGTTGGGCATAGTGACAGATGCAAAAGGATCAATGGATTCTATTCCAACATGATCGAGAACCGACAGATGATTAGCCGTGCGGTGACAGTGCATTTGGACCATTTTCACTGAGAGGACGGGAGGTAGCCATTGACAACGGTGAAACCCAATATAAGCTTGCCATGGAAAGGAGTATGAATGATTGGAAGAAGGCAATAGGAAAGCAGAGGTTCAGAAGGAACAAAGCATCTTCATACGCTTATCTGAAATTCTCACAAATGAATTACATAAGTATCTCTATCTTATTTTAATGTTTATTCATAATTATCTTAAACTCCATAACCATTTGAATCGCCTGACTGAGATTTACAAGATGACCATAGCTTGCTTCAAGCCGACAATCTCTGTGGGATCGACCCTTACTCACGTAAGGTTTATTACTTGGATGACCCAGTACAGTTGCTGGTTAGTTTTGCGAAATTGTGAAAAAGAGTTGAGATTACAATTGTGCGTACCAAGTTGTTGGCGCCATTGATGATCACAATTTCGTGCACCAGATAGGAATTTCTTTAGAGGGTGCTAAACACTCAGTAGGTATGCCATTGCTGGCATTCAACGCCAGTTTTGGTGGTTCTTTGGGCGTTGAACGCCCATCATGCATCCCTTCACTGGCATTTAACGCCAATTCCTTTGCCAAGTTGGGCGTTAAATGCCACCCAGTAAGACCTTTCTTAATGGCGTTCAATGCCAGATTCCCTGCCAGTTTGGGCGTTGAACACCCAGTGAGGTATTCCTCACTGGCGTTCAACGCCAGCTTCTGTGCTAGCTTGGGCGTTGAATGCCCAGTGAGATCTTCCTCACTAGCGTTCAATGCCATCTGAGTTTCTCCAGATTCGGCCTCATCCTCAGTGGTGATGGCCTTGCACTCTTCTCTTGGGTTTATGATGAATCCATATTTTACGGTATATTTTAGTTTGATTTGAGTGGATTCCATCACATAAACCCACATTTATTCACCTAAATAGCATGCTTTTGAGATTTCTTCCTAAATTGTGCTTGAAAGTAAAAACATGCTATTTTGTGCTTAATTTAGTCAATTTTATTCACTTTAATCCCATTTGGTGCCTTCATGTATTTGTTAAGTGATTTTCAGGTTTCCAAGGCAAGTATGGATAGAAGAAGTGAGGAAAAGAGCATGCAAAAGGGAAGAATTCAAGAAATAAAGGATTTGGAAAGCTGCCAGCCCTGACCTCTCTATACTAAATTGGTCATAACTTGAGCTACAGAGGTCCAAATGAGGCGGTTCTAGCAGCATTGGAAAGCTAACGTCTGGGGCTTCAAAATGATATACAATTTGCTATAGTGGACATAAGTCTAAGTGTGCGTACGCACAGGTACTTGTGCGTACGCACAAGTCAGGATTCAGCATGTGTGCGGACGCACACATCTGTGCGTCGGCACAGGTCCCTGCACATGACCTTATTAATTGCAACTCGCTGGCAGTGATTTTTGGGCCCCCAAAACCCAATCCAACTCATTTTCTGAAGCTATTTGAGGCCAAAGTGAAGAGGAATGAAGGGGGGCAATTAGGTTTAGTTTTTATTATGTTTTCTCTTAGTTTCTAGAGAGAGGGTGCCTCTCTCTAGAATTAGGGTTCTTTAGTTTAATTTCTTGTCATTTCTACTTTTAATTCTTGTTTCTATTTACTTTTCCTTGTCATTTATTGTTATTTCTTCTTTGCTCTTCTTTATTACTCGTCATTTCCTTTATTTTGTCAATTTATATTTTATGATACTCTTGTTACATTTTTTACTTTCAATTAATGAAAATTTATGTTTCTATGTCATTTATTGCTTTCTTTAGTTGTTATTGTTATTTTCTTGCTTGGGTAACTTTAGAATTTATTTTAATATATTTTAATATTATTTTATTTTCATGCACACCAAGTGTTTAATAAAATGCTTGGCTTAGTTTTTACTTAGTTTTTCTCCACTCTTGGCTTGAAATTATTGACTTTGGTGATCCTTGAGTCATTGATGTCCATTCTTGTTTGATATATTAGAGTAGTTAGTTGATTTGGTTTCCCTTGACTCTATGTGACCCCTTAGTGTTGACATAGGACTTAGGGATTGAAATTAACTATGCCTATTCGACTTATCTTCGATGTAAGATTAACTAAGTAGGATTAACTCTTCATAATCATTATATGTTTGTGGTCAATGGCTAGGATATGTAGCCTTAGTTCTCAATTACTTGTCAAGAGGTTTCTTGCTTTTGAAGTTTTATTGCTTTGACTTTTACTTGCTTTCATTTACTTTCTTGCATGTTAAGTTACTTTCTTGCCATTTATTTTCCTTGCATTTAATTGCTTTAACTTTTATTGCTTTGATGTGTAAATCCTTGCATGTTTAGTTTTCACACTCTTGATTGAGAAATTGGATGTTTGGGTGGAATTGAGTTGTGGATGTCCATTCCGCATTGTGTGAGAATGGTTAATTAGTTTGGTTTCTATTGACGCTATTCTTTCACTAAGTAATTAGTGAGTTGACTAGAACTTATGGATTGAGATCAATTACACCCTTTGACTAATTCTCAAGGAGGATTGACTGGTTTGGATTGCTTCCACACAATTGCCATGTTTGTGGTCCACAACTAGGATAGGAAACCTAGATTACCCACTTCTTGCCAAGAGTTGTCATCTACATTCCTTGCATTCTCATTTACTTTCTTGCTATTTACATCTCTTGCTCTCTTGCTTTCATTCCCAATCCCCCATGCTCTCTCTCATAGCCAATGATTATACATTTCATTGCAATTCCTAGGGAAGACGACCCGGGAGCTAAATACCCTCGGTTATTTTGTATTGACTTTATATTATTTGATCTTGAGAATTTATTGTTGGTTTGGACTATGCTACCAACGAATTGATGCTTGTGTCTTGATTGATTCTAACCCGACAATAATTCTTCTTATCAGTTTACTTCAGTATTACTAGGAAGAGTGTCAGGAGGAGTCTCAAGGATTCTCTTGCTCAGTTGGCCAACTTGTACCTCTAAATTTCTAATGGAGGATCTTATTTTAGTGATGAAACTATGAGTGATCTTAGAGAGGTTGGAGACTATAGTGACTAAGTCAGAAAGGCTCTGCTTAGGTGTCTCCATAAGTCCCTGAGAAGATGGAAATGATGGTCTGTTGTTGAACCTATTTTGGGTTCTTCCACCTTGATTATTGTTGAAGCCTTGTTGAGGCTTCTATTGATCCTTCCATGAAAGGTTAGGATGATTCTTCCATGAGGGATTGTAGGTGTTTCCATAGGGTTCTCCCATGTAATTCACCTCTTCCATGGTAGGTTGATCAGGATCATAAGCTTCTACTTCAGAGGAAGCTTCTTGAGTGCTGCCAGCTGCAACTTGCATTCTAGTCAAATGCTGAGATCATATTGACCTACTGGGTCAAGATCTTGTTCTGAGCTAATATGGCATTTAGAGTGTCTGCTTCAAGAACTCCTTTCTTCTGAGGGACCCCATTGTTCACAGGATTTCTCTAAGAGATGTACATAAATTGGTTGTTTGCAACCATCTCAATAAGTTCTCTTGCCTCTTCAGGCATTTTCTTCAAGTGGAGTGATCTACCAGCAGAACTATCCAATGATATTTTGGACATCTCAGACAGACCATCATAGAAGATAGCTAGGATAGACCATTCTAAGAGCATGTCAGGAGGACACCTCCTGATCAGTTACTTGTATCTTTCCCAAGCTTCATAGAGGAATTCACCTTCTTTTTGTCTGAAGGTTTGAACTTCCACTCTGATTTTGCTCATCTTCTGAGGAGGAAAGAATTTGGCCAAGAAAGCATTGACTAACTTCTCCCAAGAGTCTAAGCTTTCTTTAGGTTGAGAATCCAACCATATTTTAGCTCTGTCTCTAAAAGCAAAGGGAAAGAGCATAAGTTTGTAGACCTCAGGATCCATTCTATTGGTCTTAACAGTGTCACAGATTTGCAAGAATTCTGACAGGAATTGGTGTGGATCTTCTAGTGGAAGTCCATGGAACTTGCAACTCTGTTGCAGAAGAGAGACTAGCTGAGGCTTAAGCTCAAAGTTGTTAGCTCTAATGGAAGGTATGGAGATGCTTCTTCCATAGAAATCAGAGGTAGGTATGGTGTAGTCACCAAGATCCTTTCTTGCATCTCCTCCATTATTAGCATTGTCTGCCATGTCTTCAGCTTCTTGTTCAAAATTTTCTGAGAGGTTTCTTCCGAAGTGTTATACTTTAGCTTGTTGTAAATGCCTCCTTAGAGTTTTCTCAGGTTCAGGATCAGGTTTAAAAGAGAGGCTCTTTATTTCTGTTTCTGGTCATAAACAAGAAAAAGAAAACAAGAAAGAAGAAGAATGGGAGCTCTATGTTCAAGAACAGAGGACTCCCTATGAGATGTGAAGAAGAAAGAAAAGAAGAATGAAGATAGAGAAAATAGAGAAAGAATTCGGCTATGAAGATAGAGGAATTTGAAAATTAAAAAGTAAAAAGAGAAAATATTTTTTTTATTTTTAATTATTAATTAAATTTGAAAATAAAATTAATTAACTAAAAATATTTGAAAGTTAAATAATGAATTTCGAAAAAGAAGATAGAGAAATAGAGAAGATACTTTTGAAAATTAGAAGAGAGAAGAATTAGTTAGGAAGTTTTGAAAAAGAAGAAAGAGAATTTAATTAACTAATTAAGAAAGATTTGAAAACAAGATAAGATAGAAGATTAGAAAAGATTTGAAGTTAAAATTTTAAAATTAGAAAAGATAAGATAAGAATTTGAAAAAGATTTGAAAGGGATAAGATTTGAAATTTGATTTTTGAAAAAGATTTGATTTTGGATTTTGAAATTTGAAATTCTAAATTTTAAATTTTGAAATTGAATTTTAATTTTTTTTGAAATAAGATAAGATAAGATTTTTTTTTGAATTTTAAGAAAAGATAAAAAGATAAGATAGTAATTTGAAAAAGATACGATTTTGAAAATATTTGAACTTGAAATTTAAAACTAAGATAAGATAAGATAATGATTTTGAAATTAAAATTTGAAAAATTTGTTGCAATTTTCGAAAATTAAAGTAAAAAGATAGAAAAGATATTTTTTTGATTTTATGAATTAATGAAAAAAGAGGAAAACAACTAAATGACACCAAATTTAAAATTTTTAGATCTAAGACTCTAAATTTTCGAAAATTTCAAAGAAAAACACCTAAAGACACCAAACTTCAAAATTTTAACGATCAAAACAAGAAGAAAAACAAGAGCAAAACTTAAAGAATTCAAAGAAAATAAAGAACATGCAAAGGACACCAAACTTAAAAATTTTGAAAACCAAAGATACCAATTTCGAAAATTTTAAAAGAAAAGACACAAGAAGACACTAAACTTAAAGATTGACACAAGATTCAAACAAAAGACACTATTTTTGAATTTTTTTTAGAAAAAGACTCAAGAAATTCGAAAAAGACTCAAACAAGAACAAGAACAAAGACTCAAACAAAGGATAAAAATTAATAAAGAAAAGAAAAGGTTTTTGAAAATTTATTTTATTTTTTTTTGAAAAAAGAAAAGTAAAAGACTCAAACAAAATTAAAAATAATACCTAATCTAAGCAACAAAATAATCCAAGCAAAGATTGGATTGAAGGAATGAAGAAAAAGCATACAAAAATGGAGAATTCATGAAGAAATGAGGATTTGATGAACTCAAGGCAACGCGCACGCGTCACCCACGCGTACGCGTGAGGAGGAAATTTGCCAGTGACGAGTACGCGTGACCCATGCGTACGCGTGCACGTGACCTCACTAAAGGCAATACGCTGGGGGCGATTTCTGAGCTCAAGGAGGCCCAAATCCAACTCAGTTCTGATGCTTTTGAACCCAGGGATTGCAAAGGAATTGGGAGGGGGGGGGGAGTAGCCATAGTATAGTTTTCATCATGTTGTAGGTTAGAATTCTAGAGAGAGAAGCTCTTCATTCTCTCTAGAATTTAGGGTAGTTTAGGTTAAATTTTCTTAGATCCAAGTTTTAATTCTTGTTTCATTTTAGTTTTTCTTTACTTTTATTTGTTCTAGCACTTTGATGTATCTACTTCTCTTGTTAATTTCTTATTTTGCTCTCTTTTATGTTGATGAACCCTTGCTAGATTTTAATTCCCTTTTAATGTAATTTCATGTTTTCATGTCTTTTTATGTTTATCTTAATTGCTATTGTTGATTTCTTGCTTATGTTAGTTATAGCTTTCATTAATTCTTACAACTTATGATGTTTACTTTTATTACACTCTAGATGTTTGATAAAATTCTTTCACTAGTTATAGAGTAATTTTCTTTACTCTTGGCCTAGGCTAAGGGAATTGAGTGATCTTGAGTCATTGGGTCTCATTGAATTGGTGATTTGAGAACCCTTAGTGGTCAATTTGATACCCATTAACACTAGCCTACTACTAATGGTCCTCTTTGATGACCATACAAAAGGGTTTCAAAATAATCCCAAAACCTCTTCGAAAAGTGTTAACTA